>NW_008824053.1:8462650-8522604 GCF_000699105.1 Pygoscelis adeliae | reverse complement strand
AGTTTTGTACAACAAAGCAGACATTTATAAAATGCTTCATTTTAATTCAGTGCAGCTAATATCCCAGTTTATGTTATTTGGAGTAATAACAGTGTAACACAGAGCTGTAGCAAAGATTTGCAGGTTTCCTTTAGGTCAGTAACAGTTGCTATAAACACGTCGGGCTATTTTTTTATTATTATTCTACTCCATCTACATCCAGCAACTGGAGGGGAGGGGAAGGGGAGAGGGTTAACAGTTTTTACAGTTTAGAAGGCTTTTCTTTTTTGTCACATTTAAACTAAATATACACAGGTGGCTAGGTGGCACTGTGGATTAATGTACTTCGAATTAATGTGCCTAGAGTGGCTTGTATCACAAAGTGAGCATATCTGATGTGCAAACTTGCTTCCCCTCCTGATTCACCATGTGTGCCGTCATTTGAGTTGCATTATTATTTGTATTAAAATCAGAAATCCAAAAGAACGGGCACTGTAGTCATGTGAGAAGTATATTGAACCTGTGTTTTGGAGCTATATACTGCTTTGCAGTCACTGTGCTGAAGCTTGCTATTTATTTTAACTGTAAGAAAGAGAAAGTCACCTAAATGGCAAAAGCTGTTTGAAAAGGAAAACAAAAAAAAGTTTTCAGGTGTCGGACATTGAGTAAAAAAATAAAGAAGTAAAACAAGTACTTCTCCAGCACTACGGGCACCAAGTGTGCTACGGGAGTACTCTAAGGCTGGGAGCTGTGGGTTGCTGTTCAAGAAAGAAGCGTTCAGAATCGCAGGCTGTAACCTTACTGAAATCCAACCACACCAAGCAGGCAGACACACATTGCACAAAGCCATATACAAATTATGCCTCTTTGCAAACAGTTTTTAATGTAAATATTATAGTTTTTTTCAGGGGTGGTCCTCCCACTGCAATAATCAGTAAACAAAGCTTCAACAGCAACTTTGGTAGAAGTTCCTGATTGCAGTAGTGTCTACCTAAAGCCAATGAACCTTACTTATCTAAAAGTTTCACCCATTTAAAATATTTTGCTTCTCTAAGAAATAGGAAGTAGAACGCATATAACCAATAGAAATCAATTATTGCACATTCTTAGCCTCCTCTAGTCAACTCCAGAGGTAATAATCACTATAGGGATTTCTAAAAGGTAATTACTGTATATTGCTTAATTATAGTTTATTAAGATCAAACATACTTAAGTATTTAGTTGATGTAACAGGAAAACACAGTCTGTGTTTATAGTTTTAAATGCAAACAGTGCAATCTGCACTGAGGCTTAAAAAAAAGTGTTTTTTAGGATACAGCAGTTTAGATGTCAAGACTACTGAATTAGCCACCTTCCCCTTTGTAATATAAAATACAGTTTCCGTTACCTGAGGCAACAGTGCTTTATGATGCACGGTATGTACTCATCGTTACTACTTCTTTCTACCAAAGTTGAATGTTGTAACAGAGGGGAACTGGTCAGGTATGGTGTATTAATTGCAAGATACCCTTTCATGTGTATTATTAGTCAAAGATGTATACAATTAGTTAAAGAAACAACTTTGTAAAGAACTAAGTGCCTGTAAAAAGCAAATTGATTAAGAAAGAAGTACCTAACATCTGACTAGATTTATTTTCCTTAAATTGAAAATGAAAGCTGCCACTTCTACTATAAAGGCCCTTGCAGCCAAGAGATTTCACAGCAGTCCAGTTAAAGCCTAGCTAATGAATATAAGTTACTTTGGTGGATTTTAGCTGACTTTGAAATTAAAGTCTGAAACTGTTGGATGCTGCTAGCAGAGCTAGACTGTAGCAAAACGGACTTAATAAACTCCATTGTGCAGTTAGATCCCTAGTGAGATTTGCCTTCCATCCATGACCAATTGGTATTATTTTTTTGGTGACTGGTACTTTTGTCTGTGAGACTGGGATTTCTGGGAGTGATTAGCACTTTTCAACAGTGATTGACAGGTTGTAGCAGCAATGAGACAATAGGAGGAATCATTAGGAATTCAAATGCAGATTTTTGTTTGCATGCTTTAGGACTGATTTGAGTGGAAGTGAAATCTAGATATGAGGGCAGAAATCAGCTATTATTTCGTCCATTTTTATAAAATACAAGAGGAAAACATGAAAATATGCTGAAAGAAAAAATAGAAAAGAGAAGAGGATAGACAGCAAGATAACATTGAACGGGATTCTCCTACTACATCAGTTTTGGTGGGTTTTTTCTTTTCTTTCTTTCTAGGGAATCGTCTCTGAGTGTTTTGTACAGGAGTTTTGAGTACATGTCAGAAGTAACAAAATGCTCCTTTAAAACTTTAGAGTTTGTAGTTGAAATATTTTTTCCTCATACTGAAGAAAAATCACATGTAAGACAAAAATAGTATCACTTTGTGGAGGAAATGCATATGTCGGTGCTGTGTTGAGGCTTGATAAAACTGTCTCTGTTGCATCTAAACAAGAGGACGTAGGGAAATAATTATAGTGACTGATTCCAAGCATTGACCAGCAATTGATAATTGGCCATAAATAATTAGGAAATAATGGCATGTCAGTGGTGTAAATTATGTAAATGTAGTAGCTGTGTCCCTAGATACTGATTCTGAGTGCCTTATAAGTGATTTTTTTATTAAGATTATAAATTTAATATACTGTACATGACAATTTAATCTTGCTTGGCATCAAAGCTACCAAGATAATACAGAATTATACAAGCCTAATCAAAGAGGGAAAAATCAGATGAACATCATTATTTTGGAGAGCTGGTTTAATGGGAGTTGACATTTTCAAAAGAGCATGGATTCTTTCTCTTTTTTTTTTTTTGAGACAACAATTAATCTGAACTAGGTTTTTGAAGAAATAGGCTAACAGAACAAAACTGACTGAAATTACAGATGTGAAAGTGTACTTCATATCTTATAAGGTATTAAATATTTAAAGTATGATTTTGTATGGCCCATAATGTTTACATAAAATTATCATGGCTCTGGATTTTTATTCCTAAATTGCGTGCTCTTTGGGGCAAGGGCTGTATTTTTTTTGTTGTGACTAACTTCTGAAGTTTTCATGATCTTTTCCTTTTTTGTTGATATCAACAGAGGTCTGTAACTTTGATAATTTAGATCTTAATACACTCAGATTACATTAAAAAATACATTATATTAGCTAGCATAAATTGCACAGAAATGTATAACGCCTCCCAAGAATAAAATTTAGAGCATAAGGGGAAGGGCTTTTGTGAATGCTTCAGCTCTGTGTAGTTTGTTTTTGCTGGACTTGTTAGCATATGGGCTGAAAGATGTTCCGGAATTACTCAGTTTTTGGTGAAATTTAGTCCTGGTGATATTTTATCCCACAAATTACATGATGCTCACAAAAGGATCATTTTACTACATACAGTTTACAAAATGCCTGATATTAATAAGAAACAGTATTTGTCATGAAGTCAGTTAGTTCCTGGGTGTCGATGCAGTGTAATTTGAAAAAGCTTCTAAAAAGTGCCAGATAAGGTGCCCCGATGCCAAGCTGATGACCCAAATATATGTGGCTCTAGCATAGAACACACATGCACAGAGTAGTTGTTGCTGCAGTGTCGTGCATCTGCATCAGCGTGCGAATGGTTTCAACCCTCCTCTCTACCTCCAGATTTTCATTCTTATTAATTGGATTTTGTCACCCAGAATAAACAGACCCTTTGCATTTGCTCTTAATATTCAGCAGGTATTTGTCTCCCACTGAAGCCGCTAACGTGTGTAAGGGCTTTGCTGATTCAGGACCTGGAGGCATGTAGTGACACTAACATTTGCTCAGTAAGGATAGCAGTAGGTAGGATGAATAGATAAGGTGGAAGAAAGGGGGAAATGTAGGGTGGAGAGAAGAGCAAGAGACACACATTTGTGAAAATGCTGTAGTTACCTTCCCGTGTCCTGCCAGCCCAGCCTGGAGCACCTGCTGTTGCTGTGTGAGCAGTAGCTCCTGCTGTTTCTAGAAGTGAAACCGCCCTGCCTGTACTTGCCTGTCAGCACTGCTAAACGTTTCTGCTTTTGGTCCAATTAGAACAAGACGCTCACCAAAAAAAGCCAGCACTTCAACATCAACAGTACTTAAAAAGAAAAAAAAAGCACCAAACTTGCCTGACAACTAAAGCCTCCCCCCACCGCCTTTCTTTTTAGTGAAGAACAATTCTAAACTCAGGTCTATCCTAAGCATGATCTTTTTTTTTTAGTTTCAGTGCATTTCCTCATTTTTCTTTTGTGTGGTCTTATTCTTATCTCTCATTAAGAAATAGCTATTTGCTTATTCTCACTTAGCATGGAAAGATTTTTTTTTTCCTTATGGGAATTAGTTATAAAAGGCATCTTTTTTACAAAAACAAAGTGTGATTGCTCCTTCTGCAATAGGGTCTAGACATTCTAAGAGAACCAACTAGGGAAAAGATATTTCTGCATTTTAAAAAAGGTAATTTTTAAATAACTCCAAGATAAAGTGGACATATGGTATGAGATAAAACATGTAACCTAACCATATAGATATTTGGATTCACACTGCCTTTTTCTGGCTCTGACAGTGCTCGGTATGGGGAGATAAGGGCAGACTTATAAGGCTATGATTCAGTGGAGGCTATTTCGACAAGTTTCCACTCTGAGATTCTGTTCATCAACCTCTAATTAGCACTTCATCGCTTTCAGCTTTGTGTCACCCAGCTGGCTAGAGGAAGATGACACCTCCAACTTGAACTGGGCTTTTTTCCATTTTCTTGGAGCTCATCAAGACATGTGGTGCTTTCTTAAAGTGCAGCTGGTGCTGGCACTTTCATTGTAAATTTAAATCGCTGTGTTTGGAAAAAGGTGATAAGAACAGTTTGTTTCATGTCCCTGGTGTTTAGCCTGAGGCAATTCCCAGCAAATATATTCAAGGCTCCTTCTGGTTTGATCTGCTACACTTTTTTTGTATTATTATTATTAATAACAATGTTAAAAAATATGCACCTAAAAGAATACCCTGCGCAGTGTATAAATTTTTTCCCACAGTCGCTAAACTTTAAAGTTTAAAGGAAAACAAAAATACTTTAAGCTTCAATTTAGATAAATAGCAAAAATATGAACTTTGTCTGTGTATATGTTTGGAGAAGGAGTCGTCAGGTTTTTGCCTGTTTTTTTTTAATTCTTTTATTAACACTTACACGTTTTGGAGGAAAAGACATTTCATTTTTCTTGATGTTACATTCCACTCTATTGCTCATGCTATACATAACTTATACCTGTAGTTTATTACACATTTTTTCTGCCTATCCAGTTGTTATATTACTAATGAAATAATGCTAATGAACAATGGTATACATTTATATTTTGTATAAGAATCTCAGAGTACTTATGCTTATAGAAACATTTCTAGAAAGCCAGCTTCCAACATTTTTAGCTGTGTCCATTATAGTCTACTCTTATAGGCTTTTTTGTGTACATTCACAAAGAATACCTAAGATCTGAAGGTATACTGCTTAATTGATACATTTTCTGCTTTTTAAAATGTGTGCCAAAATGAGTACAGTGTTAAGAAAATGGATTAAGAATTTACACATCAACTTTTCTATTTTCAAAATTCCCACGTTACTATGTAAAGCTTTCTTCTTCTGAATATGTACCCCGCATGCACAACTTAGTTATAGAATCAACCAAATTAGAAAGATTCCATCTTAAGAGAGCAGCTATTGTATATTTACTTAGGGAAACTTGGACACTTTTCAAACTCATAATTAAAAATAATGTTTCTTTTTGCTATAGAGTAGGAATCAAAAATCATGGTTGCTAGTCTTTTTTCCTTTCTTTCAATATTTTTACTAATCCTTATCAGACACCAACATAACCTATATAAATCAAACTCATAATAACAAAATTTCTATCAAATTTCTACTGGGCTTTCCTGATTTGCTGCTGTGCATTTTAATGCTGTTTAAGACCTAGGTCACAAGTACTGCTGCACCACAATAAATGGCATTCAAAGTCTAAGAACCTTCTATAATGACCTTAGAGTGAGCACAGAATTGTGCCTCTCTTCCTCCAGTGAGGCAGAAATGAAAGCATACATGTGAAAAATTTAGCTAGATTCAACTTTTAAAAACTTAGCCAACACATTGGCTTAGATCTAATTTTACATTCTGACTAATAGTTCTGGTGTAAATTGCCATATTTCCATTCCTATAGAAATTAAACTCTCCGATTTCTGTATGTGTGGAGAAATGCAACATATGTAGATAATGGCACAATCCGGTATTTATGATATTCCATTTTTCTATAAATATAGATGTTCAGTGATTATCAATAGAGCTGCTCATTAAAATTCAGACTTAGATACAAAATGATGCCATTTTGTCTTAATATTTGAAAGCCTAAAAATATCTCTAGCTCTCTGAAAATCTGTATTTTAGCATTCACATTCAGCAGTTTATTGAAGTAAGAAATATTTTAAACAGAAGAAACAAATTGTCCCATCAAATTACAGTAATGATTCAGACGACCTTTTTTTTCCAGCAAACCAAATATTACGAATGAAGTTTAATCAAAGATCTAGTGCTGCATTCCCACTGAAGTTGGGAAATAACTGATTATTTTGCTGAGTTTTTGAGAATCAGCCTTCTTAGGAATAAGATCAAGCTCAGTTGCAGCCTTGCAAAATTGATGTCCCCTTTACCACATCCCTTATACAAATGGTTTTACATTGTGAAAGGCTTTCTTTAATGATTGTTTGTTCTTTTGACAAACTAGCTAATTGTCCACTGCTCTATTCATCTTAATTCAGACTCATTACCATTCTTTTTTCCTCCCTACTCTTCAGCAGCAACTGCTACGGCCTCACACTGCTATCAGATCCAGCAACATAAAACCATTTTACTGTAGTGCCACAGGGAGCTTCCTTGTGCTACCTGCCAAGTAGATATGAAGTAAGTGGGCTATCTCTATTCTGCATACTTTAAAAGCTCTTTCTGGAGCTTTCACTATTACCTTCCCACCCTAATACCCAAAATCCCACTTTGGCAATTTCCTCTGTCTTGTTGCTGACTGCCCTGACTACCCCTGACCTGAGCACTGAGCTACCCCCAGGGCTCTCAAATTAACCCTCCTCCTCCAGAGTTTGAGAGGTTGGGTATGGACGGAGGTATATCCTAGAGAGACACCTGTGACACAGGATGAGGCTTTTTTTGACTTTGAGCCCCTGACTTCTGCCTTCTGCTGCGTGACCCCACATGCCAGACATAGCTGATTTGGTACATGCAGGCGCAGAGCACAGGGGAAGCCTCTGCACTAATTAGCAAATGCATTTGATGACGGTCTACATACAGGGAGTTTCAGGCAGTCAAGTGCCTGAATCTCATGTTCAGTATGCGGGACTTGACAGACCTGTATCTCCTTGCCTCCGTATTGCCTTGGTTTTCTGCCATTGGTAAAAAGCTGTAGATAGCAATTCTCAGTTTCTCCCAAATTTCCAAACAGAAGATTAGTTAAATTCATATTGTTCCCTGAATTGGTGCTAATTTTACATCTCCCAGCAGCTGTCAGAACAAAAGTATTTTATAACCTTTCGCTGTATAAATAGTTATGTGAATAGGAGTTGCTTGCAGTTTTCACATATTTTGACTCTCCCTATGTAGTGCACAGCAGTCTGTATTTCTGAGAATGGCTAATACATAGGATTGGCTGGAGAGATCTGCATGGATTGACACTTGGTGATAAATGAGGATCTTCTTATTAGGTGAGGATGAGAGATATTTCCTGGTGAGGGCCCAATTCTCCACATAAAGAAAGACAGGAAAGGAATGGTAGCACAGTCTATCTGTTAGTTGCTAGGCACTTAATTCATCCTTAGACCTCAAGGACTCAGCATGGAGAAAAGCTGAGATAAATAATTTGTGTTGGCTGTGTCATCTCTTGCTTTTGCCAGAAAGTGTCACTTTTTCCTTGCCTAGTAATAGCACTGATGGCAATTATTACATTCTAGTATATTTGGTACAGAGTATCCATGTATTTGTGTATAAATGTATATTAAATAAACGGTAAAAAAAAGACTATAATCATGAAAATGTTTGTGTGAGCCATACCCTATCAGATAAACAGATACCTTCTTTTCAGTGTAATTCAGCATCACAATGATAACCCAACAATAAAACCAATATAAGTACAGATATAAAGGCATGAAACAACATATTGTCAGAAGCAATAAAAAAGATTTAGCAATGCGTAAACAGGATAGATCCGCAAGAGGCCAAGCGTGGCAGTGGTTTATTATACACACCTACCTACTGAAAGCCATACTGAGCAGAATGTAAAAAAGAAAGAAGTGGTAAATTTGTGATGGCTGTTTTTATTATTCCGCTCTTTAAGAGGGATCTAATTTGGAGTTTGCATTCCACAAGAGTTCTGAGGTTTTTGTGAGTCTGATTTTAAGAGCATTTACCATTTATGCAACTCTTAATTCATCAATGTACAAACATGAACTCTAAACAGCTGCAGTAGTGGTTCAGATGAAATACGTGAAGGCATGCTGTTGTGCTTTAGGTTAGTACAGCGCCAACATGGAATGGGCATGGAGATACATCCCTTGTCCCCCTGTGCGAGAACCAGCTTTGGTATAGCTATGTGCAGCCACTGTTCACTGTTCTGTATTGGCAGCACAAACCTCCCTAAAGCCATTGCAGAAATGTGGGACAACAGTAAGACAATTGCTGCTTTTGCTCTCTTTCGTGTAGTGAAGCTAGCTTAGTAGTTACCAAAAAAAAAAAATCACTGACTGCATGCTTTCCTGAAGCTCTTTCTCAGTGTTCATTTGCTCAGAGCTCTAGGAAGCAATCTTACCAGTCCCAGCATTAGCAAATTAAGGTGGCACATTTATGCATTATGAAATTGGCTTAATAATGAAATTAAAGAACCGGGGGGGGGGGGGGAAAGCTGTGTTCCTTTTTTTTATTATTATTTGCTTTGATTTTTATGAACTTTTAGGATATACTGGGATCATATTTTCAAGCTTTTCCTGAGCTGATATTTTAAGAAACTGGGTCTCTGAAAAATAGTGAGTATTCTGAAATCTCAATAAAACCATGAGTCATCAACGCACACTGCAGCTGAGCTGGACCAAATGCTCCTATGGCTTCTGGGGCAGTGCAGGCTTCTAAACAGTCACTGCCATTCTGCCTCATCTAAGTGAGGCTGTGTATTTCTGAAACCTTTGGAGACCTCATAGAAAATCTGAAATTTACCAGCTGTGGTGGACAAAGTTATAAGAAACACACTGAAAGCATGCAATTGCCATTATTTTTCTCTCATAGCTTGCTGAGCATACACCCAATAGTAAAGAATCGAAAGAAAATGGGTATAATTGAGCCACAGAATCATAATAATATGGCCTTCATTGTAAACTTTAATGCGTGATGATTTTGAAAGAATTAAATTGAAAGCAAACACCTTTGACTTTTAGAGATTCATAATACTTAGGGTATACTTTATTTAAAGCCACTGGACAATGTAATCTTGGTCCTGTTCAGGTCAGGCACATGGATTTCTGTGGGACCAGGATTTAACAAGTAAGCCTTCTAACTAACTAAATTTTTATAAAAGTTTAGAACATGTTCTATCCTATTCTTCTGCTCATCGATTATATTACGCTATTTTTACTGTGATCTGGGGTGCAGAAGAGTTTATTTTCTGAGAAAGTGATGAGAAGGTGTTTGTGTTTCTCTAATAGTGCTTACTATCTTAGTGCAAAGTGTGCTCTACTTAAACTTGATGGTCTGATATGTGTTTTACATGTATATGTCCTGCTGGGGAATTAGTTATGCATATACAGATGAGGACAACTCCTCTCTTACGCTGCATTGTTTTGCTCTTAGTGAAGCTAAGCTTCTGCAAATAAAAACTTATATCTTGAGTATTTAGCTGTTACGCGCATTTACAGTCTGTGTATAAAGAGAAGTATTCTTAATTCTGAACTCTTTCTGTTTCATCATGTGATTGCCTTACAAAGTAGAAACAAGTAGTAAAGGCTTAACTGTGCCAACAAAGTACTTCACATGGGGCACAGGTTTGGAAATGAACTTCAGCACAGACCTTGTAGACATCTGAACTCTATAAATCCACAGGTGTTTAAGTAGCCCTAAGGGCTAGGTCAGATAGCAGACTTGTTTCAGTATGACTTTACAAGGATTTAGTACTGTGTAAACAACACTTGCAAGGTTTTCTCTTTGCTGCTGAGTAAAACCAGTAGCAGGAAGAGCTACCTTTGATTTTTGTACCATAAAAGGTATAGTGTTCTTTTATTCCATAAACAGTGTTTGCTAGGATGTTTTTGAGCAAGACTACATACAAAATTAAACTTTCTTAGCACACATGTTTTGAGACGAGATCATATAAAGTGTACCATTGAAAAGAAATTGCAGAGTGACTGGAGAGTTTGGGTTTTGCTTTCTTTTTGTTGCTTTTGTTGATTTTGGTCTTTGTTTTGGGAGAAGCATTCAAGTCATTCTGGAGAGACATAAATTAGACTGTGGTTTTATACGCTCATGCAGTCTGCAGATCTTAGGTCTGTGCATTTCTACCTAAAGTAATGTTGTTGTTAAAATTTTGTAAGCAGATGGGCTTATTTCTCAGTGAAGTAACCCCAAAGCATAAGGTAGCTTGCACAGAAATACTGCTGAATTGATATTGGCAGGGGGGTAGGGCAGAAAAAAAGACTGGCTAATGCAGAGTGCTGAGAACAGCGTTCTATTTTTACCGCAAAATCTGGTCTGCTAGTAATAGTGAAGGATTTCCATCAGTACCTTAAAAAAAAAAGAGAGAGAGAGATACTAAATGACTCCCCAGAATAACATGGTAAAACAGCTTGAATGGGGAAACTAGATCCTAAGGAGGAGGAGTAAGGAGCTGAAAGGAGGAAAACAGCACTCAGAGAGGGAAAACAAGATAACCGGAACCTGAGTGGAGTACAGTAATTAGGAACTGGAGAAGGAAATTAAAATCTTTAGGGAATTCAGTATCTGAGAAAGGAACTGAGAGAAATCTGTGGAGGTTTATGAGAGGACAATTACTCCAAAAGCTTAATTAACTCGCATACAAAGCTTGGTTGGGGCTCCTCCTTGTCCTTGTTTTTACACTAGTGAGAAAATACACTTTGTGTAATGACTTGAGAAAATACAAACCATTTCTTTAGCAGTTAACAAAAGCTTATTGATCAGTGTATTAATCTATAGGAGTGACAGCTAATGATTAATTCAATCATGTTTTCCTGCAGCATTTTCGTTTCTATTCCTTTGCCCCTTATTGTTTAGATTTAAAGGTATTTTGAGCATAGATAGTATAGCTGGGATTTAAAATGCATCAATTGCCTAAGTTATTTAAATAAGTTTTGCTGTAGCTAACCACAGTATTTATGACATGTGAGATTTTTTTGTATAGTCAGCATAGAGATTTGCAAGAATATATTATAGAGATTGCTGGATGTTCGCTAAGTTTTGACAGCAAAGAGGCACAGAGAGACAGCTTTCATTACCTTCACTCTGTCCTGGATTGTGCTTTCTTACAGAAGTCTAGTCAAGTTTGTGCTACGTGGCTTTTTTTGCTGGACTGAAGTGTTTGCCACAAATGTACACATTGACTCTGGTGTTCTCTGTGTCTTCAAGCTGTCAGCTATCCTGACATCTGTCTACAACTCCCAAAGTCAGAGTTTCCTTTCTCAGTCAATGACTGCCCGTAACGTACACAAAGGTATAACCTCCATCGATTCAACTTAACTGAATTACTGAAACTGTTTCTTGGAATGTGATGAGGAGAAAATCTTTGCACTTAACTGCATATTACATAAATTAATTCTATGGAAACATCCTTACTGCTGCATAAACCAGAAAATCTCAGTGCTGAGAGATGTCAGGAATTTAAGAGCTTAGTATATATTATGCAGAAATTTTGTCCTTTGTCAGAGAAATGATCAGATTGTGGGTCCTGCAGTTCCCAAAAATCTAATCTGAGAAAATTTTCATCTTCTCTGGAACTGAACCCAAATTATGAGACCACTCAAAAGATTCTGAATTAAGTCTTCTTTTTGTCAACAGTTCATCACTTTTTTAAATATAAAAAACCATATATGTTATGTAGTCTGGGAAATATTTGTTTTGAAGCATTGTAAGCCAAGAATTTTATTCCTGTCTTTTCCCCCTCTTCCATTCTTCAGGTTATTTAAAAAAACCTACCTCTTTACAAATCACATTAGGTTTGTTGTATTCATTAAATGAAAGGCTTTCAACTTCCAGAGCAGGCTGTATGAACAATTGTCTTGTGTGTACATCAACTAGCATCCTACCTAAGTGCAATGAATTTGGTTTGTGTTAATTACAAGGTGCATTTGACTGTGTCTACATGATAGATTAACAGTTCCAAATAACATATGCAAATGAAAGGAAATCCTTTTTCCATTTTATAGTGCAGATGAGAAATACAGTGTATTCTGAAAAGAAATATAAATGCAGCTATGCCAGTGGCTTGCTAGTCTGTATATATCCACTCTCACTGACATAAGAAAACTTACATGAAATTGAATTATTACAATGTTTACGCATGGTGGTGGTATCTTTTTTGAACACTTCAAAGAATAGTTCTCGGTCTAAAATCTGAATGCTAAAGAATACACAGGAAAACATAAACTAGTTCATATCATTTTAAAATGGGCACAGAGACATTATTCTATATTATCCAAATATATTTATGGAGAGACTCAGAGTAAGTATATCTAGATCTCATTTGGGGATTCCAAGATAGTTTATCTGATTGTTTTCTGATGCTTCTTTTGGTGGGGTTTTTGTTTTTTTCCTTGTCATTTTGCATTCTTCATTAATGGTAAATCCTCTTCCTGTATCTACCTTGAATTCAAGAGAGAAAAATTGTAGTTAAAAGAATTTGCTAGTACTTGTTATTACTTAAAAGAAATTCACTTTTAGCAGGATTCACTAGCAGTTTAGGTCTACAGTCTCACCATTTTTCTCATTTTTTACTTTTTGGGTTTTTGTTTGTTTGTTTAGGTAAATTATATAATAGATGTGCAGCAAAATTTGATAAAAAAATTGAAGTCTCATCTTTATCACTGGCATTTCATATGTTTGAGTTAATAATTGTAAAGATCTTGATGCTCTCAAACATTAATGTAATTAGAACTACGTCAAGTGCCTAAAACAAATGGTGTATTCATGAGTTGGGTTCTTTAACAAGGGCCGAAAGTTTGCTGTACACTGACTTTGTTGTAAGGCAGCCTATGGAGAGCTAACGCAGGGCTATTTTGCATTTCCTCCCAGGTACCCCAAAGCTGAACCCTGTACCGTTGTCACTGCAGAAGTGGAGATGTGATATTTTTAACAGGGTTAAATGCAACTGGTAGACCTTCCTGGATTTGCTGGCTGTTAATAGGTTGGACCTATTAACTGGTATTATTACTGTACCTTTCAGCTGGAGATATTCTTCAATTCTCTGTCAAGAATAAACATACTACCTCCCCTAATTTCCCCTCAGCTTTTCAAGAGGGACTAGCATTTGGTGTTCTGTTTTTCAGAAACTTCTTGCTTGGATAGGTAACCAGGTTGTTTGGGTTTTTTAGTAGAAATAAAGAGCCTAAAAATGGTTAAGACTACAGAGACACATTGAGGAGGAGATTAAAATATTCCTACTGCACTGTGAGGCTGTGTACATAAAGAGCCAGAGCTTCATGTGGTAACTGGCTTTAACCATGAAATAAGCAAGCTGTATTGCGCAAAGTTTTAGCAATAAGGCGCGCTTTCATTAGGAAGAAAGAGAAATACAAATGTAAGACAAGAGAAAATGTTCCTCAATTAAAAGGACTTAATATTGCACTATATGTGTTTTATGTGTAATACACTTGACCAGCAAAATAGTGAGGTGTCTATGTTGTTATGAAAAATAACACTGCTGTTTCTATGATTTCTTCTCCTCTGTATTTCATTGGCTACCTGCCTATCTTTAATTTGGTGTTAAGAATTTTGTCTTATGAATTATTAAGATAGAATTCTGCTTTTCTATTTTTATTCATGTTTCTCAGAATTGCTTGCTCTGTACAATACATCAAAGTAAAAATAAGGTTGAGACCAATCCTTGAAATTAGTGGAACCACATTGATGCTGATTATAAAAACCACCATAAAAATTAAATTTGGATTTCCAGTTCTCTAGTGAGTTATAGAATAGGGAATTTTTAAAGATTGATACATCTTTAAACCAAAAGAAACTGTAGTCACCGTTTCTAATCTCCAGGATAACCAAGTCACAAATGCAGTGAGCCCTGTAATTTATGGTTTAGTTTAGTTGCACCTCTAATTAAAAGCAAACACAAAGTGTGTTTGTAAGTTCCCTTCGTTTGAATGAGAACAGGCAAACCCTTTCTCAAATAACTACTCTTTCTTCACACAAGTTGCAGCTCTCTTTCTGAGAGCTCTGAAAGGAGCTGAAGTTAGTTGATAGAAAGTGGTTCCCTACAACTAATTCTAGCAGGGAGGTCACTGCCATTTCAGTCTTTTGTATTGTCATTCTATTTTTAAAAAGACAAGGAGAAATCAGAATGCTAATCAACAGGGGCTGCCAGAAAAGACTAAAAAAAAATTAGTAGAAATGGTAGGCAGAGGTTTTAATGTCTGTGGCCACACCAAAGGAAACGGACAAACTGTTCCGTTTTAATAATAATTTTGTATTAGTTCAAGTTTCTTGTTTCAAAGTAACAAAATGGGTCATCTTGTGCTTTGAAGATCATGATATACTGCTTGCTAATCTAAAGATTGTTGCTACTTTTTATAGAAGAGTGTCTATTTTTATAGGCATTATGAACTAATTTACAGGACCGATTAGAGAGGCTCTATTGTTGTGTTCATTAACAGTATTTCTGAAATAAGTATAGTAAAGAAGTTTTTGATTCCTAAACTAATTTTCCTCAACATTTCAAAGGTTACGTGCTTGTGAAAAGACTACACTTAAGTATTCAATACAATTCTCCGAATGCTGTCTCTGCATTTGTCTGTGCTTAGTTCTGTATTGCTACGATGTCTTCTTGCATATTTTCCATTGCTGTTGTACAAAATGGTCTTTTGGCAATTAGCAGTGCTGTTTTAAACCTCGCATGTTCATATAAAACAGCAGAAAACTGACATCCTATTAAAAAAAATAAAGCGTGCACATCATTAGCACTGTGCATGGGAAACTTGTTATATGAGGCCAGTACTTCATTTCAGAGAACAATTTCATTGAATTTTGATACAACTAAATAGCACCTTTGTTAAAATCAAAATGACCTTGTGTAAATGTACTTCAGAAATTCACCCAGGTAAAAGAACAGGTACAAGAATTCAGTAACTGCAGTGAGTTTTACAAGGTTGTATTTTCATTAAATTGATCACAATTCTGCCCTCTATTTTTTCCGTGTATGGGGGGGAGTAGATTAACAATTTCCATTTTTAAAACGTTCTTGCTTTATAAATTAGTTCCCTTTCTTTCAGCTTTTATACTCCACGCTCCAGATAATAAATGTGCTCACAAAAGACTTGTCTGAAATAATGAAGCTGTTAAAGAACATTGTAATTTTTTACTTTAATAAAATTAATCTGGCCCTGTAAACCATTGGAAGGCAAACTTGCTCTTAGAATGCATCACAGTACTACGTTTGTGACACTGATAGATAACTATTAACTCCTTTTAAGCTTTAAAATGTTTCAGAATGCCAGAGTAAAGAATCTAAAACTGCAGATCTTATTCAAATGAATCAGGATAGAGCAGATGGTTGAAGAAGGCACACAAGCAAGAAGTAAATCTCCTGTTCTCCCTTTCTGATTGCTTTGCCCACAGAGGAATAACGATTCAAAGAAAATCAGTAATCATGGCGGATGTCATTAGCATATTCCCAATAAGGGAGCTTACATAAAAATTCTCAGAGAAAATGAATGGCTGCTAGTATAGATCAGCGTGCAAACAGTACATTTCCAGCTGCCTCCCAAAACATAGATTTTCCAGGACTTTTAGAAATGAAGTTTGAAAAACTGAATTAAAAGAATCACACATTTGCTTAGAGAAGGGACGGATATTTTATTACCTAACTAATATAGCTATACTTAACACTCTTGGCAGTTGTAATGCTGAGCTGAATAGTCACAAAAAAGTTCTGTGCTTAAAATTAAGGTTATCAGCAAACCTTCAATAAAATATAGGGAGAACCTTTTGCTACTTGGTTGTTTCTGTCTGGAGAAGAGTGTGCAAACTGCTGTAAATCCCTTCCCTGACATGTTTTTTGATTGCATTATTGTGAATGCATGTGGTAAATGTCTACTTCCTCGTTGGTTCACAGAAGTTATTAAGTTGTTCACAAATCAGTGGCAAAGCAAAACATTTTCCCAAAGTGTTGCGGAAGGAGTACTAACCTAGACAAATGGCTGTTTTCTTGTCTGTCCATAAGCAATGGGAAGCCCATTAGCCAGTGTAAATGAGCATAGCACTATCTGAACAGTCAAGCTGCCACCTTTTATTTATACAGAATTAGGATTTGGCCTCTTATTTTCAGCTTTTTGCTTGGGATACTTCAAAATTATTTTAAATTTTTTTTTCCCCAAGAAAATGAGTACAAATTCAGGAATTGCACGCAGGATTGTCACATTCTCCTACTTAATATACTTCAGAAAGTAATGTGATATTGTGTTATTCCTATTCGCTTTAATTCCATAGTATAGGCAAGGTCTAAGAGTAAATCATCACTGCTCTGGCCTCTGGATTAGGCAGTCAGCTGCCATTGTTGCAACTGGAAAATGCATGTCTAATTTCTGTGTGCCAGGCTGAATATTTATCTCCTATTGGTTCCCAATACAACAACAGACCATCAGTCACTAAAATAAGTACCGTCACCTAGATGGCTGATAAATCTCCTTAGAAAAGCAGCCATGAGGCATGGTATTGACAGGTTTTGTTGCTGAAATAAGAGAGAAACTAGGTAAGGGTGACCATGTCCCTGCAGATGCCATCATTGATTGTGCCAGCAGGAGGCAGATGGTTAAAGGATACAATAGGAACTGTCACAATAGTTTCAATTTTATTATTGAAACCCAAACTTTTAGTGGCAGTGGACAGATTGCCTTCATTTTTCATCCATGAAACATCTTCAACATTTCCTAAAAAAAAAAAAAAAAATCTTTTAAACTAGCACTGCAACCAATAATGCCTTTTATGTATACTAAGATGGTAGAAACCATTAATAAAATGCCTGTCAACAGCACATCTCCCTTTTCTCTTTAGCAAAAAGGGGAGAAATCATTAATTACAGTTTCTGTCACACACAAAAGACATGGGTTTTGTTCTGGTCTCTTAGCACTTTAACAGCATGAATTCACCTAGTGGCCACCTATTCTGCGAAATTTGAAAAGGGATGTGTCCTTATCCATCTATGCAAAACCTTCTGAAGACATTGCATGTGTCTGCCCGGGCAACAAATGCGGTATTTTGGGTTGACACTGAAAAGGAGGACTATGAATATGGATAGGATGCAAATACTCCATCTATCTTAATCAGAATACAGGAATTCAAGCTGTTGTAGAAGGAGGGGGAAAGAAGGGGGAGAAAACCTTAGAAACCTAAGCTGTAGGGGCCTGATTCTGCTCTTACCGCTATCAGCTGGAGTTTTACCCCTGAAGTTATTAAGGTCAGGATTGGGCAGTAAATTTACAGCATCTTTTGTAAGGTTAGCGTATTACACACAGCTCTGCCAAACACATTGTCTTTGATTGAGATTGCGCTCTCTACTGAACTTATATGTATTTTAAGTACTTGCTGGAAGCTGAACTTAAAAATCACTATTAATCATTCATTTATCACATCTGAAAAGTATATAATCATGTAGATTTTTATACATAAAAATTAAACCAAAAAATTCTACATATTGCAAATTTGAAAAGAACGCACAGGGAGATGTAAGTAATAAGTTTGTTGGGGCGGACAGTTGTTGTTATTTCAATTTATGTAACCAGGATAATGTCAACAAAAAGGTCTTAGTTTCTAGGTTTTTCCCCAGCTTGCTATTTCCTATCAGGAAAATAGTGGTCTTTTTTTTCTACAGGCCTGTGGTGCCTGTAAAAGCAGAATACTAAAGAAATAACTTTTTTTTTTTTTAAGAATTTTTTCAATTTAGTTTTTTTTATTTCTGTAAACTGTGAGAATTGCATTTTTATAGTTCTCTGGTTTTTTTCTATGCTATCTAAATATTTTATGAGACCCATACAGAGGATTCCTCTCTCTTTTGAAAGAAGTCATCACTGAAATCTGGCAAATCTTAAATCAAAATATGTTTTTGTTGTAAGCATATGAGGCTTTTTTTTCAGCCTTCAGATCTAATGAAACAGAAAGCAAATACAATACTCTCATTCGCTCAGAAGGTAAACATATGTCTATTAAAGACTTCTGAAATGTGTCATTTATGTGTTTCGGTTTCAATATGTGTCTCATCAATTGTAAATGAAAGGCCCAAACTGTCTATTTGGGTCTTATTCTTTCACAAAAATATCAGTTAGGAAAAAAAAAAAGTCTTATTAGAATAGAAATTTAAGACAAATCCTGAGCTGATATAAAACCAGTGCAGATGAACAGGTTTCAGTATGTGTTTTGCATTATAAATGCAGAATATAATTATAGAAATGGGGAGTTTAATGCCTTATTGCCCCTATGTTTGGTGTCATCACTTACAGTTACAGTATGTACTAGAACAAAATCCATTTTAGTATCTAGCAACTTTAATGCCAAAGTTAAATGGATTCCCAGTAAAAACCATGATAAGCACTTTGGGCCTTCCATTTCTTGTATGCTTTTGTACGGAGAAGGACAGTCAAGATTTTTAATCACCCATAAGAACATAAACAAGTAGTTTTAGCTCACGTGTTCCACGTTACCTGTTTCTGTGATTATGTGCCAAAATCTGTAGTAAGGACCCAGTCCTACACAGCTGAAGTCAGTAGAAATCTTATCATGCATTTTAAAGTCATGGAAATCGCAGCTCTATGTTTTTTAATAATTGTCTGACTCTCAAATGTCTGGAGTTAGTCTATTCAAAATTTGCCTGGGCTATAGTCCTCTTACATGGATGATTGAATTTGAAAGTAGTTTAATACTTTTTTCCTTGGTAATGTAGAGTCAAATCTGTGATGTTCTTGCTCTGATGTCAACAAGAAGGGTTTGTCAGAGGATTCATTCATTTGGGGTTTGTCGTCTGAGTATGGATGAGCTATACTGTAGATTTTGATCCAGTAAAATACATAATTCACATCACTGAGACATATAGTATGAATGCAGCTATTAATCTGTCAGTTCTGAAACATAACAACCGTCCAGTCTGTGAGCTACATACAGTATTTTTACCCTAAATGTTTTTAAACCTGTGGTGAGCAGAATATTTTAGTAGCATTGGTTAAAAATGTCATATCTGAAAAATCTGGCAAGTATTCAGAGTCATTTAATCTTTCACTAAGATTTAATCAGAATAGTCTTATATCTCTTTTGTGCATTGTCAAATGCTCACCACAATTTGTCTCCCCCCATGGTGGACTGACAGATTGAGCAAATAAGCAAAGAGCCGGAACATTTGACTGTAATTGCGATGTCAGCACTGTTAAACTCTATTTATGAGAAGAAAGTTAACACTGTGACATTAATAATTTCATCGGTTTTACATGTGTTTGCTTCATAAACAAGCAAGCTATTTTTTATAAATTGTTTGTGACCAATACTTTGTTCTTCTGGAAGAAGGTTACAAATTCCAGTTTTGAAAGAAAAGCAGGCACAAAAATTAGTTTTGGCCCATATTGCTATGTCTTGGGAAGAAAAAAAAAAAAGATCTTTTAAATGTCTGCCCTGAGCCAGACTCTATAAATCGTGGGTCTGCTGTCAATAAGCAAAAAAATAATGGCTAGAAACGTACAATAAAATAGGCAGGGCTAGGAAGTGTAGTATTTTGTCTAGCTGTACTGTAGCTCTAAAATCGCTTTAGGCAGATACATGAAGTCTTTTAGAATTTTTTTGGCTTTTTAAACTACTAGATGCTCACCTGCACTTTCAGTGATTTATGGCGCTATACCAAATGTACTGGCTAATAAAGACAGTTTGTTACTCTCTAATTTTGGAGGGATATAACACGTGAAACTTGCAGCAATCTCTTACCTACATATTTCACTCTATAAGGGGAAACAAGAGAATATGACACGTATTAGAGAAGTAAATTACAATGTTATACTCCTTGGTTCAATAAACCACTGCTGGCTGTCATACCTCTGACTACTGAGGTGTTGTTTTGCACTACAGCTTAATCAGCTGGGTCTAGGCTGCTCCTTGGTGTTCATGTGCCTTAGGCAGTATAAATGCTGTGATTCACATGCACGATCACATGAGCCTGTGCTGTGCATTTTATACAATGTCGAATAACATTATTTGTTAAAATGATTGATCACATACTTCTTAGCTACTTAAATTATGAGAAGGTATAGTTTAAAAATATATAAAGTGATTCACAAAATTTTGAAGCCATTTGCATATGTATTTAAACTCAGCTGCTCATGATTCTAGCACACGTGAGATTGACTCAATAGACTTTCTGGCTATGCTGGACTAAAATGCAGCTGTCAAAGCTATAGCATTTTTGAGGTGGTAGCAAACATGCTGCGAAAATGAAACAGCAAGTCATAATGTTAATTTAGTATTCTCACTGACATTTTAATTTGCAAATAGATGTAGATGTACACATACACACAAAAAAAACATCAACTACTTACACTTACTGTGCTTCCACAAAGTTGCAAATGTTCTGGGCTCCCTGGCAGGGAGAGAGACCGGTCTCATGTCTGTTCTTTTGCTGTGTTCTCCCTTAATCAGTTATCAAAAATGATCAATAGAAGAGAAACAGTGAGTGAAGTGAATAGAAGTGAAATCAGAAGAGGAATAATATTGGGCGGTCATGTATTATTAGTATCTTCATTTCACTAAGAACTGGTAATTGCACCTCCCCATGAAGTTTCTTACCCATACCTCAGTCAGAGAAACAGGTAGATGACTGACAAAGACTACTAGGGCAGTGTGCAAGAGACCTGTTTCCACAGGATCCAACATATTTCCTTTTGGGTTTGAATCTGCCCAGATGGTATGCAGCTCCTTTAAGAGACTCAGTAGTGTACTGTGATAAACTGAGCCATCTGGACCCAGCAACCTCCTGAGGTTCCTACAGTGACCAGAGCAGATAGTGTGGGCTTGTGTGATTGTTGGCAGATCACATGCATAGAGAAATTAAGATTTCTACTCTTCAATCACTATAAACCACTAAAAAACCAGGGATGCCTTAATTTTAATGGGGCATTTAATAACAGTGGCAATAGGATCTTCCAACAAATAGCCCACAGGAAGCCCATCTCCCACAACCTCGGGACCGTGGGAGTCCTAAGATATCATCTCATGACAACACGGACCTCCTTAGCAACTAACACATCCAAAGATTGCTTTGAATTTCTCCATGGCTCTTTCAAGCCCCAGGCTGTCATATATTTCTCCCCAAATGTAAGTCTCATGCATGTCTGGACATGGGAGTCTGACTATAGAAAGGAAGAGAAATAAAAAATGATGGAAATCTCTTTAGCGAACTTTTTCTAGTGAATTACCATTCTCTGTGTTTGTGGAAAGGCCAGGTACAGTATACCTCACTGATGCTGACAGCATAAGAATAAGTAATATTATGCACATGTGTATCTTTTACATCTACATGAAAACTGGAATAGAAATTTCAGCACGAGACAGACTGAAAAAAAAAACCCTCACAAAAATGTCACGAAATAATATCCAGATCACCTTGCACAATTGTCAAATTATAAAAACAGGCACAGAGGATGTAGCATAATTCATAGAATAGGCAAATCACAATACGCTTACTCCAAGGGCAGGTTGTCTTGCTGGATAAAACATCTGTCACTTGCCTTTCAGATCTCTGGAACATCATCACCTCTTCTTTTAAGTGAAGATGGTTGAGCTGTCTGAAATTTTACCACATCACAAAACTAAGAAAGCTTTGCAGTATTTGGTGCAATTGATGTGTTCAGGTGAGGTCAGAATTGAGTAAGCGTAAAGAGTGAGTCATTTGTCACAGAGAAGAGGTTCCAGTGGGAAAGTAGAAATGTATTCAGTGGGACAGTAATGGGGAATTTACATTACAGCTGCCTACTTTGTACCTGGCCTGTAAATAATTTGAAAGCTGCTTTCTGTGTATAAGCTTCACAATCCTCAGGCTTACTCTATCTTTTCAAAGGAAGATGTGTTAGAGGCCGTTCGGTTGGAAGACTGCTTAAACTTTTACAGAGGAGTATCTCTCCAGCCAAGCAATGAGTCCACTGGCCGAGCAATACAGGGAAACTCTTACTGAAATAGTCTTCATTTCACCTGGCATGTAGTAAACAAGGTTGCCTCATTTATTTCCTATTACTATGTCTGTTACTGACATAACCTTTAGAAGGTGAAATATTCATGTGAAAGATAAAAACAAATTAGTTTGCAATTAGTTTCTGATCTTGATGTGAATAACTAGAGTCTCTTGAATATACTAATATATAATGATTGAGCTCACTGGAATTAATCTGGATTTGTTGTGTATTCAATCCAGTTGGACCAGTATATATGTACAGTGTGCTTATTGTATCTGTAGTGTGAAGTTCTTATCCATCTACAGTTTATGCAATAGTAATGATAAAATGCCTCTCTTTCTCCTTTCTGCCTTAGTGGAATAATTATTATCCAAGCTATATTTTGGTTATGACACTTAGCAGACCAGTTCTGACCTTTCCACATCTTAATCTTTCAAAACAATCAAACACATGAAAAGTAGATGACTGTACATGAATTCTCAAAAGCAGGACTGGTGAACACACTGCATCAAATAATTTTAACACACAGCAGAATGGCACCTTTTGTTCTGCCTCGTGCCATTTCTCCATCCTCAAGCCCTTTTGCTCTGTTCCATGTGTGTTGTCTCTGTTTCACAGAAAATCGCTGAAATGAAAAATGCACGTGACTGGAGGGGAGAGGGGGGCGGGGAGAAGAGTTCATAAGAGGAAGCAAGGATCCCCCCCAGTGCATTTCTTTCACTGTCCTATTGCCATCATGCAATTACATTGACCTCCTGCCCTATTCAGATAACTGTTTTGTAACAGATACAGAATGAATAGCTTTTTGACAGACAGTTTTATATGAATTTACTGTAAATCTGTCTGCTTGCACTGTAGTAAAAGCCAGGTAGCCAGCAGGACCTAAGCAGTGATGTTTGGTGCTGGTTTCCTTCCTTCCCTGCCTCCCTCCTCCAGCTGAGCCTATTTCCACATCCTATGGAGGACCATTCAAGCAAGAAAACCCTTTTTAACCGTCATTCATGGAAAGAGTATTAGGCTGCATACAGTTGGACTGACACACTCTCTGGCTGAGCCTCACTGATCAGATGAATTGTTTGAGCCAGCTATTTCTTACATGCAAACAGGGAGAACTTGTTCAGACAGTACAGTCACCCTAGAATGGCATGCAGGGATTTAGCAAAGTGCATGCATAGGACGGCCTTTTTAATCCTTGTTAGGCTTTTTCTACAACAGAGCACATTCAGGAATGATGAGAAATGGCTCTCAGTCTTTCACAGCCTGAAGAAAGAAACAGAATTTTAGAGATTGTTGGGGTTGCTGTAAGTGTGTTTATACTTTCTTTATGTTAATGCCCCTATTGAAATGAAAGGTTTCTTTTAACCTTTTCCTTAAGATGAACAACAATCCCATGTAATACACTCAGATTAATGCTTCCTGCCTTTTTTAGACTAAGCACAACATAGTGACTAATGACCTAATAGTAACATTAATTTTATGTACTCTGGCAGTATTATCTTTGTTTGGGAAATTAATATTAATGTGAAGACAAAATACACAGTGATAATTGTATTTAGGAGCACCTATCTGTCAGCTGAAAACACAGGAAAGTATACTTCATATGTACGCCAAGTAAGCAAAAAGGTTATTGGAAGACTTTCTGGAAAAAGAGGGGTTAACTAATGTTAAAAACACATTTGTTCACACTCTTCATAGCTGGGATTTCTCGTTAATATGAATAGTATTCATTTTCTCTTAAGCAAGAACCACAAGAAGAGACAATACGATATTTTGAAGAATATAAATCTGAGGTGGACATGCATTTTTGATCTTATTGATTTAAAACAAAATACAATGACAGCAGAAAAACTTGCGACTGAAATATCATGATTGCATATGTGTTTTAGTGACACTGAAAAGTAAGAATTACCAATAATCACAACAGCTCAGGATGGAGTTCTGTTGTTCAATTCTGTTATTGTCGAGGTGCAAAAAGGATGAAAAAATACTTTCACGTATTTCCTTTTTAGTACATTGGAACACTTTAGCTTCACAATTGTTTGGTTGTCTTTGTTCATAGCTGGTGAGTTTATTCAGGACACTTTTAAAACAATTCATTGTGAGAATGAAACAAATTGTTTATTCTTTGCCAAAATAAAGCAGGAAAATATAACATTTTCAAAATAAGTAATAGTAAAGTTTATTTTTAAATCAAATGTAAAAATATAGAGTGGCAAACAACCAGCTACATTCAACTACTTAGAACAAAAATGACCCTTTTCCAGCAAAATGTATAGAGTTACATTTTGATCTTTGATCCAAAACCCATAGCTTTCATGGAAAGTGAGGCACTGAAAAACATTATTAATTAATATCATGTCCAACTCAAAGTTATGTTCAATATTTTATTTTACTGACAAACATTGTTGTTCCAATGTTTTGAACATGAAATCAATCCTTCAAACAAATTACAGTAGCCAATCTCAACAGTGCTGGTTCTGTGGGAATGTTAATCTTCTGTTGAGTAAGGGGAAATATATTTACTTGGAGCCTGTGTGAAAGAAAAAAAAAAAAGTAGTTGGAGAGTGAAAAGTGAGAGAAAATAAGAGAAAGTGAAATACAAAGAATGGAGTGTCAGTTCATTTATTAAAATAATAAACAAGCTTTGCTGCTTGTTTCTTCATTTTTATTGAAAGTTTCAAAAAATATTCCTTATCTCTGCCACAGTCTTACATGTTAAGAAGTTCCTGGTGCAGCACTGCCAGAAATTAAGAAGAATCATGAGGATAATTTTTCTGTTCTTTAAAATTAAATTAATTTTTAATTTCATCATACCCTTCACATGCTGTTTTTGTTCTGTCACAGTACCTAAGAATGCCAAAATAAATAACAAATAAAACTTGTTTCATGTCACTGCTATTTGGAGGGCTTTTAAAGAACTATTTATCTGGAATTAATTTTTGCTATTAAATGTTTAGGATAAGGGCCATATCATCAATGAGTGTTAATTACCATGGATTTATCAAATGATAGTGGAGTTGATCCCAGTCCTCATAGAAGAGAACCTGAGTGGAAATGTCAGCCTCTGCTTGCACATCCTTTGGCTGAGGACTCCAGCTGTCTGTGCAGTGGCTAGCACGATAACACTCAGGTGTAGTCCTTGTTAACTGGCAATTTATTTGAAGAGTTGAATCAAAAGGAAGATTATTTTAATTGACTCCAGTCCAGAGTCAGTGTTTATAGCTGTATGAAATTTCTTCTTCTTCTATACTCCTTCTGTTTTGCTTCTTGCCATTCCTTTAGATATACCTGCTCATTCTAACGCTTCTGGCACTACCATGTCACTCTACTAGTAATCTAATGGCTCTTTGGACATCCACAAGAAGGATCATAGCATTAGTTCTGAGCAGATGCCCCAAAATCCCAGACAGGTGGCTGGAGAACATGCACAGATTGATTCTACACTGTGTGTACAACTGAGTCCAACAAGTCAGACTAATGCTTACAGATTTGCAAGATTCAGTGGGGATACTTTGTAGTTCCTTGAGTTTTAATAAGTAAGGTGAGCAGCAAATATTGTGTGTATACCTGGGAAAACTTCCAGTGTGTGTACTGCATCTCTTTCTGTGCGGGAGGATTTGCCTCACATATGCACTCTTTAAATGAAAGTGAATTGTTACTGCCATGGTGTGCTACTTGTTTAGTTCCCTCCTATGGTTTGTAGTACAATGTTCTACATCAATTAAAAACAGAGGAGAGAACGGTTTAGCTGAAGAGTTTGTTTCCTTGTAATCAACTGCAAAAAAGACCAAGGTCGTGTAACAGATTTCTTCTTCGCTCTCACTTAGCAAAGAAGGCTGTGTGAATGCAAATTGCTTTATTGGTGGAGGGAATTAAAATTATAAAAAGCTAGGCTTAGAGAAGTGCAAAATCAGGACTGTGTCGGAACAGGGACAATATAATTGTGGTATGGATTCCCATATGGGACTAAATTATCTAGATTTTAGTAATGTCAGCAGTTCTGTGTGACTGCTGGAATGCAGCCAATGTGCCACATTTGCTTCATTTCTTAGGATGGTTCAGATTCTACACAACTTTAAATATGCAGAACGCTAAATTTGCTCTAGGTGTCATAGTGGCACTTCTGTGCTGCATAATTTTGCATGTCAATTTTATTTAATAGAAACATAGAAGTAGCCTAGAATGTATCCTAATCCAGAGTAAAGTTACTATGATTTTGTCCAGCTTATGATCTCTTTAGAAAAAGACTGCTTCGTTCTATGGGCACATATCAAGGTTGTGTCCCTTTACAGTGCATTCCATTCAGTAATACTATTTTGTAGCAACTCAATAAAGCTGATAGTTTTTCTGGGTAATTACCCACAGCCCCCTGCAGGACAAATTAGCATTCATGACCTGAATAATGCTTACTAGAAAGAGTTCAATGGAATTTACTTAATCAGAATCATTGCTTTCTCGTGGCTACACTATTTTTAACCTAGTCCCTATTGTCTGCTAATAGGAAAAATCCTGTCAGTGCCAGGTCCAACTTGGCACTGGGTGTATAAGGAGAGAAAGATTATCCTCCTCAAAGGTACACAGTGTATTTTTAAAGCTTATGGGCTGTATTCAGCAGTCTTTACTCAGGCCTTGCTTAGGTAAAAGTGCACTGAAGTCAGTAGGAGATTTGCCAGATGACAGAGTGTTGAATCAGACATTATGAAAAGAAGTGTATATATGTTTGCTAGGCAGTCCATGATTTATAATTTCTGGTAACTATGGAAGGCTGCTAAAGAGGACTTTCAAAGGTGATTTTTCTCTTCTGGGCTTGTGAGAGAAGGAAAAGTTCCTGCCTGTTTCATGCCATTTTGGAGGGTTGGGGTTTTTTTAATTACCTCTGATGTTTTCCAAATTATATAAAATAGAAATAGCTATTGCTTTGATGGTTTTGACAGTTCATGTTTTGCCTTCCACTTCCTAAGACTGTGTAGCACGTCAAGGTTAGCACAACACAGGTGAGCCCTACAATGGCTAAACCAGATGCTCACTAAAGCAGACCAGGAGGATTGGAGAGAATTTCTGAAATATTGCAGAGATCAGGTGCATGCATACACACACACAACCACAGCCACCAACAAAACCAGAAAAATACGCAGCAGGAAATTATGTGAAGTTGAGCTACCGCTTCCCATGAAAGAATTCATGTTTTAGCTGTTTTCCTTGCACAGGGTGTATCAATCACAGTAAATGAGAGTTGGACCCAATTTGTACAGAACTCAAAGGTTTTGCCAGTATTGTCTGACCAGTGGCTTCAAACTGTGGCCAAAGCTACAATGTTAAAGAAATCATGTGCAGAATTGTAGTCCTTTGATGTCCTATGCCCCTTTAAGCAAAGGTCTTTTACTGTCCTCAGTGTGTGTTTGCACAGTAAGATGTAGCTAAAAGCAAATTTTAATGACTGATTTAATGTCCCTGGAAATGGATGTTGACAGTAGGGATGTTGGAAATACGGGAAACCTTGGAGGATTCTTCAGGGCAATAGTCTTAGTGAAAGTGGGTATAAGAATGAGTACCAATATACAACACACAAGTAGCATTCAGTACACCAAAAAAACCAAATTTGCACTTTGGTGGCTCTCTCCTGTAGGTCAGCCTACAGGAGTCAGAATAATCCCAGGTGAGATTAAGCAAGAAATGGGACAAGACAAATAAAAACAATGTGAACTGTTGAGTAAAGAGAGACTCATCGAGGCCAAATTTATCCTCAGCTGTATGTTAGCACAATCCAGTTCAGGATGATCCTGACTTACTTGTTTTTGTAATTGTCAGGAGGTATTAAGTAGTGCTGCTCTGTGAGGAATGGAGTAATAGCATTGCAGCCAGCAGTACGTTTTATTGTTCAAAGGTGCAAAAAAAAAAGGGAGTTGTCCTTTAGGTTTGCATTTCTTTTACTTTAGCAGTAGAGACTATGCCAGGATGTTGCAGGCAGAACATTTCCTCTCTGCCATCACTGAAGAAATACAGTCTGCTCAAGTAAAGCAACAACAATTGCTTCCTCAAGGAGAGTGAGTACTCCAGTTTCAAATGCATTAGATGAAATAACAGGTCAATTTATTTTAGATGAGCATCATATTGTTTATTTGAAGAGGAGATGTAATTACAATGGAAAATTTGACACTAGCAGAATTTACAAAGAAATCTTAATCACTAAGGTGGAGTTTGTGTAGACTGGTTTTGGTTGGACTGACTCACTCCCAAACTAGACTGTGAAGCCTTCCTCTTGGATAATATCACCCTATCCCACACCCATCAATTATTTAAAACTTATTTCTGGATCTTCACATCCATCCTTGAATTAAAACCTTTCCAGAAGAAGGCTAAAATCAGGTTCTAAAATTCTAAATTGTCAAGTTCAGTTTTTACTTTTAAAATTCCTTTAATAGATTCATTTAAATTTGAGACTAAATGTGGTTTTCCCCAGCTTTATATCTGTATGCAGAGAGGTTTTGAGAGACCATAACAACTGGAGAGAGAGTTTGGTTGTGAAAATACTCCTTAGGAAGTCTGAATTTTGCATTTCCTTTAAGTGACTTCGCTCATCAGGAAACTGGCCAGGGCAACTAGAGAAAGAAAATGGGTAAGACAGCTTCATAGGAATTAATTTTGCTGTTTCACAGCAGTATTTCCTAACTCTTTGCTTTCACTTCTGCTTTTTACAAAATGTTGCTAAATCAGTCTTTCACATTCCACCATGATACTGACAAAAATTGTAAACTATAAGTATAATGCATTTGACATTATTTTGATTTCTAGTTCATATTATTCTAGTTCACACAGTTAAGAGAAAACCTTAAAAAAAATTAAAATAAGTGTTAAAAAGTAAAACAGAGTCAGCAGATGGCCAGGCTCCCAGAACCTCATTTTTTCTTTAATGTCAATGTAAGAACGGGTCACACATGCAAAACTTCAAACTGAAGCTCAAAGTCACTTATTGAAATAATGAACTTGATCAACCACTCCTATCAGGGATATTTCCTGAAGACAGTACATCAGACTTGTAGACGTATTGGTGGAGGAACAAGTAATGAAACTTCAGTCACTTCAAATACTTTGTTTATTGTCTATGGATTCAAAAAAAGGGTTATTGATAGTGTTTAATATAAAACAATTATAATTCTTCCATAGATACAGGTGTGCAATGCAGAATGCTTCAAGCAGTGTTCAGTCATATCTGTCTATACAGGATCATAGTTCTTTGCCCAAGAACTGTTTATTCATTCTGATGCAACAGCAATTAGAAGTCACCCACATAGAAACTCTGAATGCCTTGACAACAATTAAACTTGCAGTAGCAGTGATAAGCAACAGTAACTGTGAATATTTCCTTGATGAGATTCCTAAGCCCATTTTGCCTGGATGCACTGACCTCTGGAATTAAATTCTGAGAGTTTCCTGCTACTTCCAGTTTGTGGATTATCAGACTGCCTACCTTGGGTTTGAGCTGAGGCAGCAGCACTCTTATCTAGTCAATGTAAGATCAGAATTCTCAACTGTAGTCATGTACAAAGCACAGAATTAAAAAGAAGTCTCTTAACCACCTCAGAAAAGTTTATAATTCCAAGGAATGAGGAACAGGAAGGTATCAAAAATGCGACATTTAAACTGGTAAATTACTGCAGTAGTTTGCAAGCACATAAGAATTAAAGCCCTCCTCTCTGACATGTGCCGATCCTGGTTGTATCCAGCATTCTAGGTAGAGATAAGGGACCGGTTTTGCTTTGCTCATGAAAGAACAGGAACAACAGGAGCACTGTGCTGGCTTCTCAGGCAGCCATAGTCTGGGAACTGAGATACAGCTGCTTGATTAGAAGTGAGTAACTGAGAGATTGACGTGACTTCAATCTCTCTCGCATCGTGAGGTGTTATAGCATCTGACAAGACTGAAGGAAAAAATTCCATTGGGAAGACACTGCTGTGTTTGCTGTGTATTTCAGTAGAAGACAAGTTGCCAATATCCTGCCATCCAACATGGCCAAGATCAGAAATAGTCCAAAAGATGACGTAATATAATACTTGATGGTGAGCAGAACTATTAATCACAAACTAGAGTTATGCTGTTCATTTATTACTGTATGTAAATGGGGTAGTAATTTGTACAAAAGAGATATCAAGGAAGAATCAGGCATTGGAGGCTTAGGGATTTATATTGGCGAAAATGGCACTCTGGAAGTTGTTTAATTGGCTTTTCCTGTCCGTTAAATGTGTATGCTTTTTCAAGAGGGTACCAGCATCCATGTGTCTATGACTTTTTTAGAAAAAATATGAACTATCATTACTGAAATTCTTAGTTTATCTTGAACAGTAAGCAAATATTCTGCTGTAATGTGAGAGAAACTGTTTAATATTTTACCTCCTAAATCAGTAGGAGACTTAAAAATACATATTCCGAAGCTCTCCAATGAATTTGTTAAACACTTTTGCCAGCTAAAACCTCAGCTAAGAAGTGATGTTCTGACACCGATGTTCTTCATAAAATATTCCCTGAACCTTCAACAGTTCTATGCATTGTACAGTGGTAGAACATGGTCCTAATAGATTAAATGGTTTGATTTAGACATTTATTACTGCTGTGTGGAGATACGGACTCCTGCCTCCAAGTAGTCATGATGCCAGCTTCCTTATTTCCTACTGGTTATTTCTGCAAATGGGAATTTTCATGCCCTTCATCATACTACTGCTCGTGCTTCAGAAGACATCTCATTAACATCCACAAACGTATTTCACTACCCTCCTTTTAAGTCTCTTTTAACATCTTTTGTTATGATATTACAAAAATACATGACAGTGGCGAGGTCAGTGGGATTTTCATGCCAGTTGTGCTAACCAGTATGATTGCACACATGCAGTTTTTGTCTTTTGTCCAGAAGATCACTGTTATGGAGAAGGATGGTCACAGTCTTGTCCAGGGCCAAAGGATCTGACAGAGGGAATGATGGTGGGTGGAGCCCTACATAAAAAATCTTGTATTTGCAGTGGTAGGTGATTTATGTAACTCATCCTTTCCAAAGAATGATATACTTAGTGTTATATTTGAAAAGCTTGTTCTAGTCATTAATAAACTTTATCAGTGTGTGCACTGTTAAGATTTATATATATTTTTGTGAAAGTCTAAAGGTATTTGAGTGGTTTTTAGCAGAAACAAATGCTTTAGATTTGCAGACAGACTGACACAACATTATCTTTGAGAAAAAAATTTACAAGTCAAGCAGTGTAGTACGTCTTCTATAATATTTGAGTGGGAGCTTTTTTATCAATAATGTAGCTTTGCCAAACACAGAAGTATGCTGGAGACTGTGACCTTTGGAAAATAATGTTTAGTGACATTAATCTACATCTAATAGAGGGTTTTGTATCATCACTTTGGTTTATATCTGCATTATTGTAGCACATAGGCTGTCACCTGCATTTATATAACATGAGACTGATTATTCCTTATCATGCACAAAACGCAGACCTCAGGGAAGAGTTCATTTTGGACCATTTCCAGAAGTATGTGTAACATGTTACGAGCAGAGTACTGCTTTTAAGGCTATCGAGTGCAATTTGCACTCTTTTTCTCTTCAGTATGTCTTATGCTTGACAAGATAATTGCCCCCCATAACACACACACGTCCTAGAACACATTCATTACAAAGCCATTGTATTGACATATAGATACAGATATCGGTGAAGGAATGTAGTTGATATTCTTTATACAGTATGATATATGTGGAATATATCTTCATAAGTAAAATAGAAGTCAGCGATTGTAATAAACTGAAGATGAAGAAACAGAATTGAGAACCTTGCATGTGTAAGTGTTCCACTTACAGAGAAAACAGAATGCTCTATTTCACATAAATAGAGGTGGTGGTGATCAGAGTTTATTTTTTATTGTGAAGTTTCTTAGAAGTTTGTGAATATTCTGGATTTCAGACTATTGTGTACCTATATTACCTATGCATATATACATACATATACATGCTTTGAGTGTGTACCTTTCTGGAACATACTGGAACATACTGGAATATCTTATCTGAGTAGTTTATTTTTTATTATTATTACAATTCTATACATTAGATATACAGAGAATTTACAACAAAATATAAAAAGTAATCTGTCTTTGAATATTTGTAAGTTATGAATGGCATCTCAGCCTCATTGCTGAGCCTGAGTTCAACACATTTTAGAAAATATGCAAAAATTTATTTCAAATTAATTTTGTTAATTTGTTTCACATAAATTTGTAGGGAGACTAAGTTTGCACTAGGATTATGGTATTATAAGGTATTATTTGTTATATTTACTCTTTTGCTTTTACAGTTACCTGATAACTTTTTTCCTTTCTCTTTTTTGGCAGAGATTATAGTCCATATCTTTATGACTCACCAGAAAAAAAATGGGCTAGATGTCTCATATTGGACTTTTCCATACTTTATTCTGAAAATTCTATGCAGGTCTTAATTTTCAAAGCACCTAACAGAGGTTGCTGGTCCTTTGATATGGTTGTACACAACTTAAACCTTGTTAAAATGTAATAGAGGATCAGCTGTGTTGTGTTGTACTTCCTGGCTATTTCTTAAGCTATAGTTTTTATTGAGTGATATAATCAAAGAAGATCCTATTATAGCAGCATCTAGATCTCGCATTCCAGTTTGGTGAGAGCAGTATATATGACAAATAACAGGGCAAAGCTGGTCATGCAGGAAGCAATCATTCCCTTTAACCTCTGTGATGAATCGTGTTAGGTAAGCTGTGACCTGCTCTTCCTCTGGAAAGCAGTTTGCTTCTATCCATTCATGACAGAAACAGTATATCCTGTGGGAAACATTATTTTACATTATTTCCCCGAAAGTAGGTTCAAGTAATGTGAAAGAAACATACATCAAACAGAATACTACCTGGTATTGTTCTACTGAAACTCATATTGTGCAATTCTGAATGTGGCTGGAAAGAAACTTTTCTTCAAAAAGGGCTGTATTTGCCTGTGAGATGCACACTATTCCTCTGTTTGGCAGTTACAGGAATTATACCTTTGCTCGGCGGCCTTGATTTGTAGCTGCAGCTAAAAGCAGCTCTGTTCAGTGAAGGTCATTTTTGTTCTCTCCTAAGCCTAATACAACATGTATGAAATCAGTGACCCAACATACTCAACAAAATTTGTTTTATAGTAAGGAGCTCCCAGCCAAGCAACCTTTATTCGGGCCTTGCGTTTGCAACACCAGCTGTAACAACAATGAGCAAGTGTGTTCAGACACCGCTCTCCTCGCCTAGTGCTACTGAGTGACAAGACCATGGTGAACGATAGGGGGTTTTGAGGTTGCATTACATCAGTCCAGCCAAAAAAGTCTGGCTAAGCACAAAGTGAAAGTGAACGATTGACGTTCTGGTGCAGTGACTCAGTGCTCTGTTCTGTTCATTTAAGTCCATATATAAAATACAGAGCAATGGAAACTTTGGAGGGGAAAGAATATGTTTCATACATTAACGATGAAGTCTGTGTTTAAAGTGACAGCTTTACAAAGATAAAGAATATTTAAACACTTTTGTTTTCAACACTGCCATCATTAAATAGCTGTTTCTTTTTACCGATATCCTAAAACTACACCCTTTTTCTGACTGTTTATGTTGCTGAAGTTACTGCTCTACTTCCTATGTACGCAATCAGGGGAATTTTCCAATGCACCCTCTTTGTGCAGGGCCTTTGTGCAGGTTTTTTTTTCAGAGAGGCTGTGTTTTTTCTTCAAATTTGAAATTTACTCATTCTAGCCATAAGTACTTTTCAGTCTGCCACTAATGTTTCTTTCCTATCCAGGAAAGTAACTTTTGATGCATTAAAACATGATTTAAAATTATATTATTTACGGAAATGTGAATTTATAATAACTCCAGTGAAGCTGAGTTTGCATGAAAATAACTGAGAGTTCACACACACAAATAAGTGACGTGGAGTTTTACAGACTGTTGATGTGTATTAACTGTCTGCTCATGTGAACTTAAATTGTTAAATCCAAGTTATCTGAGCCTGGGAAGGACAAGGTCCCAGAGCACTTTGTTAGTGAAATTTGGGCACGTGAGGAACATTGACTAGGTTTTTATTTTGCTAGCTAGAATATTTCTCATTTATAATACAAAATGTGTTGTAGATCTATCCTGACAACAAAGATCTGGGAATATACAAATAGTTCAGTACTATGCATTTAATTTGCATGTTCATTAGTTTTTCATGGGACCAGTTAGATGTAAAACTGGACAGTAACATTGCAAAGGTAGCCGAATTGCATGTGCAAATTGCAGTAATTATACATGAAAATTAAGACTATGCTACAAATTTCTTTTTGTACATGTAGATGCATGCATGAAGTTTAGAAGATCTGTCCAGAAAACATAAAGCACAAATGAACCACATGGATCAGTAAGCAAACAGCCTGAAAATTCTGTTGTATATGATGTCATCCCTTTGCTGTAGGTCAGAAATAACTTCATGCTGTTAATTATAGGTATTTATCATAGTTCATATGATTTTGTGGGGCCTTGTCAGTGATCAAAGGTGGTTCTTTGGACGCCTGTCATCAAGTGAGTTAGTAATTGTAGAATAGCTTATTTACTGAATCTAATATGCCATTAAATAGACTTATTTTCCCCTTTTCAGCAGTTAATGTTGTTGATAAAAGGACAGTTCTGTTTTAGTAAGGTTGATTTGTTGCAGTCAGGTACAATAATTATGTACTCTTATGTATACTATATGTTTGCACATTAACACGTGAAAGTTATATTAAGCAACTTTAAAAGTCTATCTTACACTGGTAATAGGCAGGGAGATGAATTAAGGTGAAATGGCATGTGGAAACTTAATTTTAAAATTAATAACAAATATAACAGAAAAATAAGACAGTGAAATCACGATCATAGATGTTTACAGTGTGCCCAGACTGATTCTTGAAATTGTTGTAAAAACATAAGCTGGGAATTTAGTCCTCAGACAAAAATGCTGTATTTGAGAGATAAAGACTGCTTTTATAATCGTAATGAACATACAGAATACAAAAATACAGAAGGATTTGAACTGGAAGTGAAGTAGATAGTGCTACTATTAGATTGTATTACAGGTGGGAACTTTTTTCCCCCTGCTTCTCTGAGCCTGAAGGTACTTTTGTTCTAACCTTGCACCTGGATTCAACCTACTTTCATTGAATCCACTTGCATTCTGCCTGGGAAAACCATTTATGTAAAGAATGACCTCTCTTCGGGTTTTGCAGCTTGTTTGTGGTGTAGATGAGTGTGACGGTTCAGATCCCTCTGTTCAGTGTTGACTAAGACCTTGAAGAGTTCTTCAGCCCCACTAGGCCACAGAAGAGCCTATTGAGACTGTCAGCCTTTTTTCCTGCCAGCTACTTTTTTTATTAGGCTGATAAACTCCTGAATTGTTGAAAAGCAGCTGCTCTGAGGAGGATTTAGCTAATTCTCAGGGCGCTTCTGGGTGTGTGGGAGATATATTTACGTCTGGACTATGAAGGTCCCTTGCACTGTTAGACCTAGGTGACCTCTTTCTAGATCAAAAAAAGGTTGCTGGAATGCAATTAAAATGCAGTGTTGCTTTCTTGTAAAGCCCCAGTAACCCAATCAACAGTTCTCTTTCCCCATCTTTTTGTCAGTTTCTCTGCACTTTCAGATTTTATTCCTATTTCAAGTTTTGTCTGTGCCATAATTTGGTTTTACCTTATCGGAAAATGCCTCAGATAGTATTATTAAAACTCTCCTAAAAAAAAGAAAGAAAGAAAGAGAGAAAGAAGGAAAGAGAGAAAGAAGGAAAGAGAGAAAGAAGGAAAGAAAGAGAGAAAGAAAGAAGGAAAGAAAGAGAGAAAGAGAAAGAGAGAAAGAAAGAGAGAAAGAAGAAAGAGAGAAAGAAAGAGAGAAAGAAAGAAAAAAAAAAGAGTGTCCTGTCTTTTAACAGCCAGTTCTGCATAGGTTCAAGCTATTAATTTTCACATATTGCTCAAGTAAGCAGAACTATGTGCATTTGATTTTTCCTTAATAATCTCAGATGTAGTTTTGTTGTAATGTAGTACACAATTCATATTGACTAACATGTCTGTGAGATATGCATTTTATAGACACATTCCAAAGTGAAGCATGAAATCGAACTGTAAATAATTACATTTTTTAAAAGGGTGGGGTTTTTTCAGTTCTATGGCAAAATTTGTACTTACTGAAACAAAGGTTTGATTAAAACTAAAAACAAATTTACATTTGTAGGAGTTTCAGCACTGTTGTTCGCAATTTGTTATATGCCTTTACCTGGTATGCTATTTCACCCTTCATGACACACATCAATACCTTCTTTATGTCTGGCTATTACCACTCATTTAAAAATCTATTTTACATGATTCTTTCAGCCAAAAATGGACCATAATGACATAGAATAGAGCCTGTGCTTCATAAATTCTCCAGGAATCAATACTTTGGCTGGGAATTTGTCAGTCTCACAAAGCTATGCATCATTAAACTTTACTATTATTACAGTGGACTCTGCTTCAAAGTTCACTACCTAGCTGATATTGGATGAACCTATTTAAACCAAGGAAAAGATATGAGACACAAATGCTTCTGTACTGACATGTATTTATCCAGATAATGTTTAATTTATGAAATATAAGTAGCTCTTAAACTGCTTATTGGCTTATGGGCAAAGTTCAGCAATATCATCATTAAAGATTATATCCTGATTACAAGTTATTGGCAAACGACTTTAAACTGAATCCATTCCGATTATATCAAATATGACTTTTTCTGCCCGTAGGATCTTATACATTAATCACACAACAATGAATTTGTAAGCACAAACACCCATCTGAATTCAGAACCCGTATCCAGCCAAACCACATTAGCAGGAGTTTTTATTGCTATTAAACAGGTTTTTGTCACTGTACATATTTGTGATATGGGTTTTCTTAGTAAAAATATAGGTATTTGTTCAAACAATAGTATTTGTTACACACTATTGACTATGTGGTATGCATCAGTATTTTGTGTGAAATATTTTAGCTCCCTTACCGGGGAGAGAGGATTTTTACATGGCTTCCAGACAGAATAATGAATAAACAGTGAAATTCAGGAATTTATGGATAACATACAGGAAGAGAACTGTTTATTTCTACTACTCAAGATTAGTCTTGAATACTGAAAATACACCCACAAATCAGAATTAGCTTATAGAAGTGTTATAAGCAGAATAAAAACCAAATTCAAAAGAAGATTATTTGCATGCAATAAATGAAACAGGCTGTATATATTGTCTGCCTCACACACTTGCTTGATTGACCAATTCCTGGATTTGAGAGCTATCAGACCCCTTTGGGTAGCCTTCCTCTGCACCCGTGGACATCACACTGTACCCATTGTGTGCAAGTACTTGAGAAAATACTTAGAATCAGGATTAATTATTAAGTATTTTCTCAAGGACAAGGATCAGGATTAACTGAATTGGTTCAAGGGGCTTTTGGTTCCTCCTGCCTCAAAGAAACATGGACACATGCAAGGCTCCAGTGAAATCACAAGCTTCTAAAAGTGCAAGTATTTCTGTTAGTCCCATGAGAAGTCACCTGCAAAAAGATAAAGGACAAAAATCAATGGTTTGTTGGCAGGCACACACAGAGGCACATGCCCTCTCTATCTTCTCCTTGGGGTTGCCACACCTGCCTGTCTGCTGTCTCAGCATCCTCTCTCACACTCAGGAGATCAAAAAAGGAGAAAACAAAAAGGGTCATTAGTTGAGAGGCGCAGGTGTGAAGAGACTTTCTAAACCATAGACTTTGTGCACCTGCTCCGGGGAGCATTGCTGGGAATTGGGACAGGTGTACTAATCTCCAAGCCTTGCCAGGCTTGCGGGGACTGCTGGTTATGGACACTGAATGTTGTGTGTATGCGGGGGAAAATAGATAAGTGCTGGTCTCAGTGCACCTTTGTGTTGTGATCCAGTGCATTCACCATCCAGAGCAAATCATGGTACTGTGATCTCTTGCACAGCTGTAAATGAGCTGCAAAATGAGCTCTCATTTAAAGCTAGAACAAATTCTGCATGTCTCAGATCAGCTATAAAGCTTGCATTTAAAAAAATGTGCTCCTGCTTTGATTACCTTGTCCATTTCTCTTCTTCTAAGTCTTAAATACTGAAAAGAACAAAAATATACATGAGTAGGCTGGAATACTGCACTCAAGTTTACCAGGCTTCCCTCAAATATGTTCATTTCAGTTGGTTTTTTAACAGGTATTAGGTTCTTCTTGCATACTTTTTCCGGAGTAGATTAGGTTACTGGATTGCTTGCTCATGTTTTGATAGTATCTTAAAGGTATCCACAAGATCAGGTTTATCATTCTAGGCCCAAGTTTATATGAGGATTTAGTCAGGTGCCAAAGTAACTGTGCTGGAATCAATGTTCCAATAGCGTAGTGCTAAAGATGCTGATTGGAAATCATTAATGCCTCACCAAAACCTCCGGTGTTTACACTTCAAGTGTTCTCACAGCTGAAAACCAGACATATCTCTGATCTCTCACGCATGCACTCTCTTTATATATATATATATCTATACACACAAAATATCTGTTACATAGGTTTCTCATCACAGAGGAGAATACTTGAAATAAATGTAATTAATATGGTGGAAGTTGAAAGTAAAACAGAGTAGAGAATGATATAAAAAAAGGATGACTTACAAAACAGGGGTGCACATGGCATGGCTGATAGAAGATCCCTACGGTTTTAGAGAAACTATTCAGCTTTTCATTAGTATCGAGCACTTCCTCAGGGACACCAGCTACATGGAATTGGAAAGATAAACTTACCCTTTCACACACAATCCCATTCAAAACCTTTCACAGCATTTCCAAGTCAGAGGATATGACAAAGATACAACTGCTGTCTTCATTATTGTCTTAGTATTATTTCATTTATAACACATACTTACATCCCTGGCATTTCGCAGAGAAAAGGCAATCCAAGGCCTCTATCCTTGGCATCTTACAATCTAATCTAATCAGCACAAATCACATCTGAAGCAAAGCCTCTAAAAATGTATGTATATGTCTGTGGAAAAAAAAAAGTGTGAAAACAAAAGAAAGGTTCTCTAGGAAATGTGGGTATTTTTCATTTTTGTTAGCCTAATTGATTTAGTAATACTGGCCTGTTAAGGAGAAAAGCATGGCTGTGGGCTGTTCTTAAGCAATGATAAGAGGTGGAAAGGGAGGATAAAGAAAACTGAAGGAAGAAAATGAGGAGCTGAAGGAAGGGGAATGAGGTCATTGGATGCACTAGGGAATGTTGGAACGGGGTTGACTGCTTGAGGCAGAGGCAGCAGCCTGGAAGAGAGTATGAAGTCGCAAAGAGACAAAAGGAGCACAGCACAGGGCAGAGTCTGCAAAGTGAACGTGGAGTGTCTGGGGAAGCAACAGGAAGCCAGAAAGGAGATGTACATGGATTAGAGTCATTACAGGGATCCCTGCATGTGAAGAGCAAAAATCACTGGTTGTTTTAAAGAAACAGAAAGGTGTTTTGTAAGGTAAGTGCTGATGTTTTGAGCTGAGAGTGCAAGAAAAGGCTTTGCTAGCTTGAGATATGTGGAAGTTTGTGGGACAGATTCTTCCTCCAAAGCACCTGTATAAATGGTGCACAACTATAGCTACAGGCTTTAGGCTGAAACAGCAGACATGTCTTTGTGTCAGCCTTTTGAGCCTGAGACGCTTTGTGACACATGCTGAGTCTACCTTGGGCCAAGCCAAAAGAAACATCCCTGGTGTCCCTCCCATAGCCTACTCACCTATTTGGTCCCTAGCTGCCTAAAAGATGCGACCTTTCAAACCTACTGTGAAGGTCATCTTTTTATGCATGAAGTACAATCCTGACCCATTTGAACATTAATAGTAAGGTTCCCATAGATGTGGTGAAACTAGTTTCATCTAGGCTGTCAGTGGCTACCAGCAATCCCAGTGTTTTGAGTGTTCATTGACTCCAGCACATCTAGTTTTAGCTTTCTGCATCTATTGAAGTAGGCAGTCCTACCAATGTTGCTTTAGTCTTTCAAAGTCCAGAATTAGGAGCGATTTTTTAACTGTCTGCCTAACAATCTGTTGTGTTGACATTTGAGGAACATCTAGTGTATTTTGAGCAAATATATTATTATGGGAAATTCCTGTTGGACTGCATGAAGAATAATTTTTGTATAGAATTTTCTCTATTAGATGCTTTACTGTGTTTTTAAAATTCCACATATTTAACATAACTGTTTTATTTTATAGGTTTTTGGAATAATTTCTTCTCAATTATATTACTGCCCCTACAGCTTTGTTTTCTTCTGCAAGATACTTGTCTGTTAGGATTTAAGCACCTTTTTGTATGATAAACCAAATTCTCTTTGTTTTTTATTTTGTGTTCAGTGCACTAGCAAAACTTTTAGAGGGAGTTATAGGTATTGCATTCTTCATACAAACAGCTCAGAATTTATAAATCCTTTTTGAAGTGTCATTCAGTAAATAAGTAATTTTTTTTCTCTAAAATTCATTAAGAGTAAATGGTTAGTGGGAACAGTTCCTTTTCTAAATCCATAGTGCTTGAAGTCCTTTCTGTGCTGCCTTTATCATCCTTGCAGAGTTCAACGATTACATATTTGACTTCAATTTACAAAAGCTTACCACTGGGGTAAAGGTAATATATTTGGTGTTTTGATATAATCTATTTCGTGAGCACTACTGTCAATATCTATAAACTTCTCTCAGTACACCACACGAATGTTAACATTTTCTTTTTGACTATTATTACCTCTAAAGCAGCACGGATGTTCAGGAGGGAAGAGGGAAAGGGATGTTTTGGATGATTTGCCAGTTACAACCCAGGGGACTACAGATGTGACTAGTCTTATTTTTATATTTATTGTAAAATTAAATGTTGACATAAGGTCTGAGGGATTTGCATGAATACAACAACGTCATTATTAAACAGCTGGGATCCTTGAATTTTTCAAAACTAATTCCAGGGGAAAAAAATGAAAGCAGAGCTCATGTGATAGAGTGTAATGAATAGTGCCTCTTGTTTTCTCAAGAAATTATTCTGCACTCTTGAAAAATTATCAGCAGTGGTAATTTCAGTGCTTCTTTCATTTAATACTTTTTGCATTATTCACATGAAGTCTGTAAAGCCATGTAACGTGCACATTGATATCCTTTTTGCTATACCAGGTGCCAATTTTATTGCAGAATATAAATGTGTGCTATACAGAGGCCCATTTTTCTCCTCAGACAATAATGAGATATGTTTGTGTTGTTTTAAATAGCGTTGGTTGTATTAAAACATCTGGTTACAGAGAAGGGTTATATTAAGCAAAGCGTTATGCCTGTCTCTCCCGGCATATTCAGGACACAAGGTCAAATTTTACATTAAATGGGTGAATGAAGGGTGAGACGTCAAAGACAGGTGTCCCTGGCTGTGCTGTCAAATATTTAAAACCTAACATCTGCTGGCAAACTCCAGCCAAACCCAGTAATGGACCAGAGCTGTGTAGTTAGTGTATGGGCTAATTCCTTCCCCACATAGCTGGTGTGTCTTTTATACATCAGTCCGTAACCTTAACTGCCCTCCTCTGGTGGAACTGCTGGGCCCTGGGGAGCTGCAATGCAAAGAGCTTTTGCTCTCTGTAAAGGTGGAGGTTGTCCCCAAAGGCCCAGCACTCTCACTGGTTTAAGCAGAGCTGCATCAGCCGGCAGCTTTGTGGTCCATATACTTACCACAATGAGCAACTGTGCATGAGCAAGCGCATATGTGTTAAAAGCATGTACACTCATTGACTGAAATTCAGAAAGTCTAGTAAACATCCTGTCATCCAGACTGAAGAGAATATATAATTATCCTTTTTATACTACTGCACGCCACTCAAATTGTGGTTGCACCAGTGCAGGTAGTTTCATTAACTCCTGAAAGAGTTCTGTTGAATCCCTTCCCTCTTCATTAAGTGGGCCACTGAAGGGTCAGTATAAGTGAGAAGCCCAAGACAGGTGCTACTAATTGTGGAGTCAACTATTAGAAACTCCTCTGTCCTTCCTGGAGCAGCGAGCCAGATTGATGTTCACAGCTGTTCCTAACGCTACCGAACACTCTTACCACTAGAACACACCTTATTCAGTAAGTGCTGCATACAGACTATGGGTAATAAATGGTTCTGCTTGTCAGTAAGACTTTTTTAGCTAACGTTAGGAGCCACATTTCCAAATTTCTATAATGAAAGATTTGTCAAAGATTTGAAGGCAAGTTTGCTTCAAGCCCTTTCTCAATTTTCAAACCTACATTTCTTGTCAGTTTACTCAAATGGCAAAGGATGCCAAATTGCTATCCAAAAATCCCGAAGGACTGACAAGGAGCAGTCTATTAACTTTTTTTTCTGTCTGTCTGTTGTCAGTCTTTCTTTCAAGCATAGAGTTGCAGCGTTAACATTTGGAAAGCGAGGTCTCCTCATCACAGCTTGCTGGATTCCAATGAAGACTTTGCAACTTGTCAGTAAAGCTTCCAAAGTGTTGGAGGCAAGAGAGCACAATGCATCAACAACTTTCCAAGTTTCATTCACTCCCATCTTTGCAGTTCTTAAGAAAATGGAAATTATGTCCAAATTCTTGTCATATCCCTTTACACCTATTCTGTATGTCTTTCACTCCTGCTTATTCAGCCAAGTAAGGGAACAAAAGCTAATGCTGCTCCCTCACCTCCTTGTTCCAGCTGTCCGAACGAAAGGCTGTACACTGAGCCAGGCTATTTCCTCACATCCATTTCTTCTTTATGTGTAACTGGGTAGAAAGAAGGAAGGATGAGCCTCACCTTTGTACCAGCACTCTTCTCCCTCCCCCAGATAGGCCCAGTTCTTCTATAGCTGATTAGGACAGCTAGCAAGCCAGATGAGGAGAAAAAACTGAGTTTCACAACTGCAAGAATGGAGCTTTTGCAGAGCAAAGGGAGGGAAAATGAAGAATGACTGACTTCTTAGCAATGGAAAAGTTTCATTGTTATGTCAATTACAGAACTAGAAGGGACCGCTGTAATATCCTATGTAACACAGACAATGGACTGTCCCTGAACTGATCCCTCCTTAACTGCAACAAATCTTTCAGAAACCTGTGATCTTTTATTTTTAAAATTCAGGTCTTGGAAAATACACTATTACTTGTTATGCCTTATTCATGACTACAGTGAAAAGTTCAATCTTGCTTTTAGGGTCTAGGAGACACATTTATGCCCTTAGTGGTACAGAGAGCCTTTAAGAAAGCAAATGCTTTTCCTCCACTGAGCAGAAGGAAAAAAGGAATGACTGGAAAAGGCCTTAGTGAATTGGGGCACAGTTCTAGGGAGGTCTCCAAGCTTCAGTAAGCAGAGCTGAGGAAAGCTGGGAAGAGGTTGATCTAATGAGTGCATCATGACCCAATGAATCAATCGGTCGTTCCAGCTGTGCTTTGCCTCTGCAGCTTATTTGAACTGATTTGTTCTGCCAGTTTATTGGTACAACTGAGTGATTTTCAGAACCCATCCTTGTTGTTTAGACTCTCCACAAATTCTCCCTAATTATGTCATCTCTACAGTCATCTTTATAGTTTTAGCCCCAGCACGACTGTGTTTATCCCCTTTGCTGTTGTGCAAAGTGGTTAGACCCCTATTCATAGCAATTTGCATCACTGATTATAAAATTGGAGGGTCTAAGTTAAAGACCAAGCTGTATTTTACTGGGGATGGTACTTAACAAGTCACAATCTTTTGTGTGCTGATAGTCTGCCTCTGTTCAGCAAATCTTCTGGACAGGACACCCACAGTAGAAATGAACTTTCTTAATGGGAAAGAATTTTAGAACATTTGATCATAAACAGCAGTTTGGTATGCCCTTGAGGTATGTGGAAATAGCAAGGATGTATAACAGAGAAAGACCTTGCTGTGAGAACCCTTAAACTTAGGCTGAGCTAACCTGTGAGTTCAGATGTAGATGCCAATCATTTGAGCTAGCTGTGCAGTATAAACATTCTGGGAATTAAAGTACGAGTGCTAAGGCACATCCCAGTCTTTTTCTGCAGGCTTCAATTTCCACTGACTTCCAGTAAAACTGTAAGATTTGGTTACAGCCACATGCTTATTGAAAGCTAAACAAACTAACCTGTCATAAAAAAAAAAAGTCAGACTGATAGCGGTGTGTCATAAAAGACGTGAAAGCAACTAAAATCTAAACTCAAGACGAAAATTAAAATTAATGTCACCATTGGCTTTTTGAACATCCTTGCTGGAAAACTAAAGCAAAGAGATTTTTGAAGTTTGAGGCTCCAATCTTGCATTCTTTGGGGGAGAGGATGTTTTGTACTCAGGCATCTTCTGGAAATTCACTGTGACTCTTCTTACATAATTTTGCAGGATTTGATACCTCAGGACTAAATCACCACATCATACAATTCAGGATTGTTTTAAAACCTTGTAAAGGGTTTCTGCACCTTTCTAAGGGCCACTTACACCATCTCTTACATGTGCGTTAATGTGAACTGTGACTCTCCCCATGACATTAATTTTCCTTAGTGTATAAGAAGTAGAGAATATTGAAGCAGAAATAGTTTTTTGATTCTTAATAAGTACCAGTACAGTTCTAAAGATAATCATATTATTCAAAATGTTAATTACTTTAATTTAGTCTAGTCTGATAAGAACTAAAGTTAAGTATTGCTTCTCTCTCTTTCCCAGAAATGGCATCACTAAGTGTGTCTCTGAACTGCTAAACATAAATATTTTATTGTTAGGATTTGTAAAAGCACTGCTTTTTACAAGGTAAATGGTGCCACTGGAAAGAGGATGTCTTGCCTGAGTTCACACAGAGTGAAGAAAAGGGAAGAAAAAAGGAAGGTTAAATGATTGATTTTCAAATCCTCCTTCAGTGTCCACACTAACCAAGTCCAACTCACACTGACAGCCAGTGACATTATTTAAATTTTATTCAAAATGTTTAAACTTAGGTTTTTAAGGTAAACACCCAAACCCATGTTTAAACATCTGAAAAAAAAAAAAAAAAAGTTATTTGACTGCCTAAGTACTGAAAATTTTCAGTCTCCTTTAACTTATAATCAGCACCATAAAAAGTAGTCTGTTTTTGTTTCAGTGCTAGGATGTCGACTACATTGAAATTTGGTCCTTGAGTTTGGACTTGGCTCCTACACCATACTCTTCTCTTATTGTTTGACCTCCTTGCAGCTTCATAATATTAAAATATAAGGAGCTGATGAGATAATAAAAATTCCAGTTAGGCAAAATATTTAAATTATCAGTTTTATTTGGTTTGATATGCAGTTCTGTCTTTTGATTGTAGGAGGATTTGGAGATCCGTATCTATCACTCACTAAAAACATCTTTGTTCAAGCATGATCAGTTGTTCCGGGAAGTGAGGAATTGTTTACATGCAAAAAAGACTACCACACCAATTGTAGGAGGATGTTGCAGGTTACTGACATTCCTTCAAAACTTTCAGAAGCTTTATTATTTTAAGAGCTGATTAACATGGAAATTAAAATCTTTTCTGTCTTCATCTGGCAGATATACACTTTTTTCCCCTCCCTCCCCATATAACTGAGGTGGGTTGCACCTCCATGTCTGGGTGAATTACTGTAGGAGAACATGCTACACCAACTGATGCTAATGAAAAAGGGGGCAGGAGTTTAAGGAAGGAAAGTCATTTAAGCCTCTTTTACCTATGAAAGCTATGTTCACAAAAGTATCAGCAATGTAAATTTCTCCATATTTCACTCTTTACATACTTCAACATTGGCCATTTCATCTAAAAAACACTGCTAAAGGTGCAGAGTAATTAATTTTTGACCTTTCAGTAGATTGCAAATAATTCTAATTGTGTGATGGTTGTTTTTATGGTAGGAACACTTATTTCCTGAAGTTGGATTTTGATTGACAAACAGATTTCATGTTAAAATATCACCTAGCCATCAGGTGGTTAAAAGCTTTCAGCTGTTTCTAGCCTTGCCTGGATTTGAACCAGTGACCTAAAGGCAAAAAGCTTTGTATCTCATTAGCAAAACCCTCAGCTGTGCTGTGCACCCATTCAATTCAATTCAGTTCAATTTAAATGAAAAAAAATGTAGCTGTGATATGAAACATAAGAGAAGCATTTTACATTTAATTTTCTGCGTGTGTGTTTTTTTTAAACATTGGTTGATGGAGAGAGTTTCAAAAGGGAGATGATTTAAAAAAAAAATTAACATGTAGCCACTGCCATGACTGTTTAAATGTCAGAAAACTCTAATCTAAGCAGTGTTATTTCCTGCTGTGACTAAAGAAAAAGCAGAAAAAAGCAGCTTTGCTTCTTTGCTGCTCTAACATATTTCTAATAATAAAGATCATTGTCTTTGAACTCTCCCAACCTTACTCTGCTCTCCTTTGCTAAAGCCATTAAAATGATTAGAACTTCAAGCAGGGTTTCAGTGTTAAAATGCTTGACTTTTCCCTTTCTCCAAACAGAACGGGCTGGTTTTAAACATGGCACACATCACAGTAATCCAGTCTAACTCTTCTATCAGTCTGGCTAAATTTCTTCAACAGATTTGCCCAAAACTGTGTTAAAAAACATAAATCACTGGATTAAACTTGTAGGGAATGATGAAAGCTGAATTCATGTATATACATGTGGTGGTACAAATGGACTCTTTTATTATTTAACCTGAATGAAAGCAATAAATTTGAAACAGGTTTAACTGATGATATTGGTAATCCACAACAGATTTTATGAATGTTGTTGAATGAACATTGGTTTTGTTGAGTAATCTCTCAGATTAAAGAAGGGACAGATAACTCAAACAGTCTGTTGAGATTCATATTGTTTTCCTGTTTAAGTTTTGCTCTGAATGAAAACTGTAGTGGTCATTGCATTTTTTACTTATTAATAAATAGAATACATGCTTTAAATACCTATTAAAAATCTAGAAAGACCATATTAATCCTCTCCAGAACAGACATTCTCAAGAGCAGAGAACATTTTCATTGAAGTTATCTTAGCTCCATTTAAATGCAGAATTGAAATTCAGATTGGTAATTTTAGGGAGTCTTTACAGACTGTGTTAATTCCCCCCTTGGATTGTAGGGAACATGATTCTCCTATAATTTATTCTGTCCTATAATTTAGGAAGCCCTTTCCTGGCAATTATGTGAAAGCAATATTTAGCTGCAGGGAACCTTTACGGCGATTTGAATTTTCTAGATAAGAAGGATTTGAGCGTAAGCAATTGTGGGTGTGTGCTGACACAGGCATCATTACTTCCTTTGTCTCCATTTGATAATGATGGAACATGTAATACAAATATATGGCAACAATACACTGATCAAGAATATTTCACCAATGGGAAAAAATGATACTGAAGAATGAATTATTATATCAAGAGATTACTGAGATAACCAAGCTGGACTGAAACACTCAAACTGAAAACTTTGAAAAATAATGGTTAAGACTTGCCCCTGCTGAAATTAGTGAAAGTCAGAAGCAACTTTTGCAATGCCCGAATGACTGCAATAGAGCTAGGAGTCTTCTGAGTCTTCTACATGGGTGTAATTTGAATGGGAGGAGAAGAGATTTAGAATCAGCCCTATGGAAGTTGATTTTGTTAAGGAGCTGTTTTGACATTCTTATCCTTCTTTGTCATGTTTGGGTTTTTTAATGAGACACACAATGCCATGCTTCTGTTTTTATACTTTAACCAAACCACTTGGCTCTCGCATCTAAAAAGATAGGTTGGTATGTAATCTGTGAAAAGAGCAAGGCAGATTGATTGCTAGTAAAGTGCACATGGATATGTACACATATTCATGTACACCGCAGGGAAATCAGGAAAAGGAACTGCAAATATAGTTGATGCATTAAGCTTTTAATAAGTCTTGCATCACATATGTTATGTATTACCTTATAATAATGTTCTGCACATAATCATTCCTGTGCTTCTCACCAAATGTCATTGATGCATATATTTAACACATTTGGTTATTTAGACATATACTTATTTGACAGCAAAAAAAATCACTCAACTACATTTTTCTGCAATACCAATTCAGCAAGATATTTAATCGTCTGCTTAATTTAAAATATCCATGTTCTCTCATCTAGAACAATGAGAATCCTCACATGGTTTAAGTTAGGTGGGTGCTTAAATATCTTCATGAGCTCAGTGATAACTATGTAACTATGGCACAATATTTCTAATGTCATAGACGTTCCTTAAATTTTACTTGCCTGTCACTAGGAGTAAAATTTGCCCCATGCTGCTTTTTCTCCTGCTGTGGATGTTTTAATTCCTGAACCACACTCTCCACATTAAATATTTCTCTATGACAATTCCAGTAACATTTTCTAATCACAAAATAATATTTACCATCTTCCCCCATGCGGTTTTCAGAACAGAGGGAGCTGCTGCAGTTCTATAGAGGTCGTGAACCTGCTTGATGAAGCACAGATGAATATAAAGTATTCTACTGAGCTTAACAGGCTTTATTAATGTGCAGATCCAATACACATTTTTATTTAAATTCATCCAAAGGCTAAAGGACACATTTTTCAACTGTTATTTTGCATTTAGTTTTGTGAGATTAGTTTTGCATGTTTTTAAAAAAGAAGTGTGATTAGATATCACAAATTACTTTCCATTAATTATAGTTACTGCACCTCATAGTGCTTTTGGACTTTTAAGGGAAGAATCAGCTAGCAATTTAATTTGAAATAGATTTGCACAAAACTCTCTGCTTCTTGCCCCTAATCCATATATTCAATCTCAATTTTGACTGAGACCCAAACTTTACACTTCTTTTTCTTTGAAAGGTCAAAAATAATTCTTTGAATGTAATTTTTTCCCTTATTTTCTACTTCTCATCCTCTAACAGAGTTCCATCCATAAACAGGAGTATTTTCCCCCATTGCCATGGGGGAAAACATTTTCAAAGGGTCTAAGTCAGTTTGCCTGAGCCTTAGTCATTTTCATACTTGATGTGTGACTAGTTGTTTAAAGGTACTTAAGTAACTAAAGATTTAGAGAAGTGATTGCTGAGATTTTTCATAAATATATGTTGATTTCAGGGAAAGACAAATGCCTTAATTCAAATGCACAGTCCTGTAAACTCTTGTATTATATGCATCTTTAAGCACCTAAGCCTTTGGCACTGAAGTCTTTGGCACACATTTCCTTTGCAGTACAACTGCTGTGTGAGATGTTATCATCTTCCACTGTTTCCCCACTGCTGGAGATCGCTGCTCCCACTGGAGAGCAGGCAGGTTGGGACACACACCCACATCTCAGTCATGTCAGTAAGGAGTCTGAGGGCTTTAGTTTAAACTGCTGATCAAGGCACCCTTAATCTAAGCTCTGAGACTTTGCATTCAAGCAGCTGAGAAGCACGTATGCATTCCATTCCCTGTACTCAGCAGAGGGGCAAAGCAGATAGTGGGAGAAGGTATCTGGCAATTTTCTGCAATTACATCTGCTGCAGCCTATTGGTAAATGCCCTTAGTCATCTGAATTCCCATTTTCAAAAATATCCTAAGCATTCCTAAGGGATTGGCTCTTCTTAATATATTTAGGTGCTGAAATTATAGCAGGTCGTTGCCAAAGAGTGGCATGTGACAGATCGTACTGGTAAAAACACAGCTGAATACGCTTTAGCTACCATTTCTCTCCTAGTGTTCAATCTCAGAAAGAAACAGAGCATTGCTTCCTGAAAAGTAGTAGTGAGATGCCCAGTGAGCAACTTTGCAGATGCCAACCCTGCCATCTGGCACAGCCCCACACACTGCATGCCAGCAATATATCCCAGACACAAGCTAAAATGAATTGCATACAGCATTCCAGTGCTCCTTTTATTTATCAGTGGAGAAAAGTTAGGTGTGCCAGTTAGGATTAAGCTGTTGTTTCTATAATATAAAGGAGCCAGCCAAAACAGCAGGACTTCTGCTCTATAACCAGATCCATTTTCTGAAACTGAAGGTTCAGCTGCTCACCAGCTCCAGCAGTCCGTTTTTTTTATGCCCTTGTAGGGGCAAACTGGCATTCATTTAGCTTGCTGCCATTGCCTTCTCATTTGTGCTGAATCTATTGCTAATGAACATACTTAATTTCAGTATGTGAATGTTGCACTTCAGTGAAGTTTTAGCTGCTTACACTGCAAGTCTGTATTTGTGAACTCTTGGCACTGACACCTGGTTACTTAGCTTATAGGACCAGATCTTCAATTGCAGAAGGAGTTGGCACAGCTTGGGGATTTTAAGTCATCTTTGTACTTTTTGATGCTGAAGTATTCTAATTATGAAGCATGTCAGACCTGTTCTTAGACTGCTCTGTGGCACCAGGGAGTCATTGCATCAGCCTGAAGACTGCATAGGTGCAAAGTCATCCCTCCCTCTAGCCATGTCATCTTTGCTAGTTGTAAGGTTTCATAGGGAAGTAAAGGGGTTTTGCTGTCAAAGGTGGTTTTAGAAGAGCTTTGCATCAATGTAGAAATAAACTCTTCCTTTGTTATCAGAACATACAGCATTCATAACTGATCTTTGTTACGCTGCTATACACCTTCAAGAAAGAAGTAGAAGGGAACTGCGTCTTGTTGCATATATATAACTTTTGCAAGTAAAACCAATTACAACAATGTTGCCAATCTGATGAGGAAGGTTTTAAACTACGTGGACTAGGATATGGGGGAACGACCTTGTAGTTAAGTGAGGGAACAGAGGTTGGGGTGGTTAGCATATAGGGTAGGTTGATAGGAGGAAGGGAAGCACCAGAAAGGCTAAATCCCACCCTGAGGGCCAACCTCAAGTGCCTGTGCACAAAAGTACACAGCCTAGGAAATAAACAGGAGGATCTGGAGCTCGACACACAGTTGCAGAACCACGACATCTCTGGGATGACTGATGCAGTGGAATAGCTTGTAGGACTGGAATGCAGCTAGGGTGGATGGCACAGGCTTTTTAGGAAAGGCAGGCACAGAAGGCGGCGGGGGGGGGGGGGAGTGTCATTTACATGAAGGAGAAGTTCAAATAACTCTTCTAGGAGCTTTTCTAAGGAAGAGGTGGCAGGCTGGTTGAAGGAAGACTTTTTTGGGGAACTGGTAGGTGGGGTCCCATGGGAGCCAGTGTTGAAAGACAAAGGAGCTCAGGAAAGCTGGTAGATCTCCAAGGACAGCCTCCTCAAAGCACAACAGCACTCATCCTAATACAGGAAAATACTATCAGGAAAATATCTTAGTTAAACAAGGATGACTGAAACTCATGACTGAACTCCAGTGCAAAAAGGACATACAGAAGGTGCACATATACAAAAGGAAGGAGAGGATACTAAGGAGGAACACAGAAGTTTTGCCTAGGCATGCAAGGAAGGTGTTAGGAAAACCAAACCTCAGCTATAATTGAAACTGGCGGGTGAAGCTAGAGTTGAACCTGGCAAGGGATATCAAAGTCAACAAGAAGGGCTTCTACATTTGTATTGGCAGTAAAGAATAAACGGGGATAAAGTGGACTTGCTGCTAAACAGGTGTTGCTAAATAGTAACAGCAGACGCAGATAATGCTGTAAGATAACTCTTCACTGAAAGTCTCCCATGCCTCTGACTAGACACACAGGATTGAAAGAGGACACGAACTACCAGCAGTGGGAGAGGATCAAGTCAGAGTTCTCTTGAGAAATCTCGACCCATACCAGTCCACAGGACCAGATGGGAGGCATCCAGAGGTGCTGAGAGAACTTGTTGATGAACTGGCTTCATTGTGGCCAGTGAACTGGTCTTTCCCCATCGTCTTTGAGAGGTCATGGAGGTCAAGGACGGTCCCCAATGACTGGAGGGAGACAAAAGTCATATCCATCTTCAAGCATGTCAAGAAAGACAATCCAAGGAACTACAGGGTGGTCATCCTAACTTCAGTCCCTGGGAAAATAATTGAGAGATCTTGGAAGCATTTTTTGGGCACGTGAAGAAAAAAGGTGATTGGGAATAACCAACAGGAATTTACAAATGTAAATCATGCTTTACCAATCTGTTTACCCTCTATGATGAAATGAGTAGATCTGTAGGTGGCAGGGGGCGTAGTGAGTGTCATCTACAATGATCTTGACAAGCGTTTCAAAACAACTTCCCTTGTATCCAAGTTGGGACATCACAGTTTAAATGAGTGAACTACTAGGGTGAAAAACTGGTTGGATCATCCAGTTCAAAAGGTAATGGCCCATGGTTACTACTCTGCTTGGAAAGTGTAGCTCCTCTGTGATCTATACCAGCACTGTTTCATATCTTTACCAGTGACCTGGAGGAGGAAACACTCATCAGTTTGCAGGCCTAGGAACTGGGACAATGAAACCTAATTAATTTCAGCAAGAACAAATGTAAAGCCCTGAACCTGGGAAGAAATTACGCCCCTGCATCAGTATAGGCTGGAGACCACTCCACAGCAGCTCTGCTGGAAGGGACCTGGGGATTTTGTTGGACAATAGGTTACACCAGAGTCGTCAGTGTGTCCTGGCAGTAATGAGGACTAACAGCATAAAGGGGTTGTATAACCAGGAGCATAGCCAGTAAATCAAGGGAAGTGATTATTCCCCTTTAATTAGCATTTGCTAGACCAGTTTTGGGCCCCTCAGTACAAGACAGACATTGATAAACTGGATCAAATTCAGTGGAGGGCCTACAAGATGGTCAGAGGCTGGAGCACTTGGCCTGTGAGGAAAGGCTGAGGGACTGGGGCTTGTTCACCCTGGAGAAGGAATGGCTCCAAGGGGGCCTAACAGCAGCCCTCCAATATCTACGAGGTTACAGAAAAGATGTAGCCAAGCTCTTTACAGAGATGTACAACAGGATCATGAGAGTTAACAGTCATAAACTGGTATAGGGAAGGTTCTGACTAGATGCAAGAATAATTTTTTCTTATGCTATGAAAATAATTAGTCTTTGGAGCAGGTTGCCCAGAGAGGTTGTGGGATTCTCCAAGAGAAGAGATATTCAAGTCTAAATTCCTGCTTAAGGCTGAAGTCTTAGTTGCTTGATCTAAATTCAGCATTGAGACAGCTTTAAGCAGTAATTTAGACTGAGTGACCTTGCCAGGTCCTTTCCAACCTGAATGTTTCTATGATTTTTAATTTTCAAAGGTTAGGCTTGCAAACTGTAATTAAGCAAACTGTTAATCTTTACATGTTATTGACTTGTAGGGCAGATCACATGTACAAAATCTGCAGGATCTGTTCCACTTTGCCTAAGTGCAAATATATATATATGAGAAAAGAGGTAAAGAGAAAAAAAATTCCAAGGGCAATAATTTGGTGGTCTTTCAGCCTACCTGCTTCTCTGTGCTTTATCATTCAGCCACCATATGCTAACATTGCATTTCTTCACATGAAAGAACAATTGATATATGTTTTTGACTTCTGAGGTGCTGAAGATTCTTGCAGTAGCTTGGGAAGGAGAAGCTGTTTAGCACAAGTGGTTCTGTAATTGTGATGTGTTGGGAGAATTCACTGTTAAATGATTCTCTGACTAGCACTTGCTCATACATGCACTGTGATGAGGGGGTAGGATTCAAATTAGTACATTGCCCTGAAATATAAATTATGTAAGAGCAGAGGCTGGCTCAGGTGCCAGATGGGTCAGATAGATTGCACTTGATTAGCCACCTGGGTCAGGTATCCTGGTACAGATCCATTCTTAGCTGCAATACATATGAGTAAGAGTTGAATTCACAGTGGAGTGGGGATCTTATGTTGCAGTGTCCTTGTCATTGTCAGTTTAATTCAGACCTGTAGCATTATATTATTGTGATTCATTGTATTCATGCTGGAAAACACAGATAGGTGATTTAGCTTGCTGTTCATGAAACTCGACTCTTAGGAAAAAAGCCAGCCATGTGGCTTGGAGCCATGTGATGATCAGTAGCCCTTTGCTACCCAGACCTTGAGACAACTGAGTTTAGGAGTAAAATGAGAGAGGAAAAAACACTGATAAGTTGTTGTCTCATCCAAATTCTTGAATGAAATGGCCAGTTAGGAGCTCTCTGCTGCTTTGGGGTGTCTGTGTTGCTCCTCTCCCCAATTTCAGTTATGTGGGCGTAAATCCATAAAATGTCTAAATGCTATAGAAGCATTTTATGTCCTACCAGCAGTTCCACCTCCTGCTTTTCCATATCGTGCCTGAACTAGCCACCTCACAGAGTTGGTGCGTTCACGCAAGTATCCGAGGACTTGATTTTTAGGGGGAAATCCTGCCCTATCTTTGTATGTAGTAGAAGTAATGCAGATTCTAGGGGCAGCACAAAGGAAAAACGCTGTTCAAGAATCCAAATCCAGGTGGCTCTTCTCAAGCCAATTTGGCACTTCAGAACAGCAGCAACTTTTACTGCTTTGGCATTCCTTTTTTTTGGACATGTGCATCTGTCATGCAAAAGAAGTTGCTGAGTTCTCAGGCTCATGAAGCTTTTAGAGATTTTGCCATCCATTAAATCTCTACATAATAAGCGAGGCGTAAGTGCTAAGTTTGGATCATGGTACCAAACATAACTGATAGTAGCCCTGCGGCGATCCACTGACTTTAGCTAAATTTAAAACTTTCATTCATAAATACAGATTAAGAGAGCATACAGACAGTTATAGCATAGGCACAGTCCCGGCACACAAATGAATGTGTGTGCACGCATGCACACAAAATTAAAAGGTAAACTCTAACTCGGGGAAGTTTTATACTCAGAAGGCTCTAAAAACTCACTGGCACAGTCCCTGTGATTGTGGAGCTGAGTATCTGCCATGGTGTTTTATCCAGCCACTCCAGGGGAATCTTAAATGCATGCGGAAAATGTCTGCCTACACCTAGCATTCTGACTGCATCCACTAAATGAAAATGAGGATATTCAGTCTTAAACAAAGCATTTTTTATTTTTATAAAGAAATCAAAACCAGTTGCAATTAAATAGCAAACAAAGGAAGAACTGGAATCCATAAAACATCAGGGGCAATATTTAAAGCAACCAAACTAAAATCAGTTCAGTATTTCTCTGCTGTATTTATATACAAGTGCACTTATTTTTAAAGTACCCTAACACTTAATTTTGCTTTCAGTTGTATTTTTTTATTTGGATTACATATGGTATTGTGATAGGACGTTTCAGAAAGCCATAAAGTGTTCTTGCCTGTAAAAGCAATGTCCTTTCTTGTTAATGCCAAGAATGCTTTTCCCAAAACACTCGTTCCCTGCTCAAGACACTGTAGCTGCTAATGAGGAAAACACTGCAAGTACCTCATTCAAATGTTTTCTTTTGTTTATCTACAGGGAGTTTACTCTGTAATAGTGAAGAATCCCTGAGTATCAATGAGTCTGAAAGTACTCATATTCTGCCAAGAATAAAGTTGTAAAGCTTTGTGTGCCAACACTTTAAATTAATCTAAAATAATGCAAAGGGGACTTTGTCATCTTGGAAGGCTTTTTAAGCCTCATCGCTATTGTCTCAATTAATAAGAATATTCCATATCATTCACATGACTGCCTTCCTCTATTGCCAATTATAGTTTCAATGGATGATGTCCCTCTGAGGACGTATGTCGGAACTGATAGAAAGGATGATATTGGCATGCGACAAAATACACCTTCACACCAGTAGCTTTGCAGCATGTTGCTAGTTTCCTAGGCAGCTCTGCTTACTCACAACCTTCTTTCCTAAGCATTACTTAGTGCCCAATGCTAATCAGTCCCTTTGGATGGCTTTTATGAAGTAGATAGCGCATTAATTCGGCATACAAATTGAGAGACTACCTTTGATGGTGAAACAAGATTAAAATACCCATGCTCACATTTCAGTTTCATACATAAAACATAAATAATGCAGTAACACTCCCCAGCATTACAGACAGCTTCACGTTTTCTCTGTTGAATAGTGTTTAAAATCTACATCTATCACAAACTTAAAAAAAAAAAAAAACAGAAAAAAAATGAGGCCATAAACAAAATATCATGCCTGCCAAAAGACTTTCTTTATGTTCCCATCCACAGGGCCCTTAGTCACAGTTCTGGCCCAGGAGTTCCTCATGAGATGCTGTTTAAGAGCTTTTAAAAAAAACACAATGCCATTCCCATGATATATGCAGTTTTAAAATTTGTATTTCTGTATGGCCAAGGCTGCTGTGTTTTGTTATAAATACGTGAAATCAATAGATTGCCCAGGTCTCCATTTTTACAGGGGATACTGCATCATTAAGTACTGAAAGAATATAATGTAACTATTCAAACTGCTTAAAATATTTCGTAACCATAAATTATTATCCAAAAATATTTTTCGAGTAGATAAAAAGAGTTGTCAATTCTGCATAGTGAATGCCTCATAAGGGGCTCATTTATGGTTGAAAACTGAATAAAAGCAGTAAATTAAGAACAGACGTAACCATAGAGAAGCTGTAATCCACAGCAGATTTCCTTGGTGAATGAAGTATTGTTGTGTGGATTTATCCTCCTTGCTTGTACAGTTAACCAGTCACATCTGTGGCCAAAGTGCTGTCTGTGCACACAGACAAGTTGGGTTCAGTAACCCCATGGAGGTAAGCACATGCTGGTTTACACTGTATTGATAAAGTGCAAAATAAACTTCACCGGCTGTTTCATTGGGGCATGCTATGCTGAAGGGCAGATATAATATTGAAACTGAATTCCTGTGACTTGGAGACATAAAAATGCTAGGACGTTTGAAAAACTGGAAGCAACAGCACGTTTCTCCTAGATTTTATATTAGTATTACAGGCCTTGTTTTCTGGCAAGTTACAGCAGACTGTGTCGCTGACTCACAGAATTAGTGTTTGTACTTCCTAAATACGATAATGAATGGGAGCTGCTCGAGCTATAGTGTTTGTGAAGGGAAAGCCACTAGTCATAAATATTCATTTGACAAAATGTAAATAGTTTTATAGGAGTGTAAACTGTTGCAAGTTATTTGATTCAGTACAGTTGTCTCTTCTGTATTGTTTGTCACAAATGCATATAATGAACCAGCCAGGATGACATGTAGACTTGACAGTGAATTAGTTTAGCCTTATTGCTGTTTGTGTAACTTTCTTATGACGCACCAATCAGATAACTCATCTCCTTTGTCTTGAGAAAGCCACAGCGAGTTCCATATTTCTCATGTCTCTCCATTTCTTTGCTTGTTCCAGTACTTCAGCATATCGTTGGACACTAATTTTGATTTTACATCAGGAGGTTGTATCCATTGCCAGATCACTGGCTTATTAACTCAGAACATTCAAAGAAAAAAGAAAGATCCTTATGAATTTCTTTTCATTATTGAGAGCTTTTTTTAATTATAAGGCATGCTTCCCCGACAACAATAGATTTCATTTCAAATAAATAAGCTTCTTTCTAGCTGTGTCTGAAACAGAATTTAAAAAAATACAGTAAAGACAGCAACAAATGTTATTTAAAATTCATCACATTGGTCATTTAGAGCCCACTGTCTTCATAAAGATTTTATTTTCTTTATCTAAGTATAAAAACACATCAAGATTTATGTTTCCTCTTTAATTCATGTTGTAGAGAACATAGTAAATAATTATGATCATTTCAGCATCAAAAGTGAACTGTAGCACCTGTGTCTTACAGAAGACACCTACAAAGTTTTGTAGTCTTTACAGATTCAGCCTGCGTGTGAACTGAATCAACATATGTATCAAATCAGTCTCTTTCTGGTTTGAAGTATGTGCTCATGTTAATGTGTGCATGCACACGCTTAACCATTATTACTGCATACATGTGTGTAGACAGAGGCTTACTAAATTTCTCTTTATAATCAGGAAACATTAACTGTCTTTAGAGGTCTGATCCTTAACTTGAACTGAGTGAAATAGAATTTCAAAACTCTTATGTCCTTTTAAATTAATCACGGACTTTGAAGGTAGTATATATTACGTTTCATTTTGCTCCTAACATAATTTAAAGTCTAAAATCATTGTTGTCATTTTGTACTGAGCAAAGAGGTCACAACTCTATGCCAGCTACAATCATTTATACAACAATAGCGAATTTGGCTCAGGGGCAGTTTTGCTGTTTGTTTCAGTGGCCAGGGTCCTTTTTTATTTTTTTGTTTTGGTCTAGAATGTGTTTTCTCAGAAAAAAAACAACAAACAAATCTGGTGCTTTAGAAGGTAAAGTGAATAAAGTATTTTGTCTCTAAGTTTTTTCCCGAAATCTTTTCTGGGAAGTTTACAATCTGGAGGGCTTAACTAGTTTGCTATTTTAAGGCCTGTTCCAAAGACTTCAGCAAGCTTCCCTCCCTTTAGAGACTGCTGGGAAAATAAAAGATTATGTGTTTTAAACAAGAATTTTTTTTTAATGTTTACTGAAATTTACTAAAAACTTTATTCTGAAAAATCTAGAGCAGCAAACTTATTCGGTGCTCTGAAAGATAATTTTCTGAAATGGTTGCAGATTCATCTAGAGCTATCAAATACAGAGGGATTTGGAATTTGTTTGGTTTTATTTTTTCATTTAGTAAGATTTCTTTCCAAAGAGGTCAGCAGGACTTTTCTGAAGGGATTTAATTAAAGTTAGCAAGTAATTTTGTGTTCTGCAGCATGTTACATATTGTGAAAAGGTTATGGATTCACCCAATGCAGCGCATCAACAGTGTAAAGGTGATAGGTGAAATTCTTTTTGTTGCAAGTGCTGAGATATAATCATTTAAAAGGTCGCTTGTGCTCAAGAAGAGCATTTATTTAAGAAGCAACTTGTTTTGGGATATGCTGCATTTTTAAAGGTTAAAATAGTGTCTTGCTGACCAACATGATCAGTGAGAAGTAATTTTTTTTTCTTTTAAAAAATTTCTGCATGTTACTTCAGTTTAGACTGTTTATTCACATCCTGTGCAACACACCGTCGATTTGAAAGCTCAAAATACTAAGATTTTCCACAGAATTACTAAAACTTGATAGTAGAAACTTTGATCTAGAATTAGTTTGTTTATATTATTATTTACATTGCTATGGTAGTAAAGCTTTAAGAAAGCTAAGTGTAAAAATACAGGAGGCAAGATTTACCACAGTGCAGAGTGTGTTACTTTGTGTATAAACTGTTGTTCTGATAGGAAATGCCAATCATCTAAAGTAAAGGGGGAAAGATTGATTTTCTTCTTTTTATAAAGTGATTTGGGAGTAAAATAGATTATGTAAGTATGATAGCTAGACAAAAGTGAATTATAGTTTAAATGATGATGTGAAAGACCATAAAATCAGAGAGAATTTTTAGGGAGCTGAAAAAGATTTTGTTTAAAATGATTATTTGATTCTTACTACATTTACGCAAAGGAGTTCACATACAATGAAAATTATGGTGTGTGTTTAGAGGAGTTTTTCCCTTTTCTTTAGAAGCATTTCAAATTGGCATTAAATTTCTTTAAGTCACAGGGTCCTTTCCACTTACATTGCTCAATAATCTGTAGACATCAAGGAGGAAAGAGATCTTT
>NW_008824053.1:8450499-8462620 GCF_000699105.1 Pygoscelis adeliae | reverse complement strand
CTCTTTGCTGAATAAGATGTTAAGGTCACTCTTTTCCTTGATCTTAAAGACTGCCAGTACAGAGCGGGATTTTGTTCATAATTTGTTTAAAATGCTTTTGTTGAACAGTTATCATGTAGAAAGTATACTAGCCATGAAAACAAAACTATTTTAATGAAATGGTATTGATCACTTATATCCACTGAACATTGTACATTCCAGAATAAATTATGTGAGCAGGAAAAAGAAAAAAAAAGAAGTGCACATGAGGAATTAACAGTTAAAAATGAATGACTTACATTGGTTTCGGGATAATTTTTACTCAAATAAAGTCATCCTACTTAATTTGCCTTGCTTTCCATTTGAAAGAGGGCAAAATCTATTTCCTGGGCAATTTTGCACAGCACAGATATTAATACTTTAGGGTTTAATTGTATCCTGTGTTTAAATACACTGTGGGTGAAACCCTAGACCTCTGCTTAATTGCTGTGAGAAAATAGACTGATTTCTCTGAGATTAGGCACACGCTTATGTATACTTTGACCCAAGAGTGCCTCCTTCAGAATTAATCTTCTAAGGTAGTGGGATTTGCTTTTGTACGTGCAGTAGACCCATTCATGACAAACGGTGCCTAATAAACCAACTTCACCCTCCAGACCTCTCCTTTGCTGTCAGAGTTTTTCTTCAACTATTCATTTCACACATCCCTTGTCCAGTTGCTTATTAGCAAATAAACTTTAAAGCAGGCAATAGGAATAAATTTAATGATTCCTCTTAATTAGAGAGGCTTAAGGTTTATATAATGTGCTGCGGAACTGGAAATGTAAAGAATTTCCATGTAATTGTTAGGCAAAAATATTCTGAACCTGATCCAAATAAGCTGGCTGTTAGAAGACAAATTTCCTCATATTTATTTTTAAAAATTCCTCTGTGCTATACTTCAGTTGAACAATCTATTCCATAAAAGCTCTTTTCCCTCTGTCATCTGCATTAGGACTGTTTCTATAAGATGTAACAAAAAGTTCTGGTTTTCAAATATTTATATTAGTCAAAGTTAGTCCTGTTTATACTTTTTGGCAATATAACTTTTTCCTTAAAAATGAAGTACTTCAGTTTAACTAAACAAAATGTGTTGAAATGGATGGTCTTATAAACTTAAGTACACTTGGCAACAGAAAGGGCTAAGGCTCCAACCAGAAAACACTGACTCAAGCGAGTAGCCCCTACTCATACAAATATCTCATTAACTTCAAAGGAACAATCTGTGTGAATTGGAGTTTTCAAAATCTGGCACTAAAGCACCAATCCTGACTGCAAACACTGAGACAGATGTAGAAGTTTACTTCATTTTATTAATGCCATTAAAATCAGGAGTTGGGATCGTTAGCAAAGTATTCCTTTCTGTGCTTTTCTACAAATAATATGAACGCTTGCAGGAGCATGTCCTAAAATTAGAAGATAAAGACATTTGTTTCAGTATTGAGTTAGCATTAGACAAAATCATCTTTTTATGCTTTCATAGTTCTGCAAAGCAGTTCTCCGTATTTGCATTAGAAATATTAAATCCGACATCAACATATTACATTTGTAAGAGTTTAGCTGCAAAGAGTTTGACTTCACTTTTTAAAATCAGTAACATTACAGTAGCAGAAATAATGATGTAGCATAAGAAGAAAATCCCAGATGAACTGATTCTTTTAATTAAATAACTGGATTTAAGATTATATTAATAAAATATTATTTAACTTCTATAAGTTTATATTTGTTCAAGCAGAGTTTTCACTAATTATCAGTTACGTTGATTTTTTTGTCTGCTATTTGTCTGTCATTTTCTAAATAAGTGATCAGAAACAGACTGAAATGAAATGGGTTTTTTGTTTGGGGTTTTTTTTTGTAGTGGTGGCTTTTTTTTTTTTTTTTTTTTTTTTTGTGGTAAACCCTCTAGCTATTGTTACGGCAATAAGCCTTGGTTGGCTGATACTGAACTACATGGTCGGGACTCTCATAAGGGAAATGCAGTCTTCATTAAACAAGCCTTTTAACAGCAAGCCAAGCTTGATTAAAATCATATACAGATGAAATCATTTCTTTACAATTCCTTTGTAGTTTTGTGCCTTCCCAATAACTCTTTAGGCTTAATAATACTTAGGAGACAGCTGGGCTACTACTTAAGATTCTGTTGTTACTTCCAATTATTGCTCAGAAGTCAAAATACATAGTATAATTTCTGTTCAAATAACTGCAAGTATATTAATGTGATATACAAATGTGAAATGGCTTGGGCAAAAGTAAACATTACAGAAGGCAAGGAATTATGGTTTGCTGTCTTATATGGAATACCTCTGCTAAAACCTTAAGGGGCAAAACTTTAAAAACAAACAGGAAACGTTCTGTGAGTTTTGTTATTGTTACTCTAATCAAGCTGTGATAGCATACGGCAATCCTAAATTACTTTGTATTGTAAAACGTAGCTACCACTTTGTCTGCTTAATTTATATTTGAACAGTCATTAAGAGTTTACATTTCCTAAATTTAGAGACACAATGCAAAAAGAAGCAAACTTCTCTAAAAGCTTAGGAGACTAGGAATTCTTTTTCCTGGCATCTAGTCAGAGGGAAAATATTGTTGGTAAAACAAAACAAAAGAAAACAAAACAACTGTCTTTAATCTATTGGTTAATTTTATTAGCCAGAGTCCAATTAAGTAACTATAATCCTGTTGATCTTTATTACTGATGTGCATTCCTTCCATAGCATAAATCTCTATAGGAGAGAGCTTAGGACTTCATGGATGGCAGAGGCCCATTGCAAATGACAATTCACTACTAAACAAAGCAAGAAAACAACTCAATCAAAAGGTCAAATTCCTTTCTGTGGGTGATGACGGAAGGTTGATAAGAGGAAAGCCTTTTTCTTTCCTTCCTTCTTTTAATGCATCCCTTCCTCAGCAAAGGCAAGTCTTTAAACTCCCCCTAATCAACAGGACCTCGAAAGTGGGTCCGCCCTACCCTGCCAGCTAACAAGGCAATCGGGGACGTTAGTCACCAGTTGTCAGAACTGGTAGGATGAGTTGATACAAAGCTCTTTTTTCAAGTACTTGTAATATTTGACCTACTCTTTCATCCCCAGCCCATGCACACACATTTCTTCTTCACCTTACCAGCTGTTAGCTTCTGTATACTGTTCCAGTGAAACTGCCTTAATGCTTAGGCATGAAAAGCATCATTCTGTGCCGTCTTCCCAGAAAAAGGATTCTTGTAACTTATCCTTAAGACTTACAGGACTTTGTCCATAGCTGTTACCAGACAGCACGTTGGAGCATGCAGCGTGCCTGTGTATTTGCAAGACACCTCCCCTTATTTTCTCTTTGGTAATCCAGATACTGAACTGTTTCTACCGTGGGTCTGCACTCCATGCTCACTCCCACAGACTGGCTATCCCTGTCTGAAGTAGAGTAACGATTGCACCTATACTCATTTGATTGAAGGAGTCTGTATGCAGTTCAATTGGTTGTGGATGCATTTTTTACTGTGTGGAAAAAATCAAAGACTTGAATCATGTACGTTTCTGTGCACTTTTCAGCGGGATCAGGAATAATGCTGTGCTAATGCATAAACTCTTGTGAATCCCCAGAGACTGTGCTGAAGTTGTGAACAACCAGTGACAAGTCACAGCAGTGCAGAGAGCAAGTTATGAATCACTGTGGTCCTGCTGTTCAGCATTTCATGTATTCTTTCTTTCTTCCTTTCTTCCTGCTTAAAAAATGCAGACATGCGTTTGCATCTACTAAGCCTATCTGATCTATACACTGCCAGAGTATATGAATGCTATTTCACAGGCATTGCTGTTTGTGTTTACAGCCAAAGCAATCTTCTGCCGCAACATTCAATAAAAATAAACAAGTAAAATATCAAGAATGGAAAGGAAATATTGTGGCAGCTCCTTAACTACCAAAAATCAGATAAGTGCTAAAGCCAATGGAGCTGCACCAATTTATATTTGTTGTGAGTCTGACTTAAATTTTTAAGCAATAATGCTTTCTGTTGTCTTCTCTACAAAACATTTTTTTATGTTCCATGTCACATATATGTGCGTGCAACAAACCGTCTTAATGTGGAAAGATTAAAAAAGGGAAGTTAGGTGAAGATAGATATCAGTAGATGGGAAGATACCAGTAGATAAAAGTAACATGATCTTTTCAAATAATTAACATGCCCTCTGTGATTCTAATTGAAAACCAAAGGAAGGGACATAGACCATTCAAATATACCCCCTTTTTAGATGGACATTCAGTTATCGATAAATACAGTTTAAAGTCATAACCCAAGATTTATAGCATTAAAATTAAAACTACCATACTACAGAAAACAAAGAGAGGGTAAGGCATAACTGCAAGTAGGGAGCAGAAAAAGATCATATAAAAATAGTTATCTAGCTGTTCAGTATTCAGGGAGTTTACATTTTCTGTCAATTTTCTTTTAAGTCTTTAACCCATTTATTTTTATTTCTTTCTAAATTTTCATGGTTTCCCTAGATATCTAACCTATTAGATCTAAAATCACCACTAGTACTTAATTTTTCCCAAGGAATAACTTTTCTGAAGAATCAGTCTTCTTTCCATTGGCCTATATTATCTAATAGATTATTGTTTATACAACTAAAACTTTGTACTTTTCTTTCATTGCCACTTATTAATGCATGCATAAATATTACTGATCCAAGACAGTATTATTTCATAACACCTTTCTAGCTACATGGTTTAAGTGATGAATGCACCTGTGTTCTAGTCCAACATACTCTTTCATTCATCGTCTTTTTACGTTCTTAGTTTCATGTTTCAAAAGTATCATGATCTTTTATCGGCCCACAATAGTGAGGCTCTTCATCAACAATAGTCCCTGAAATGAAGGTAGATTGTAAATCGTCAGGCACTCTTAGACAAAGAATGCACTGGGGAAGAGTTCTGAATAGGATTGTACCCTTACGGTCTTTCAATAAAAAAATATATTTTAAATTCACTATCAAATTCCAATAAACTAAGCTGATCAGATCTCATTGACAAACTTTGTACAATTCAGCTTGCCTTTAATCACACTTCAGTCTACCATCAATGGAGCTTATCAAAACATACAGATGTGATATTTACAAAAAACATCATTGTTTTTCTGTGTACAGCATGTCAATTTCTAATATTATTTCATCCCACAGCTAAAGTATTAATTGAATTGGTATCTGCTTGCTCATCTGTGAAATGTGACCATCTCCCAATAACATTTGTGTATTGATAGAAAAATAAGACTGAGTTTTATTTGCCATACTTTTAATGGCAGGTCAGGTCAGCAGCTCATTTTTAGCTAAAACAAGACAGCCCAAAGAATGTTGCCATTTTGAGAGCAAAACTGTTAAAAAGTATTATTTTGTAGAAAATTGCTTTATTCAAGAAAAAAATAAACTTGGAAACTGTGTTTGAAGTTCCTTCAAATCTTCTTCCTTCCATTATGTAGGCCTTCTTATAGTTTAACTTAGACAGAAGCCATAATGTCATTAATAATATCTGCTTGTATTATGCAGTGATGACAGTTTACATGTCATTCTTGATATTTAAATGAAGAGGTTCCAGCAATAATATTTCTGAGCAAAACTGATAATGAAGTCCCTTTTAACGGGACAATTTTCTTGATTATAGTAAAATCCAACTTTTAATCTGACATTTGCAAGTTCCTTTTTCTACTTAGGGTGAGTCTCTCTTTCCTCCTTTTTATCAGCTGAACCAAAATTTTCCCATTCTCCTTTTTCTTTTCTCCATTTTTCACTCTTTAGCATGCCTTATTCCTAAATTCAGACTGTAAAGACAATATCATGCTTTAAACCTCCTTCAGTTATCTATCCATTGCATACACAGATCTCAAATTAGAGTCATGACATAGCATTCTTTGCTGAATAGTGGCAAAGTTACCCCACGCATTTATAGGTCTCACTACATGAAAACTTGAACAGGGCTAACAAGCTAACTCCACTGTGCAGACAATATGTTGTCTGGTACTTTGGCAAAAAAATATGTTTGGCAAACCAGAATATCCACAATACCCTTTCCATTTATGTAGACTTTGATAAATGTTACTCTTAACATCCATTTACTTTAACTGCTCTATTATCTCCAACTTCATTTCCATTACAAAAGTTTATCTATATAACATTTTTAAAGTTCAAGTTTATAATTATATATATATTTGAGATCTAAATAAAAAGCATAGGAAGATTTTAAGTATTTTTGAGAAGCGAACTTGAAGAGCTGTGATTATTTATCTGTGACATCCTAATTCTTGAAAAGTAGGAGTATCAAATTACCTGTTGAAAATAAATGCATTGAAACAACTTGTAATTACATGCCTATTTTGTCTGCATTTGGATAAAAGATTAGTTTCTGCTGTTTTTCCTCCAAGACTGATAAGTTCAAATCAAATGCCATCCTGACCAAACAGCATTCAAATGTCCATAAAAGAAACAAAATAAGACACAGTCTGGCCGTGTTGATTTTACCATTTGTTTCAAGTTGTTTGCTTACAATTATCATAATAATTGAAAGGTTAACAGAAAGAATGTGGAAGACAGGGGCAACTGCAAAAGGGATCCATGTTAGAGCAATCTGAATACTAATGCACCTCCTCTCTAGGTGATCAGGAAAAAAGTAAGATCAGTTTCCCTGGAATAGTGCAAAGTGTAGCACAGTGATTTGTAAACTACACACATTAATTTAAAAGAAAAGACATTAATTAAACAGAACAGCTCATGATAGTCCTTGCTCCCTTTTTTACATCTCTTTTATAGTCAAAAATACATGTATTGTTTTTAATAATGTACTAATAATCCTGGTGTTATAATTTGAGGTTGCTTATTTATAATGTAGCTCATCATTTGTATGTGTTGTCTATATTAGTAAGTATTGCTTCTCATTCAGATAAAAGTGGCATGCCTTTAAGTTTCCCATACAAAAGCTTCCAGTGACGCTGGTGAAGGGTTTTCCTGTATTTTGTAGCTTGTATGTCTATTTGGGCTCCAAAAGTTTGAAGCTTACACTCAAATCCATCTTTAATGGTCTAGTAGAGGTGGGCACCCATAACATTTACAGCCACTCAAGTACTCAGCATTATCAGACTACTGAATTTTAATTAGGGAATAAACAAATTCAAAACTAGTGTTACAAAGAAGCAACAGGTGAAAATATCTAGGACCACAGATCACGAGGTCTCCACCGGCGTGAGTGAAATGATGCCATGAGTCTCCGGCATGTGAGGAAACAGGCACGTGCTTTTTCCTCTGCCTATATCCTTTCCAGAGGGTAATGCAGCTCTGAAAGGAAATTAGATACCAAATCTTGGGGGGCCTACACAATTGCAGATATTTTTTATTAAAGAACATTAAAAAATAATTTGGAATAGCAGGCACTACCAGCATACACCAAAAAAGCCTGGATATATGGTATTGAAGGGAACCAAGAAGGGGAAAGAGGAAATAAATTGGTGACCTACTTGAGCATCAGGATGAGAACAGCCTCTTTCAATTCTTATTTCCACATGACAGACGGAAAGAGTATCAAGAGAAAAATCAGATAAATAGCCTGCACACCGAAGCTCTTGCACTGAGAAGGGTAGCTAGATTTCCACTGAGATGTTATCTGTTTTTTTTTTTTATGAATGTTTGCTACAATGGTCTTGATAAGTTTTTAGGAGGATGTTCCACAAACCTCTGTCTTACAACACAAGGGTAAAGCTTCTTAGTAACTACTTTGTGTTACGGTTTTCCCAGTAATTTCTCCTTACAACACATCTGGAGCATTGTCTGTTACGGTTAGATTTTATAATCCTAGGGGGAGCAGTGCACATTATCAGTGTTTATGTTTAAGAACAAGAATGAAATCCTTTCCTGGCCAATACTCTGAAGTGTATACTCTGACTTCCAGCTACTTTTAATCACTTTCTTTTTAGAACTTTAGCAAGTGGCATCCCCTGTCCCAGCCCCTTTATTAATGGCCAGTCGTAAATGACTTTAGCAAATGGAGCACCATTTGTCACACTGTAACAAGTGACGCACTGTACTGTATTTCTAGCCCTACCACTTAATTTAAGCATTGAGATTTATAGCTTGTCATCATCCTCTCTATCTTTCTGTCCCTTCTTTGTGCCTTCCCAAGTGCTAAAACAGGTTGTTGGGAAAGGGGTTTATAAGTAAAAGCAAAGACATTTCTACCTTGGCTCAGAGCACTGAAAAAAACTCATTCAACTCTTTCACCTGTATAGTGAATTCTCCTGGCGGTTTTTCTTTCTCCGTTTAATTGCTTCTCCACATTTAACTGATATTTGATGAAAAGATCCCCCTATTTTACAATTTCTCTCAAAATAATCCCACTGTAATTCCATTGCAGTCACCTGTGTATACACAATGTTTGTTTATTACTTTGAAAGACACATATGGTACAGACAGCAGCCAAGTTGTATTGCAAATTAAAAACTTTTATTTGAACTTGAAATTAGTTCTTCCTTCAGTGTGCTACTATGCTCCATGCCATCAGCAAATTTCCCTGGGCTACAAATTTGTAGCCCATTCCTCTGTCTAGGCTATATAGATTTTTATATAGATTACAGACTCTGTGTGTGATTTATATACTGCCACGTGGAAAGTGGCAGACATCCAAGAAGTGACCCCACCAGTTTAAAGCTCCTATGAATCAAACATCTGTTCTGTGTTTGTGTGCATTTGTTTGTTTGTTTACTTAAGAGCACTGAGCATTGGCCTTGCACATGCTTACCCTGTCTCTTCTAATGGAGCAGATAGGTGGCTGGGTTTTACTTTTAATTATAGTAGATAGCAGACTTTTTTTCTTGTCATCCTTGTACTGTTAGCAATCAGCTGCTCATTTCCCCCAAACTGGTGAGAGCACTGGTCTCTTGGTCAACACTATGAATGCCTAGCTGAACATGAGGGTCCTGAAGAAAACATTACGTCTGCAGCAGCGTGTAGATTTAATACTCCCAGACTGCAAACGTTCGGCCTGTTTCTCTACTGCCCAACATCTTGTGAAGTAATTTCACTGACGTAAAGCGAGTGCAAAGCACAAATTCAATGACACACATGCAGAATTTCCAGGTACACTAGTGCTGCTGGTTTGCACTGTTTACACACAGCTGTAGCTTATCAGAAAAGGCACGGGTTAGGAAAGGATCAGGACCAGTAACATATGTTATGCATGCTCTCTGACAGGTCAAAGACAGTGAAGTTGACAGCCCATGTCTCAGTCTTTCTCTAAGAGTTGTGCCACCCGATGTGACCAGCTCTGTTTTCTGAACTGAAAGAATGCTGAAACCGTTCCAGTGCTTCTTTCCTGAATCCTTGCAGCTACAAGCCTAAGCAGGGGCTTGTCATGTGAAAATGGTATGAGAAGCTTTCAGAAATTCCATATAAATAATGTCATATGACTGTAACTTTTCAGAACCAAAAGAGCTAAAAATCAAGATAATTGTTTTAGCTAGAATTCTAGGTGCCCATTTCTACTTTTCAGCAGCCAGAAGGGCAGGCAGGATCTGTCTGCTCTATGTGCCTGCAGGAGGCTGCAGCCTCAGCTGAGATGGATGAGCTCTCCATGTTTACTAGTAAGGCTGTGCGAGTTTGGGAGTTGCCTGCAGTCTTTCAGCTAGCTAACAGTTGGGCCTGAAACATTTTCAGTTTCCCATGGGTGCTTAAAAAAAACCTAGCTCATAAATTGGGAAAGTAACTGAAAATAGAAGAACTGGAAAACATTGACCTGCTGCTTTCCAATGTGGTCTTCTTTAAATCTGCAGGATTAATTCCAAGGAGTCTACTAAATTTATGGGAATTAAGAAGTCACAGAGTTACTGAACAAAATGAATCAAATTCAATTCTAGAAAAAGGAGGTAAATTTTTATTAAATTTTATGAGGCTGCACCTGTTCACATAGCTTTGAATTTTAACCTGGTAAATCACCTTGTATATGCCTACATTAATCCATTATTTTCTACAGCATATTCTCAAACGCTTTGTCTCCTCTGATGCAATTCCACTGCTTCACTTTAAATGTGATCCCTTCGTATATGCTGGCCAAAATCACATTTGTTTGTTTTCCCAGTGCTGTATCACATTGCAAGGCCTTATTTAATTTGCTGTTCACTACTAGCCTTAAGTCTTTTTTTTTTTTTAGTACTTTCCAAACATTATCTTCCTTACATAGTATATTTGTGTTTCAGATTATTTCCCTTAAGTATTTGACTTTTTAGTTTTCATTACTGAATGTTGTTTTGTCTTGTTTTTCAGATTTTTTCCCCAGCTCTTGCAAGCTCTCAAGTCTCCCTGTACCATTTCTTTACTGTCATTTAAATAAAACTTCATAGGTAAATAACGTGCAGTTAAGTTGCGTTCCCCTCCCCCCCCCTTTTTTATTTATTTATAAGTAAGAAAGGGGAAAATGCAAAAAGGTTACAAATGGAACTAACACCAGTGCCCACAGTATTTCACTGGGTAGCTCTAATTCCCTGTATACATATAAATGCTAAAAGTTAGTATGATACCTCCATATATCCTCTGACATATCTTAACATAGTGAAATAAACATATGTTTTCTGTTGGATGGAATATACCACAACAATATGGAATATTTGCTCTCTTTTGAACTTCCACATTCTTTCTTTTTATGTACAGGAACACATACAAAACTACTGCATAGAGCAATATCATTCCCGTTACATAAAACGAAAATGCCAGCATTTTACCTCTTGTCAGGGCAGAGCTGTGTATTTTAGTTAGTGACTGCATTAACTGTGCACCGGGCTAGAATGAAGCTTCAACGCCATCATGATGTTTCTTTAAGCAGTGTTTTTCCAATTTCAGACACAATTCTAAGAGCATAATCTAAGACATTCCCTCTGGAGCTGCCTCCATACACAAACACACTTTAATAAGTGAGACCTCTGCTGGGGTCATCAGGACCGAAATGAACAAAAAAAAAAATCTTCAGCACTGCTCTTATTTGGTTAGTGACCCAACCTTACCCTTTAAATATAGTAGGATCAACATACTGGGGCATGACCTCAAAGAGCTGTCATGTCACTTTTACTCTGCTTTTCTTTTAAAATGTTATGTAAGTTGGGGAACTCAGCTGCAATGTGTGCTGTATCATATATCTAGATTTATTTCTCTGGATTATGGGAAATATCTGTGGATTGGGTGTGTTTAATTATTTGCAGATTTATATTGGTATTTTAAGATTGAAATGGCAAAACTGAAAAATAAAAATGTCACCAGTAAATTTTTAGCAACCAAAAGTGGTCACTTTATTAGTATTCAGTAGTTCTGTCCAAATCCTCAGCCATTCTTTATTACTGCTCTCAATCCACCCCAGTTTGGTTCAGACTTGGACAAGTCTTTCGCTAAACAAGAATTATTGTAACAGGATTGCCAAAGCCTTTTTCCCCATGTAAAATCATGTGTCTTCAACACCTCCACCTCCACCCTCCCTTTTATTTATTGTTTTGAGGCTCAATCTGCTGCAGTATTAATGGCAGGAAAGTAACTACATTTTTATGCCAGAGGTTTATTTTGTGTGTCACTGGGATTTTTTTCACACTGGTCTGAGGTTGGAACACAAAGGCAAAATGCTCCTTTTTGTACCTTTAATCCCCCCCAAATCCTGTATCTCTGTTCACCTAACAAATAACTTGATCATATCCAGACATAAATATGGCAGGAATAAAACATTCTGTGATTGTTTGATGTAGTTATAGTTCATGATGAAAACAATTTCTCCTTTACTAAATCTGCAAAGCTAACTTCTGAGCTAGTAACTCACAATCATCCCATCTTGCTTCAGAATGACTAAATATTAATTTTAATTTCACTGATATACACTTCTTATTGTGACAATAGGCAGGAACAGCATTTGGTAGCGTGAGACAATATTGCAGTTGTTGTTTTAATGTTAACTGACATTTCAAGGATAAAGGCAGAATTCCAGATGTGGAATAATACATTTCAATTTATTGTCTTTTTTTTAAAAAGTGACACTTCTGTGTAGATGTTTCTTCTTTTATTTTATTAACACACGTGTTTTAAAACATTGCTCTCTAACCAAAGCC
>NW_008824053.1:8422291-8449950 GCF_000699105.1 Pygoscelis adeliae | reverse complement strand
AGTGCGAAACATAAACCTTCCCTAGTGTGCTTAGTGAAGAATAATAATAATAATAAGGCTTAGTGAATAATAATAATAACAATAATCATAGGCCTGGTCCACATTAGGAAAGCATACTGTAACACAAAAGATATCCAAAGAAATTGGAGAGGATGACACAATCTAAACACACAACAAGAGTGCAGCAACACCTTTCCCACGAAAGGCAGCAGGATCTAACATAAGAACATTTTCTTTCAGACTTTTCCCCCAATCATCTTCTCAAACAAAGCTCAACTACAAGGTAAGAAAAGGCAGCAATTAACTCCATTATAGTACATAGAGTCTTAAGGAAACGATACTTTCTGTGCTGAAGGAGGAAGGGCAACAGACCAAAAAAGAGCCAGAGTACACTCTGGGATGATTCATAGCACTGCATGGGAGTGGTGATCTGTGTTGTTTTCCACGGTGGATGTGAAAGGCCAGTGACATTTGCACCTCATAGGATAAACCAAATCAGGCACGAGTATAGTTTTGGAAGTTCTCAGTTTGATTTTGTAAGAATATGGTATTTCATCAGTTTTTGCATAGGAGGACTTTCATCTTTAAAATACAGATCATCATCTCAAACCCCAGTGAAATATTGTGATTCAAAGTTTAGAACATACTGTGTTTAGAACATATTTTTTCTTCCTTACCAATAAAGTAGCTTTTTATTTTCTCTTATAGCTAAGCTTTCACATAAAGTTTGGAGTCATTTCTATTTTAAAATTTGTCCGTTTCTGCTTTTTGAAGGTTTCCTTTTCAGAGATGCCTTTAAAAATGTTTTTTAACATGCCATGAAGCATTGCATAAAATGTAATAAGAATAGTTAGCTATTTTATTGGAAACAAAATTATGGCTGTGATTTTTTTTTTAATATAAAGAATAAATCACCTTCAAATTTAGAAGCAAGAATGATGTAGGCTTCATTTATCCTGCCTTTGGCAGGGAGATGAACTAGTTCTGCTTTTCTCAGTCTTTTGTAGTCTAAGGATCATCCAACCCTGTTCAAAAAAGTCCGTGGACTACCTTGTCTCCAGCTCTTATTCAGCAGCTGGGGAAGAGAGGTAATAAATAAAATACTTAACATTTAGATTAAACTGTACTCTATGATTTAAAAAAAGATATCTTAATTTCATTGCAATAATTACAAATATAGGTTCCCAGCTGTGTCTGCCTGCAGGTACTGACTGCAGTGGGAAGCCAGCTCCCGATTATGCCCGCCTGCGGATATTGACAGCAGTTAGGAGCCAGGTTTTGCCTCTGCCTGCCAGGAGGCATTGATAACAATTGTGAGGCAGCTCCTGACGACGCCTGCTAGCTGGCATAAGCAGCAGTCTTTCTGCAGCTCACCAGTGGTCTGCAGGCTGTTGAGTTATACTGGATCAGATTAACCTCCAGAGGTCCTTTCCAGTGCTGTTTTCTAAAATAGTATGATATGACTTGCAATAAATTTCAGGGATGTCAACAGGATTTTAGGAGAGGCTTTGTTTTAGAAGATGCTAATGAGCTCTGCTGATAAATTATCCCACTAGAGAGGAGACAATTAATTTATTCTGTCAACTGGAGACTTTCTAGAAAAGTTGTATAAATTTAAGAGCTCTGCGAATTATCCTCTACTAGTACCCTGAGAAAGGACCGTTAACTGAATAAGTTGTGTAGGAGCCTCTCATGACGACTACGGAAAAGTCTATCCATGCCCACCTCCATCATAAAAAAAAAATGCTGCACCAGATCACTGGTGATGTGATGGCTCACGAAGGCCTATTCAGTAATTCAATGACTGGAATTAACTTCACAAGGTCAGTCAGAGCTGAAGTGTGAGAGGGTGGCAGTGGGAATACAGGCGCTCCGGCTCTGCTCCCTCTTTCGTTTGCCATAGGTTTTGTCATGGACCCTTAACCCAAGAGGTTGCAGGAGGACAGCTTGAACTGAGTAAATGTTAATGCATTTCCTACCTTGGTGGAGCCGATAAAAGGCATGTTTGCACTCAGTGTCCTGAAGCAAATACATACGAATCCAGAGAGATTTTTAATTCTGCTTACTGTATGTTGGACTCTAAAGAACAGATGTTCTTGACGGAGGGTACAGTGTTGGGTTTTGCTTCTTTTCTGAATGATAATCCGTAACAATTTTCCCTCAATTAAATGTGATCAGCCTCCTCTTTTCCAAATGTAAATGTTCTGCAAAAGCTCACACAGTCGAGATAACTGGACTAAATGCTCTCCTCTGGTCCATGGTTTCAAGACAGCCAATAAGCTTGATTCTTCAGAACATGGTCAGAGAATAATTAGCAAAGTTTGCATCCAGCTCTTTAAGTTCATCAGTGGTATCTCTGTCTTAGAAGTCACTGAAGGGTCAGGATTTATTCCACTGAATATGTGGCTCTCAGTAGTTGAACATCAGTATAATCAGGTGCTTCTTCAGTTATGAGCCTGAAATCTAGCTGGAAAATCTTCCAATAATGGCAAGTAACATATAGCAGGTTTTATATAATCATATTCAGAATGAGAGGATAATAAACAGCAGTATTTGAAAGCAGGAATTGCGAGGCAAGATGGACTATTAAATTTTTCCAAGAAGTTGGTAAAACAGCTTCCAATGAAGGCATTAGTTAGCAATAGCTCATATTTCTGACTAGGCCAAATAACATCTCCTATTGCAAGGTGAAAACCATAAATGGCAGAAAGATTTCCATTTTGTAATAATTCAGTACCTCAGTCAAAAAAAAAATTGAAAACAGAGGCCCTAATATTGCAATAACGCTTTAGTTTTCTGTCAGTTTGGACTAAACCATGCTGTTACATAGTATAAAATTCTATGTACACCTATCATAAAAGTAGTCAACTGTTAGTTGACTCCTGTCTTAATGAGGTTGTACAGTTTTAAGGGACAAACCACACAACTAGAGCTCATTGAACATTTGCAAGGACAAGAGAGACTTGCCAAATTTTTGAAGTTCTGAACTTGTATTTCGAGACAAGAGGAAGCATTGTTTTGAAGAAAAAGGTTTTGTTCAAAATTGAGACTGGAAATAGAATTCTCATGTAAATTATTTTAGAATATCTATTACAAATGCACAGTGTTTTAATTTCATATTGCCAAAGAAAATTTGTTGTTCTTGAGTTAAACTTTATTTTCAAATGAAAATGGCTGAAATTTATGTTTTGAGATTTCCAAATTATCTCAAAAAATTAATTAACCTGTATTTATTTATGTTATATATTTATTTGATATGTTTTAAATTTTAAGATTTCATTTTTCACAGTTTCCTGCAAGAATGAATTTTGTTTTGTTTGAAATTCTTATGAGTTAATTACTGGAAAGTACTTTAAAGTACATAGATGAAATAAAAAACAGTAGTCTTTAATACATAACAAACTCTGAGTAGTTGAATGTACAGTTGCATCTTGGAAGAAGAGTAAGGTTATGAGACTGACACTAAGGACCTATACAGTCATTAACTACTTCCAGTCATTAACTACTGAAATTGATATGAAGTCCAGTGGTGTCTGAGCCTCTCTAAAGATTAGGAAGGCTTTTTTCTCAGTTATTTGCATATTGACACATTTTCAAAACAAAATCATTGTATGCAAAGTTTTGCTCACAGAGTAAAAGAACTAATTAGTTGCACTGACTGTGAGCAGGTTGCAGGTTATAGATGAATACAGGTTATAGACTGAATTAGCCTTGTTTCTTCTGGGGTTAATATACTTATTGAGTTATTTCCAGGGGTATGACTTCTACCAAGCCATCAGTTTTGTGCAGGCTTTAAAGAATATGGTAGCAGGAATAAAACTACAAATCTGCCAAGTTTTAGTCTTTAGAAGTGAGACTCATTTTATTGTTTAGAAAAAGTCCGGTCTTAAGTTGTCTTACTCCTTCAAAAAGACATTCCCAGAGTGCTTCAACCAAGTATTAAAATTTCATTCTTTCCTTCCTTGCAAGTTTCCTTCTTCTAGCAGCGGTTGCCTACACAGTCTGAAAACACATCACATAAAATTAAACTAATATACCCATATTGGCTGTAATTGTCTTCGGAGACTTATGATGCTTAATAACAATGACATGAATTACAAAAACAAAAGATTTGTAGTAACTGAGTTAAAAGTCTGTTATTCAAAAACTGTCGAGCAGTTTCCCGAAGAATTTGGTGTCTTTCCTCTTTATCCATTGTGGTTAAGTTCAAGATAATCCTTGACGGCATTTACTTTCACATGTATAAAATAATCATTAAGTATTTTGAAAGCAATAGAAATCAAAGGCATTTAAGTTCCACAAATGTAACAAGTATTTATCTCGCCGAGTTCAGAAAAGAAGCGAATGGAATGTATTTCCAGTATTATTAAGCATTACAACCTGTTTAAAAGCTCCTGAATTTGCAGTGCAGTGTACCTGAATCACAGATTGTATATTATTCCCCAGTCTCATTAGAGCTTTCAAGGAGAAAGCCATCCTTACTTCTACAAGCTACTAGTGTGTCTGCCAATGCAATTTATGGTGCAGGAGTGACCATTAACTCCTACTCCTTTAAAACATATTTTCTCTTAGAGACCTTGACAAGTTAGAAATAGGACAAAAGTGTAGTTTATTGACTTCTGATTGAAGAAGATGGAAAAGTAGTCTACTAAAAAAAAGAAAGTAACAAAAATAAAGCTTGAATTATGTATACTGTAAGGTAATAAACAAGATGTCCTAACGACTAAATCCTCCCATGAGCATATATTGTTATTTATTACTTATATTACACTGGAGAAGTTAAAGAAGGAGTAGGGCCCTGTTGTGCTCAATGCTGTATGGACAGAACAAAAGCATATTTGTCTGAGAGAATTTACCAAACACATTTTCATTAGACCATATATTCATAATCCTAACTCTATCATATATTTAAAATGTTAGTCACAGCAGTCATCTATTATTACCTATCAAAATGAATATGTACCTCACCTCTCAAAGCAACATTTGCATTCCATTCATACCCACAGATCCCAAACAAGATCGGGGCAGCAATGTGCTGTCCCTGCGCTGTACCAGAGCGTCAGCATGTCAGGAGTCAAGACAAGCAAAATGAGTGGCTAAGCATCCCAGAGTAGAGCATGTCAGATGCAAGTAGAGCAAGTGCAGCCTTCCTTCCAGATCAGTTCCCTGTTGTCCAGATCCCTGTGACAGTAATGAAGCCTTGCTTGGCCCAACACTCATTTCCTCACGCAGCACTTACCCATGGCAGTGGTCCTACTCATTCCAGTTTGACAGCTTCCAGCACACCATTTCATTATAAATATTGCAGTATCTGGCTTTATCTGTGACTAAATAAGTTTAGTTATGAAAAAATGCAATTGATACTTAAAGGGACACTAATTTTAACAGTAGATTTTCTATTGTAAGTATTTCTACTGCTATCAGTCGGAATAAGATTAGATCTTGTTTCAGCTCCAGCCCAGAGAACATGATTTCATTGCTGAGTTGCAGCCAATAACATGTGGCTGTGGGGATATCTACAGCATGTAGTGGTATTTCTAAAGACAAATACAGAAAAAATAGTAATAGACAAAAAAGAAAAGAATATAGAGTGCACAGTTTGATAAAGGTGTGAAGCCTGAAACACTCAGCTATCTGATCCACTTTCACTGGAAAGGGCTTAATTGTGCTTCCAGTCATATCGCATGGCCTCCCTGTGTTTCTTTGTTCCTGTCATGGTTTAACGCCAGTCGGCAACTAAGCACCACACAGACGCTCTCTACCCTCCCCCCCGCGCCCGGTGGGATGGGGGAGAGAATTGGAAGAGCAAAAGTAAGAAGACTCGTGGGTTGAGATGAGAACGGTTTAATACTCGAAATAATAAAATAATAACAACAATAATAAATTGTACTGGAAAGTAAAAAAACGAGAGAGAGAGAGGAACAAAACCCAGGAAGGGAAAAAAAACAACCAAGAGGTGATGCAACCACTCACCACCCGCCGACCGATGCCCGGTTGGTCCCTGAGCAGCAATCGCTGCCCCCCGGCCAACTGCCCCTGGCTTATATACTGAGCATGTTGTCATATGGTATGGAATATCCCTTGGCCAGTCTGGGTCAGCTGTCCTGGCTGTGCCCCCTCCCAGCTTCTTCTGCACCTTCTCACTGGCAGAATATGGGAAGCTGAAAAGTCCTTGACTTAGTATAAACACTGCTTAGCAACAACTAAAACATCGGTGTGTTATCACATTATTCTCATGCTAAATCCAAAACACAGCACTGTACCAGCTACTAGGAGGAAAATTAATTCTATCCCAGCCAAAACCAGGACAGTTCCCTAGCATAACTGTTCAGACATTTTCACAGAGAAGTCCAAAAAATTCATTGTCTTGCAAGCAGTCTGATTTTGACAATGGATGAGAAGGTGAATACAGCCAGTCTAATACTTGTATTATGACTTTGCTGTCTCTTCAAATTCATTACATCATGAATTTCTAGTGAAATGTAGATGCAGATTCCAAGGAAATGTTGTTCAAAAACCTGGGATCTACAGACAGGAAATGACATCTTACTCTCTTTTCTCATTTAAAAGAGTCAGAGATTTGGCAACCTTGGTAAAAATGTCAAAAAAAAAATTGAAACTATTTCAAATGAAAGGTTTAATCAAAGCTTTGAAATTAACCAATAGGAAAGTCAGAACCTTTATCCTCTACTACTGTTATGTTGCATCTCAAAAGCACAAATTAAATGTCAGAAAAGAATTGATTTTCCCATCTTGGGACCGACAGCTACTTAATTTCTTTGATATTAACTATAGTATTAAAGTCATAGGAAACCCACAAAAGCTCCTTAAGTTTCACAGAGATTTCTTTTTCTATTTGTTTTGCTTTCCTCCATTCTTTCTAAGCAGTAAATGGGAAACCACAAATCCCACAAATCATGAAAGACCCATGCAGATCTTGAATATTGAAGGTCTTGTTCCTGTGTCCCAGCTCAAGGGCACATAGGAGAAACAATCTTAACTTTACTTGCAGAATGGCTGAGCAGTTGCTGCTGAGGAATGAGATCTTGGAGTTGTAAAAGTTAGCTTCCTAAAAAAAAAAAACAACAAATCAAACAAAAAACAAAACCGCAGCTCCGTGCTCAGTAGTGAGCAAAAACCATTGTCGTGGTTTAACCTCGGTTGGCAACTAAGCACCACGCAGCCGCTCGCTCACTCCCCCCCCTCCCGATGGGATGGGGGAGAGAATTGGAAAAGCACGTGAGAAAACTTGTGGGTTGAGATAAAAACAGTTTAATAATTGAAATAAAATGATAATGATAATAATATGATAATAGTAATAATACACAAAGCAAGTGATGCACAGTACAATTGCTCACCACCCGCCGACCGATGCCCAACCAGTCCCCGAGCAGCGGCCCCCCCCCGGCCAGCTTCCCCCAGTTTATGTACTGAGCATGACGTCACATGGTACGGAATGTCCCTTTGGCCAGTTTGGCTGTGCCCCCTCCCAGCTCCCTGTGCATCAGTCGGTAGAGCACGAAAAACTAGAAAGTCCTTGGCCAGTGTAAGCACTACCTAGCAACAACTAAAACATCGGTGCCTTATCAATTTTGTTCCCATCCTAAATCCAAAACACAGCACTGTACCAGCTACTAGGAAGGAAATTAACTCTATCCCTGCTGAAACCAGGACAACCATTAAGAGAGGAAGAGGAGCAATCATTACATCATGTATGAGTCCATGGTGCTGTCCCAGACTAAAAACCCACTAGACCTTCCTCCCTCCCCTTGTTTTGTTTTGTTTTTTTAAAAGTGATATCAGAACCTGAAAAGTTACAGAAAAAGGCAGGTAGGATGATCAGAGGTGTGGAACAGTTTTTGTGCAAGGAATAACTAGATGCTTTTCAGTCTGGGACAGATGACTGATGAGGGATATGATAAAACTCCATAAAATCAGAGTAGCATGGAGAAGGTGATTAGGGAATGATTATTCACTGTCTCTCATAATACAAGAAAAATGGGCATCAGATTATATTGTCAGATAGCAAGTTAAAATCAAACAACACATAATAATACATAATAGTACCTAAGTATTTCTGAGGGGGCTATAGATAATAGAATTTGCATGGATTCGAAAAGCAATTAGACAAACTCATGAAATCCACCAAGAACTGACTCAGAATATATCTGACTGCAGATGACTGAGAGATGGAATATTATAATAGAGAAGCATCACTGGATGCCTGTCCTGTTGTTATACTCTTTTCTAAGCATCTGCTACTGGACACTGGACTATAGTGATTTTTGGTCTGAATAAATAATACTATTCTTACATATTAGATGGTGCTTCCAGAAAATCAGCCATGTTGAAATCCTCCTGCTAGGATTTTCCTTTTCTCTTTATGTCCGAGACATAGAATACCCACAACATCATGGTCATGATGCTCAACACACCTCAAGACCAGTCCCCAAGGTGTCTTTCAAAGGGATTCTATACACAGCAGCACCAAAACGTGGTCACTCCGTCTCCTATGCTAGACACAAGGGACCACCTCAGTTATGCTGTGTTTGTCAATTAATTTACAACAGCAAATCAGATATGGATTAATCAAGGTATGGAAGAAAGATGTACAAAGAATCCAAAGAGAACAGACTTTTTCCTTCCCCTGTTAGTTACCATCTGTGCAGTGAATAGTGCAAAACAAGTTATATTTTAATTCTATCACTGTAAAAGTAGAGTTGGAGAAAATCCTTGCTTCCAACATTTTCTCTCTTCTTGCTGTAATCTGTCCTCATTTCTCACCTCTTCCACCTCCCTTCCGCTTTGGCTTGTATTCTAAGGAATGATTTGGTAGCAAAGAGGGAAAATACTGAGAGTGCATAATTTAAATTAGAGAGTGTGCTGTGCCATACTTTCATTAAATCTGCAGAAAAAAACCTTAGCTGTGTGGAGTATAAGATCAGAAGAGTCCCAAATCCTATCATTACATCTTACCTTTTTTTTTTCCTCTAGTGTAATAAAGCAGATGTCCTGCATTTATAAAATAGAGTTGAAAATGTCTGTAGCAAAAAGAAAAACGCAAACAGTACAAGGTTCTTTTCCCATTCCCACATTTTGCTTCATGTTTTTATAATACTCCACCTGTATTTCTTCAAATAGTTCTGATGATACAATATAATAAGGTTCCCCTGTTCTTCCACTTCCTTTTACAATGCTTCCTGAATAGTAATGGGAATTTACTTACTGGCTTGAGAAACAGGTCCAAAAGCTATATGAAATTTTTCAGTGTCTGAAATGATATACAAAATGCTGAAGATTAAGTTTCTTTGAATTACAGAAAAACATAGCAGTTATGCCTTCTCTTGCCTATAAAATATTCCATACCTGTCTTTGGAGACTGGAAAAGGCTGAAGTTTGTAAGCCTTTTGCCTCATTGGTAAATAAAAATAAATAAACTAAATAAAGCACACCACGAGAGCGCACTCCATCATTCCTAAATCCACTTTCTCTACAAATAGGCAGGTGTTTGCTCCATATACTCTGTCAGGCTAAACATACTGCACTCTAAAAAAGTCCAAGGTACTGTTCATACTCCAAATATACTGTAATGCCTGAAACACAAACTGAGAGGAAAAACACAATCCAAATTTTGCTGACTTTTTTGGATAGAGATATATACTGTGATATGCCCAGCAGCACAATTTCACCAATCTTTTCAATATAACTACAAGAAAGATTCAGGGCAACAAGCTCTGTTCAGTTTGGTGTCACAGTGGTAGCCTCACGGTCCTCATAAAACATCCTTCCTCCCGACATGCAGCGAAGGAATCAAAGCTCCTGTATGTCTTACCAATTGCCAGCTGCTGGTTCAATTGCTTGTCGCCTTCATGAGCTATTACTTATTCAAAGTTATAAACCCAACATGGAACAACTCAGGACCAAAGAAACAGCATTTTTTTCTTGTGTTGCCCTTCACACTATGTGGAGTGCCACTTAGATGTTGTTGATTATTTGGATTCATACCTTTGTATCTTTTTAACTCACTGCCTCATGCACATTTCTTACACTGGCTAACGTTGCAGCTTGTTATGTCTCATCATGTTTTCTTGCAATTCATCACTCTAGCTTCCAGCAGCCTAATCAGATGCCATGTAACTGAATTTAACACAACAGAACGTATAAAAAATATTTTTTTCAAAATGTTTTCATCTGCCAGCATGTTAGGTACTGAGCCATGAATCTGTGCATAATGGGGAAATAGAAGCTGTATGCCCAATGAAGTATGTCTGCTGTTTGTGAATTAATAAGCAGATCTCTCCAAAGTAAAACAGTATTTCAATTTACAAACAATTGCTGTAGCTATTGGCATGCCATTGCTTCATATTCCTGATATTCACAGATCTTCAAGCCAGTGTCTCCCTCCCTCCTTGCCCATGACCAAAGGCACGTGTCAAACATCTCTTTTCTGAAGGCCAGTGATGCTGGTAGTCCATAGTTTTGATTTCCCTTTATTTCTATGAACTTCCATTTTTCCTTTGTTCATTTTTTTCTTGTTTCTGATATTGCTTTACTAAAATTAAGAGGTAATTCCTGTTCCAAAGGAATAAATTGGTGCAATGAACAAATCAGCTATACCTCATTTTTTAACTAAACACCCTAAGGCTAGGTACAAGTCTTGAGGTACTTACATTATTGTAGTTGTTGTCCACTTCACTTTGTAGTGGAATTTTCTTAAAACAGTGTATGATGGAAGTACTGCTCTTCACATTTTAGGAGAGGAGACAAAGGTACAGAAAAGCTATGTGTCTGAATAAAGATTATACATAAACTGTGTTTCACAGGATAGAAATGAACCTAATACTTCTGAATAATAGTTAAACACCTTAACTCCTAGAACACCTTTTCATCCTATCTTAACTCTAAGCTCCTACCACACCCCTATCTGATCAGTTGATTGTCTTAAAACATCTGCAGCATCAGAAGGATAAATACAGAGCAGTTGTCTGGTCAAGGCAGATTGACAATATCAGACTTAGAAGGAGAAAAATTAAAAACAAATTAAAATATGAGAAGCCCACAAAGGAAGGGTAGGCGCAACCATTGGAAAAGTAGATGAAATAACACAAGAGAGGAATAAAAAAAAACCTAGTGCATTTAAAATGTTGTAGAAAGTTGAATTTGGTGGAATAAGGTAGGGAAGCAAGTGGAAAACATCAGAGACGATGTGGTCAAGGCAGCAGGTTGATGCAGCAGGTTGGTTTCAAGAGCTGCCCTTAAGTTTGTGGGGAGAGAGATTAAAAAAGCTGGGATAGGGAAGAGTGGAGAGAGAAAAGCAGATTTCCCTAGACAGAATGAGAGAAGGCTATAGACATGTTTCAGCTGGAATGAGCAAGAGTGGGTTGGCATTTTGAATCTACTCTCTTTTAAAAAACAAATTTTTATAAGAACCTGGAGGGTTCTTACAAAACAGTTACAACTGTTTCTTTACAAAAAGAAACAGTTAAGTACAATTTCAAATCTAAGTGGTGCTAACAACAACATTTCCTATAAAAATGGAAAGTAAGAGCATTCTCAGCAAATATCAAGCTAATCTTTACACCCTTTAAATGCTACACACGTTAATACTGGTGAGAATTATCCCACATTTGCTGGTTTTACATACATTACCGCCTTAATACAAAAATACAAACAATGGAGTGACTGCATATATATGCAGCTGTAGATAAGTAGTGGCCCCTGGACCTATTTTATCTTATATCCAGCTTTAAAATTCTGAGTCTCCAGCACAAATAGCAGTGCTCTGTGCCACTGTGCCTGCTAAAACACATTTATTTCCAGCAACAAACAATAGGAAATCTCCATGTGGCACTTCGATTACACAAGGAACCCAAATCACTAAAGAGATGCAACGTCACAAATAAGTATTTGTAAAGGTTTGTCAGCTCCAATGAAGTTATACTTTTCTAGACTCTGCTTTTTCCATGCACCTCTGCAATTATTCACTTCACAGAAAAAGGATGATGCTGCTAAAATGATGAAACCTTAATATAACCTTTTCAGCAAGAGATAAAATATATTGATTGGTGACTGCTGAAGGACATCATTAAGCAGTTCAATGTTTGATTTCATTTCTTCTTTCTTTCTTTCCCTTTTTCTTATTTATTATTTGGTTGCCCGGCAGGCATCTCTGTACTGACTGACCCTGCCAGTTCAACTATTAAAGAATTTATCTCTCTGAGGAGGCCTGATGTAAACATGATAATCTGTTTGGCGGCCCTTATGATGGCCTATGAATAAAACATATGACAACACAGTTTGAGCTGAAGAGCTTACTATCTGTTACCAAAGAGAATGTTTGGAAGCTCCCTGATGGCTCAGCCATTCTGAATCCCAAAGGTTGACTACTTTATACTCCAGCTAACCCACTCAGACTACCCACAAAAGGTGTAGTTAACAATTTTTCCTTGCCAACATCTATTTTTCTAATGGCTTGTTAAAAAGGAACTAATGCAAGAGATTGGAGATTTCAATTGCATATCTGTCCATGATGAGAGATAAAGGATTTTCTTCAAGCCAAGATTTCTTGGGAGAAAAACAACAAAGAAAGAAAGAAACAACAACAAAAAAAACCCCATTGATTTTCTTCGGGGAAGATCCTAAATTCCTTATGCTAGAGTGTTAAAATAGCCACTTAAGCTTACATATAGAATACAAATGGAAGTATGGCAGTTGAACTCACAAAATGTGTTGCTCAGATGCATCGTATTTGTGAACTACTTTAACTAAGTGAACCTTTTCCTTTGATTACGTGTTGAAACCAAGGAACTCTGATTCATGGTTCTACCCACAAGGCTGAGAATCACATCTTGGCAAGTTAAAGAGGCAAAACCTGTTCCTAGTTCTTAAGGCAGATAAAGCCAGTGTGGAATTGTTTAATGTGACCTTTCCAGCACAAGAGAACTGTTGTTTTTCTATTTTCAAGTTTGTTTTTAAAGCTTGGTCATTAAAAATGCTTATAACACACTTTTTTTTCCTGGAAACCTCTCCTTTTGTGTAGAAGCTGTGGCCATTAATGCCTTAATTATGTTCCTGCATATATTTAATTTTTGATCTTCTGTACTAGGAACCATAAAATGTGCATTTTATATAAAGGCTGTTTTATACTACTGCCTAACAGCTGCTATTGGCCAAACAACTTTCCAGGGACTGCCTCTTGTCCATCAACAGTTCTCTTTTCAGCAGCAAACAGTACACTGTGCAGAGCACTTTGTACCCTGTAGCTTCCTTATTTCTTGTTAGTTGTTATCGGATGCCACTTACTCCTTCATGGTAGTAATGTCTGCATAAAACCCGAGTAAGAATAAAGGGGTTAAACAGATGAGGAGGTTAGGGGGTTTTTTAGTAAATTCAGGCCATCAAGCTGTGCAAGGGAAAAGTTATTTGAATAATCAGTGCCACACAGTAAGTGAATGTCAAGGAAATGTCTAGTTTAAAATAAATAAAATTAATGCCTAACTAAATTTGGTTTTGATCACCTTTCTGATGTTAAATCTCTCCTATTAGTATTTTAGATGTAAAACCTTTTTTTCTAGATTTTGCTTTTAGGAACACACATTAATATAGAAAAGCTCTAACTCCAAAGCTTGCAGAGGTAATTATTTTTAAGAAAAATATAAATGAAAATGACATGCAAGTGATTGATTCACCTTTACGGGGGTTTTTTTATTCCATCTTCATTTGGATCATGGATGGTTAGAACGTTTATTCCATATTTGTTATGTATTTTCTAGTATCTTGCAGGGTCCATTTTTGTGGCCATTGTTAATACTTCACCTGAACATATGGCTGGTTACCTTCATCAGGAATTTTGAAATCAATGGGAAATACGCTTCAGTTATGAATAAATAAAGAATATTTCCCCTCAGATCTGAGTCTGCCATTGATTTCAACAGTATCAGCATTTGATCCTCAGGGCAATCCACAGCTAATATATATTGACATCAAAGGAGCTGTAAGGATTTAAATCAACAGAGTATCAACACTTGTTAAGTGTTTGAGAGCTACTGGGTTTTACCTGTCTAAGTTTTCCGTAGCTCTTACTCTCTCTTTGTTTTCTTCTAGCAGGTGTATTTATTTGTTCAGAAAATGCAGACTGCCTTAAATGTGCTTTGGAGTCTTGAAGAGAATAGAAAATAAGTTTCTGAATCTTGTTTGCCAGTTTCCAGTGATCGGGGACTTCTTTAGGCTTTTTTTTTTTTTATGGAAGTCTGTCTCGTCTCCTCCAACTCAGGAAAATCACTGTTTGTCACCTTTGTAACTTAAGTCCCTCTGCTTCTCAATTTCAGCCAAAATCTTCACTTTGACTCATGCATCAAGAGAAGGGCAATAACTCCCTCAGTGCTGTGCTTGTCTGCTCATAGTTTCGCTTGAAAAAAGTTGTTCTTAATCTTTCTTTGTTTCCTTCAGGATATTCCCACATAGAATTTTTCAATTATTTCATTATAAAAGCAGACTAGAACTGTTAAGGGTTATCATAATGGTACGCCCAGTTTAGTCTCTTCATTATGTGCTTGTAAATTTGTTGCCCAAACATTGTCCCAAGAGGTCAATTACAGGTGTCAAAAAACTATGTATTATTATAGCTAAGTACTATATCTGTTAAGCACTTTACCTGTGAGAAGAAATGGTGTGATAGGATAAGTGCGTTCAAAGCTCTATTAGTTTTGTTCTGTTTTGTTTGATAAGTAGCTTTTCAGCCTTTGAAAATTAGTTCTAAATATTTATTATAAGATAGCTATGGCCTGATACCAAAAACTGAAAGGAAGACAAGACAAAGAGCATCGAACATGAAAAAGAAAGTCTTTACCTCTTTCAACTGTGCATAATGCATTTCATGAAGGAAGGGTCAGGTTAGGTATTTGGAAAAATTATCTAGGTGAGAGCATGAAGTGCTGCATTATGTTGCCTGTGAAATCTCCATTACAGGAATTCTTTAAAAACAGGTTGGACAAACATCTGTTGACAATTACAGAAAGCATAGCAGATCCCACCTTGGGCGGGGGTTGGACTAGATGAGTTTAAAGGTCCTTCTCAATCCTATTTTTAAATCATTATTTTCTAACACCAGTGTGACACATACAGCTATATGGAAATACATTACTTTCGTTTTCATTCTGAGATAGAACTCAGGCTCAAAGGTAGGAGACCATAGATCCACCATCAGTGAAAGCTATTTTTATAAGCCAGCAGAGTTGGAATGTGACCCTGCAGAAAACAGATACCATTTTGTATGCTGTCAGAAGCAGTAAGACAAAAAAAAAAAAAAGAAAATGGAGGCTAGAGAAATTGTTTCCGTTAATCTGACCCAATGCAAATAATGTTGTAGGCTGGTTTAAGAATGAGACACTCCACTTCACAACAATCACATGTGGCACTTGCAGGTAGATTTGAAAGGATTTTCCATGCCCACAGACAATTAGTGGGCTCCAGATTATTTCCTTGTTTGTGAAGTTTCTTAACATCATGGTAGTAAGACTGAAAAATTAAATCCATTTCGTAATTAATGTTTAAAAAAACGTGAAGTGAAGGGGAAAAAAAAGTAGATTCCATGCTTATCATAACTCACCTTAGAAGAAATCATTCCGCTCACTTAGAGTTTATAGTATCTGACAACTGTCTTCTCTGTCTTTCTCTTCTACATATTAATATAGCATCCATGATGTAGCATAATATTTTTGTGAGGACTCTCATGAGGTGCTTCAGTGATATTTTGAGACACAGCAGATTTCCAGGGTATATATTAGAGTCAAGGTAGGAGTAAAAATTTCATGGAACAGAAGAGCAGTGGGGTTTTTGATGAGATATGAACAGCTGTCACCTTTGAAATTTCCCTCTTCAAATCACTTTCAGCTCTGAATATGCTTTACACAGGCTGAACGATGCTGGTGCCACACATCTAACTACTAATGTTAGGCATGAACTGCTGCAGGGAACTGACACTTAACAAAACTATTTAATGAGCATCTTTTTTTTGCAGCAAGCAAATTAGGTTTTGAAAATTGAGGAGAATCCAATTGAAATCTAAGAAAACAGTATTGAGTGAAAGCGTTAGAAATTAATTAGAGAATATTCATTTAGGACTAGTCTTGTCCTTCAGATACACTCTATAGTGTCAGATTGAAAGTGCCCGACAGTGACAGGAGATTTACCGGTGGCATATGCCAAAGGAAAGCACAGCTCCTCCAGAGAAGGTTTTGATCAGGGAAGCATCTTTACAAGACATTACGTGAGCAGTCAGGACCAGCTCCACTGCCTAATGCAAAAATAGGGAGCAGGCACAAGATGTCTTTTTGTGCTTATTGTGTACGCGGGAGAAGATTTTGCCTGAAGTCATGTCTCAGCTCTTTCTAGCTCTTTTCCAATTTTGTGTGTCCCATTCAGTACAATTTTCAGTGTTACACACTCAATTTACAGGACATTAACATTTATTTCTCTCTATCATATCGAATATTAAATACCGGTAGAGACCTTACTGGAAGCTTTATGACAACTCCTAGCCTATGGTGAACTTACATGATCCATGCATGAAAGGCAAAAAGACTTGCTAGCATGTCAAAAGGAGTCTGATCAAGATTATTTGGGTCCTCCCTACACACATGCAGTGGCTAATGCCCCGAAGTTGTGTATTAAGTTATGTACTTTTTTACAGACACACGACCATGTGGACAGTTAATGGGATGTTTAGTTCAGAGTAACCTGGATGAGTTGTCTATACAAACCTTTGTGGAAGATCGCTGTTACCTTATATAAACCATCCATGTTATGTGATCCATACAATTGGATTTTTGGCTGTTTTTTCCAATGTTGACAACAACTACAGTTTTTCATAGTTTCTCTGAGAAAAACAATATCCAGTCTTTAGACCTGGCTGGGAAAATAACACCTGCAAAATATAAATCTGAGACTACAACCATAGTGAATACTATGAACACCTGAGAATCTTTTATTTTAAAAGTACAGTACTTTTCTTTCTGTGGTCTCCTTTATAAAAACTAGAACTGTTTATGAAAATCCTAAAACTTGAAATAATTCTGTCACAAATGATTTTGTTCTTTTCATGAGGAAAGCGCTGATTTTTTGCCCCTTTATCTTGAATAGACTTACATCAATATAGCTGTTTTGTCTAACTTCAACTTCTTGAAATGAACACCTTATCATGCCAGAAAACCATTTTTTGTTCGTGCACCTGCACAATGATTAATGGAGGTACAACCCTGGAAATAGCATTTGGCAGTTAACAGCTGCTACCAGCACTCTGGAGAGTGCACAGAACCTTGCAAAATTAAAGCCACAGATTTGTTCTCCTCTAAAAAGCCAAACAGAACTCCTGAGTCATGTGTGAGGTGCAGATTGTGCATCATAATTCCAGGTATGCTCTTTACCTCTTTGTCTAAGAGACAAGTTCAAAGCCAGCTGATATATTACAACAAAAGACCTCTCAGAAAACTGTCAGCATACACCTGGATAATATTGCCAACACAAGCAAAGAATTTTAAAGCAGTCAAATTAAAACAAACTAAAAAAGTTGCCGTATGAAACATAACCAACTGGCACACCTCAGCCGAGATGAAAGCACCCAGTTAGTCCCAAGAGAAGATATACGAAAGATAACAAAATAAATTATAACTAGGACAGCAGCACCAAACGATCCCTTCTTGCCAGGTATTGGTCAACATCAGCTCAGTATTGAAGCCGCGGCTACACTTCTGTGGAGCAAATGACTATTGAACTATACCTGTGGCAGAACAGTTGGTAACAGATGGTTCATGACAGTCAGGCTTTCTCATTACATGAAGCATGTGTGACCAAGTCTTGGATTTACTATGTAGTCAGTAGTAAATGTTCAAGGTGAGCTTCAAAAGAAAACTAGAGCTATTCTTCTTGACCCTAAAGTGACCTGTAATACCATTTGCAACAGTAGCACACTAGACAAGATACCAAGAAAACTCATATATAGATTGTGATAACTTATCTAAAGTAAATATTTTCAGGCCACAAATTCAGCACCTGGAGGTTCTCTAGAAAGTTAGAAAGCTTGGATTTGGCACCAATTTGGTTCCTATCAATTCATCATAGGCTTATTGACCTAGATCTTCAAGTGGGTTTACATATGTTTCCAATATCCATTTAGCCTCAAGGAATTTGTAATTACCAAGGGACTGAAGGGAATGTGAATGCTGATGTAAGTGCCAGAGGTAACTATCTCAAGAAATAAGAGACTAAAGCCAAGCTAATCTAGTTTTGATCTAGCACAGCTACGTTGTGAGAGCGCTGTGCCAAGCCTCCTTATGACTGTTGCTATGGAGGATGTTACACACGTTAGATGCTGATGTCAAACTTGTGCTGGACTCCCTGGAAGTCTGCTCACTGCTGGCTCAAGAAAATCTAGCTGGTTTGCATTAAACCTGGGCCTTCTTGTCTTGCTGTACGGATTGCTATAAATAAGCACTGTTGTTTATTCAGGTCAAAGCGTGGTCATTCTCAAACAGCTTATGTTTTCCAGTTCTTGCTGATCCCTAACAGTGGTAGTAAAAGGTTGGAGGGAAAACTGGCTCTGTGCACTTGTAGACATCTCACTCATGCTCTGAAGCTTTTTATGGTTTATTAAATAAATGGATTTAATGGATGTGTTGGCCCTCTGTTCCTTCTTCTTTATCTAATACCTTTGAAGTACTCCCAGTGCTAGCTGTCAACTAAAAAAAAAATATCAGTCAGACTAATGAATAGGCCCAAAGTTTCTCTCCCTATTCTTCTCCCCTGAGAAAGGGCCATGGCATATTGTCGAGGCAACACAATCCAGATTTACTATTCTCCTCATTCACTCACAGCTAAAAAAAGCCTGCACCAAATTGCAGATTAGTAGAGCATCTGAGAACAACTACTTGTCAGGAAGAGAAAGTCAGAGTAAAGACTTAGCCACGGAATCTTTCAGAAGGGAAAGGAAAGGAAGAAACTCTGCTTGAGAGATCAAATTCAGAAAATGTCTCTGCTAAGGAATTTGTGCCAAAGGGGTGATGGTAAGACACTGAGTTACAAAAGGAAACCAAGGGCTAGAGACACTGAAAGGAGAGGCGTCCCACTGTGGAATGACTGGAATGCCCCGAAAGGGAAGACTCTGTATTGACCATCCTGCTTGATCTGCATGTCAAAAGCAACTTCTGCCATACAGAAACATACTGCTGCTCGGAAAAATGCTGTGATAAACAAAGCACTCGAGGCCATGCCATTGTTCTCTTCCTCCACTGTTTTCAGGACAGGTATATGGCATGAAATAGCATGTCTTTCAGAAAATCCCATGTACAAAAGGGATAATGAAAGTAAACAGTAATGGTTGCTTTGTAATGATTGATTCTACCAGAAGTAGGAGTAAAAGTCTCTAATGTACCATCACATTTTTTAACTGCTAAGTCCCATAAAACTAGATATCAAATTATCTTACAGTTTCACAGAATTCTCCAGGCAAACTCAAAAGTATTTGAGTCCAAGCAGGAGAACACCTTCCCTAAAGAACAGCTTACATAAGTTAACAGGTATTTTTTGCGTAGCAAGGATGAAAGATGCTGGTAAACAGATGACCATGGAAAAATGTTCTGTTGCCTGAATTGTCCAAACATTTACTACACATAATGAGTGCTTTTTGAGCACTTCCTGACATACAGAAAACAACATAGCTTTTGGAGATATGCTCATCCATTAAATAAATATACATCCCAGTTGTTATGATGAGAGGATCCATTCTGCAGAAACTTTAGAAACATACTGATTTTTGTCATTCTGCCTTCCAGTTTTATCCACTCACACTAATTAGTTCTTTTCCATTTCATACTGTGTCATATAGATTTAAATTTGTGAGAGAATACAGAGTAATTTCAAAGCAAGTACTCTTAGGTAATATATTTGGGAAAAAACTTCATTTTTCACCTATCAGTTCTGCTTCCCTTTCTGCTTTTCAGGGCCTTGAACTGACCCCATTAGATAGGATCTTTGTCACTGCCTTTAACAAGAAAGTTATCATCAAAAAGCAATGACTTTTCAACTTGTCTGCTAAGGAGCTTTGTAGGTTTCAATATAAGTGAGTTGATGCTGTTACTGAAAGAATCAATAGCAAATTGATCAAGGAACCATCAACGTAGACATAGTTTTGTGCCTGTTTCATCCATATTTCTGTCTAAAGGATAAATCTGTCCTAAGCGACACTTAATTTCCACTCAAGGTTTCTGGTACTAAATAGATAGGTATAGATATAAGTATAGTTATGGATGCATACTGTTTTCCACTGAACAAATGAAGGTGTCTTGAAACTAGTAATTCATTTGCCATAGTTAAAAGGCAAGCTATTCATCTATTCATCAAGATCTTTAACTGGAACCGGATAAAAAGTTTTCATTCAAAGATGAATATTTTAAAATTCACTTAGTGGAAAGCCAGTAAACCAATTTACAATTGTTTCAGCGTGGTTCAAATGCCATAACCAATGTTAACAAGAAGAAAAAAAGCTTTGTACTTGAAGTAGATTGACATAAGATATAATTATCTCTGCAACATCTTTTTTACCTCCACAAAATACAATAAATACTAAAGAAATAGAAACTGTGAGTTCAGAAATAGGGATTGTATTAATTATTTTGTAAGCAGAGCACATTACGTCATCTAATGACTGATTCCAAATGTTACTATTAGAGTACTGAAGACTGTGGTATAATCAGCTCCTGCGCTATACAAACTTTCCCAAAAAGCGAAGCTTGAGAAAGCACAATTTCCAAACACAATCCCACAAAGGTAAGACAACTAGTACTCGGCATGTTTGGTGGGCATTATGGATGTATCCCACATTTTAATCATTTGAGAACTATCATTATCAGCAACCATGGCTGCTAGAGGAGTCAAGAAGATGGTACTATGTAAGATGACTGTTAATTTTAGAGGCTGATTTTAGATAAAGTGTCAGGCACGAGCTCAGGAGATGATGCATTTGGTGTGATTTGAAACACTCTGAGTCTTGGTGAGAATCTGGAAATTTCCAAGCTTTAACATTTAAAAAAAAAGATTCTTACCACAGATTATATTTGTTTCTTGTACATGAGACCCAATTTGCTAATTATCTAAGTTCTGAATTGGGCAGAATCTATCTTTGCCAGCACCTTGTAGTAGTTGCTTGCATGATTAAATCAACATTTATCCCTGAACTACCACATTTTGCCAGTCCTAGACATTCCCCCATATGAAATGGCTTTTCAAACTCACAGGGAGAACTGAGGTTGGGTTTAAACGATACGCAGGGCCAGTCTGAAACCTCTCCTTGGGGCAGTGACCCTCGCTGAGTCTCAGGGGCAGTGACACAAGACTGGTAGCATATGCCTTACACAGCCATGCATGTTAAGTGCCTGGACTAAATCCAGACCTGGTGTTAGTGAATTCACCTCCTCTTGCCTTCAGTGCAGCACACCCCCACATCCAGGTGGGAATTTGTCCCAGGGCATTAAAACTTCCCAGGGAGTAAGACAAATCTTTAAAAAGAGACAATTTGTTAGTAACAAGATGGCCAAGATATCTAAGCAAAGGATATTTTGTATTGGCTATATTGTTGTTAGCTGAACAAAAGCAAACCAGACAGACTTAAGTTAAGAGAGGAAGCTGGGAATGGTTGTTTGTTTGTTGGGGGTTTTTTTAAAGTTATCAGTCATTAGACAGAGGCAAAAAAAATCACAGTGGGAGACTTGTAAAATGGTTCTTGCGATCCTCAAGGGCATTTCTTTCAGTCTTTCAACGACAGAACTGGTCTATATCATAAGTCTTATTTATAAAGAGGCTTTCAGGCAATTTCACACTGCTTTTCTCTGATGCCGCCCAAAAAAACATGTAAACCCGAGGGATTAGTAGTGACTTAGAGGGAAAATAGTGTAAAGTTACAGGATGAACTGAGCCAGTGCAGCTGGCTTGATGCACTGCTCCCTTGGGCTACTGCAATGAATGAAACTTATCTAAGTGCCCCAGTCTACTCCCACACCGCCAGTGTACTGACTCTTTTGTTATATCGTGCACTAGAATTACTTATTCTCAGGGGGCCGTCAAGTCTTTAACGGCCTGTAGTGTGGAAAGAGAGAGGAGTTCACTACCTAGGAACCGAACGTTAAACCTCCTTTTATATTTCTTTTTTTGACAGTAACAATTGGGAAGCACGGTAAACAAAATGTTTACTCAGGCACTGCAGTTGGTGGCCTATTTTGATTCAATTATTTTTATTTTATAATATCTTAGCATGCAAAATAAATTGTGACATTAATTACCCATCGTGGGTCTGTCCTGAGGTATCAACTATATTGTGTTGTAGCTGGTTAATGACACTGTACATCCCAGAGCCTTATTTTGAGAACATATTTTCTCATTTATTAAATTTTATCTGCAGAGGAGCTATCGAATACATAACAAGACTATATTTGTTTTCATCCTTTGTTTACTATATTAACTGACTTACATCCAGTTAATCCACTTTACATTTAAATTGTTACTAAAAGTCTCATATAAGCAATTGTCTTCCTGTAAACACAGCGAATGAAAACCGACACAAATTTCACTTCAGTCTTCAATATGCACAAGCTCTATTTTTAAATGAAGGTCTTAAAAACCCATCACCTCTGGAAAAACAAAGTCTATATAGCTCAATCCCATTTGCTAAGTGAAATACTGATTTGTTTTAGGTTTGTTGTGTTTACAGTTGTGCAGACACTTCCAACAATGCCATACGCTGGAATATTTAGCATTCACTTGTCAGAAAGAAACATTGTGAAAAAGGGTAGAATATATATTTAGGCCCTTCTACTATTGAAGTCAATAGCAATATTGTCTGTCACTTCAATGTTGAAATTGGAATATTTTTTAATAGCTCTGTAGTCCTTGTGATCTATGTTCTAATGTTCCTCCTGACTCTGTTAGTGAGTAAAAGGCTATTGAGGGTGGATAAGAGCAGAGTTTTGCTTTGTAAATAGTGCCTGATCAGACTTATTCCTTTCTCACTGAAGTGCCGTGAGGATTAATTTGTTAATGTCAGTGCAGCACTTTGAAGACATAATAAAGAAAATAAAGTTACTCTGGTGATGAGTGCCACAGAAGTGTCTATAAATGAATAAAGTGCTGTCTAAGTGCTAAGTATTATTATGATTACTGCCTGCATTTGCAAAGAAGTGGTTAAATACAGTGGGATGTGGGTGTAAAATTACATTTTAAATGGATCTATTTTTGAGATTACTTATCACCATGATTAGTGTGATAATAATTACATTTATCATTAATAATACATTTTTGAAAAGTTAGGCAAAAAAAGCTAACAAGTTTGATTTTGATTTTGCCAGAAATGCGCAGTGCTTTCCAAAAGCAATCTGTGGAACTTGTCTCTGGAATGCAGCTGTGTAAGATTTCACTAACATCTTGCAGGTGGAGCCTAATTTTAGTTCAGCCTTGAGAAGGGGGAATTGTTTTCTCTGATATGCACAGCACCATAACAGCAGCAAAGCAGGTGGAGCTTTAGACAAGTACTTGTTTACTTTCCTGTTTAAAAAAAAACAACACAGATGATTCATATCATTAATCATACAGTTTCGATTTGATTTTAACAAGTCCAACAAAATAGTCTGGAGCACATTTGACCTACTGATTCTCAAATGTGGAACAAACCGAACAGAATGGAAAATGTTCAGAAAATGAGCATTCAATCCTAAATATAGTGGAGAAGGAGCTGGTAAATGATGGGAAGGAAAATTTAGAAATACATCTGCTCAGTCACAAAGAGTGAGCTGCAGAATCAGTCTCAACAATTTCTCTGTCAGCTTCAGCAGTCTCTTACTAGGACTCTGAAGTTAACTTTTTGTAGAGCTTTGAGATTCCTGAGCTGCAGAACATGGAAATGAACTAGGAGATAAAAGCTAAGCAGCAACTCATTGCTTTTAGTCAAATTGGTAAAATAAACTCAGTATAATAAATCTCATTCATTTATTTTTGATCAGTTTATGCTTTAAGCTCACCAAAAATCCTTATTAACTGAATGATCAATAACTGGTGACTTTTTCATCAGTTGTTATGGAACTTCCCAGTTTGTACATGGCATGGTAGAGTAATCCCATAGTGTCTATGGGGTAAACAATACATTATTTGGCTAGAAAGGCTATTTTGCTATACACACTTCTTTTCTAGGCTTCCACATTTTGGATTAATGTACAAGATATATTGAGGTTTTCAATTTATTGCCTTGAAAACCCAAGGGTCCCTTCCAGACCTGTGTTCCACATTCTCTTATGTGGTAGACCATGGAGTTTTCGGTTGCACACATGCTGTATCTGACTGTTCTTTGTTGTTCTTTTCAGATGGCATTAGCTGTGATTTTTACACCTCTGGTTAACTTTATGTATCTCACTTATTCAAACTTATTCACAGTAACGTTAATCCAATGTAAGGTTTTTCAGGACTACCACAGAAAAAACAGTTGTCGTGTCACATACCAACTGTAAGGAAATCATGGCTACTGGATTAGAAAATCTGCAGCTCTCTGAGTCTTGATTTCTAATAGTTCTTTTAAAATGAACTGAGTGGACAGGAGCTGGATCCAACAAAGAACTATTGTTTCATGTATTGTTATTTCCAAGCATCCTTTTGGGGAGTTCATACACTTATTACCCTTGACTATATAGACCTTGCCTTCCAAACACCTCTTTTAATGAACTAGAAGAGATGAAAATTTGTCTCTATCAACTAAACATGTTTTTGGTAATTTCTCAAGAAGCATAAGCTGCTCCTGCATTAACAATTAGATGGGATCATTAAAGGTCTATATTCAGAGTTCTTTTCTTTTCTTTTGCTCTAGACAGACGTGGCATATCTAAATAATTCCTGAGAAGGACAATAGTTTACTTAATCAATTCAGTGATCATCTATTTATTTCTTCATAACAGTGATAACAACATAATACTTTTTATCCAATGGTCCCATCGTGCTTATCATTTTTTTCTAATAGCTCAGCCACCTCAGAAATGCAGCACACTCTGGAGCATAATGGCCCAGACTGTTGACTGCAGTCAAAGTATTGTAGTATGAAATCGATTGGTAGTGACATGCCTGTGAAGCTCAGAGATGGTGAACAGAGCTCATCTTATCTTATATCTCACCTTATCTTAGCACTTACGAGAGGTCTTCCAGACATCAGAATAGAAGAGCTCCGTATATGAAGGCATGTTTTGTTGAGTTGCATCTGTCATCTCCTTCTTCTGTATGTACAGGGCCTGTGTGATGGGTCAGCAAAGAGGTCTGGGTATCAGCGACTGACCTCTAGTCTCATTCCTGTCTATTCCAACTCATGCAATTGCACCTGGCTAAGAATGAGGTGTGTGCTAACCTGAGGATCCATCCTGAAGTGATCCTGTTTATGGAGGTTTGTGAAGGAAGACCTGGCAAGAATTAGCAGACTAAGGATGTGAGTTCACTGGCATTTTGGAGAAAGCAATAATACCCCAGGAAGGAATTTGTGGTCAAAATCCTGTTCTTACTCTGCCACTGAATCCGTGCTGCCCCAGTTGTAGGCCCAATTTTTCACTGATGCTGAATATCTTCTTCTGAAATATTTAATGGAGGTTATAGCATTTATAGCCAGTACCATAAAACTGAGCTTTCAAAGCCACCAAGAATGATATCCCCAGTGTTGAAGAAGGAAGGTAGCACAATTCCCTTTAGTCTATCATTTTTTGGTATTGATTTATGCGTTCCCTGGGAGCCAACTCCAGCTACATGTGTAAAAAGGGTTACTTTCTCCGTTGGAGTACTAACAATGTTGGTGCTTAAGCCCGTATAGATTAGTACTGTAGGCATGACTCAAAGAATGTTATTTCCATGCTATAATAAACAAGAAACTCTACAAAATAATGTTTGTTTCTAGTACTATCTGAACTGCAGCAATGCTGCTAAAGATGATATTCAGATTGGCAATAGAGACAAGTCCCTGGGCCTGGCGTGTCCAAGTAGAGAACAGAAGTATGTGAATATAATGTAGCATTTGAAAAGAAGCCAGCAGTTCGAAACCTACTACCTGGGAATAGTTTTTGCCTTTACCTAGTTTCACTGTTTCTTGAATTTAATGGGGACTCATGGAATATATGGCCTCTGCTAAGTTTTAAAACATTATCAAAGGCATTCTAAATATTCTTATTGCTTAAGCTCAATTGATTCTGCAAATATTTGCCAAGCCTATATTTATATCCCCATATTTCTGGTGTTTTCAGTTTCTGTTAACCCAAAATAAGTCTTTCTAGGATTTCCATGTTGTTACTATGTCAGAGCAATTTGAGCTGACACATCTCGTTCTGATTTTTTTTTTTTATATGTGATGGAAATGGACCTCAAATCCAGCAGAAGCTGAACATGCTCAACACTGAAAGGATGAGCATAACAGCCACAGTGGTGTTTCAATTCAAGCTAAACAAAGTGGGTTTTGCTCTCCTCATGGTATTTCAGCACTTCCTGTGTCAATTGAGAGAAGATAAGTTACTATGCTGACTAATACTGTTAGCGTACAGAAGTCCTCCTTCTGAACCAATGTTTGCCAGTGTTAAGTCAGGGTAACTCATTTCAAGTGATGCACCGGCAGGATATTGAACCAAGCCTTTGGTCATTACTGCCACAGTTAACTGTATTTGGCAAACAAGCACTGTCTGCGGAAGTTAGACCTTGTGCTTTACAAAACTAATGGTGTTGTGTCATGGACACAGCACCTCACATTAAGAGTAATTAAAAAAGACCATATCCTTCCTTTAAATTGTTGACAAGGACAAAAGTCATCAGTAAATGCAATGCTGTAAAGAACTAAGTGATCGCTGTAGCACTAATGGGAGGAATATCCTTTTTTGTTGTCCTTTTTTGGACAACATCAGCTACTTTATCAGGATATCCACTTCTGCATTTCTCTTTTGTCATATTTTGAAGGAATTGACTCTGCCTTTTCCTGGGGCCAGATTATGTGGAGAGAAAAGATCTGATCCTACTTGGGAGTGTGCTTTCTAGTTTAGTGGGAGAGTTAAATCTTTTTTTAAACTGTTGGTGTCCCTTGCTATGGTAAATCTACTGGTACAAACAGGAGAAGCTCTCATGGAGCGGCTCTGCACCAAGAGCAGTCTATGGCTCCAAGGAAATAAAGTCACAAACTCTCCAGGAGTACTTTAGTTCTGTAGTTGAAGAAGCATTCTGGATGAAATTTTGTAAATGCAGGATAGCAATGGGCTTCATTATATTATTTTCTGTTTCTGATGGTTATAGAAGAATGCTCCTCTTGCAGACATAGTTGTGAGATAAAAGATCGCTATAATATTTTAATTTCTCAGACAAGATCTCAGCTGAAAAAATTGTATTAAAAAGGACTTCTTCCAGCCGAATTATAAAACCAGAGCAGACAACTTTATTGTGAATGAGGCTGGAACTCAGCACTGCCCCAGAAGTCAGCATTTATGGATCTGTGCTGTGAAGAACTGTCTCTGCTACAGTTCCACTCTATTTGATGAGTCGTCCTGAAATCGTAATCAGATCTAACCATCAGCTCTTCTGCTCTACCTCCCCAATTCCCTATTCTTGATCGGCAAGAGAAC
>NW_008824053.1:8401778-8422243 GCF_000699105.1 Pygoscelis adeliae | reverse complement strand
AAAGAGAGAAAGAGAAGGAGTTTTTAAATTAACATTGAAATTGTCAGAGACTAATTTTATGTTAGCATCAAACAAACACTGTTGATGTTTTTGTTAGGTTTTGTGTTTTATAAGTTTTCTGTAACCCCTAATCAAACATGGGCGAGTATCTGTTGAAACAATGTATGTAATTTGTTTACATTGTTAGCTGAGATAATTACAAAGCAAGCACAATGGAAATAACTGGTTTCTTACTTTTATGTGGAAAGTGTCAGGGGGGGAACTCAACAGCTAACCAGCGGTTGTCAGCTGCTCTCTAAAATATGGCCTAATTTACAGTTGTTGCATATTAGCATTGCTAAGAATGCTAGGGACATAAAGTGTCATATTGAATATAGGGTGATGACTTCATACTAGAGCAAGTCTGGGGATATGACCAGTTTGCAGTCACAGAGAAATCAGCTTTAATTAATTTGAGTGCCAGCACTGTGTATAATTACACAGCATGAGAGTTTGCATGCAAATTCTAAAATGCTGATTGTTGAAATACTTGCACTTACTTATTAATACATTGGGACTAAGCAATCCTGGCCTGTAAGCAAGGTATAGAAAGAACACACAGTGCTGTCAGGGTAATTTGCACTGCCCGATAGTTAGGAAGCAAAGTGCAGATAGTTCTGCTTCTTAAGTGATAAGTATAACATATTAGTCATTCTTGTGGGTGACATACCTTGTAGCCCACTCTCAGTGCGCAACTAAAACAAGATGATCTATTATTATTAAAGTTGTCAGAAACATAACAGCAGGATTTGAGCTTCATTTATTGTAGACACTAGCTACAACTCAATCTTGTTTTTCAATTTCATTTTTTATTTACTTATTATATATTGTCACTATTCTCAATTAGAAAAAAATATCTTGCAGGCAAATGTAATGTAGAAATTGTCATAGCAAAATTAGCCCTCCTGTGTGGCGTTTTGTGCCTTTTGGAGACAAATGACAAAAGACCATATGTAGCTTTTTCTCCCATACCCAAAAATTACTTACCAGTGCAAGGCTTTTTTCTGGACTTTACAGTTGCCAGCCTTTATGTTCTGAGGCGTCAAAACTGATAGCCCGAGAAATGTAAGTTGCATATAGTCCTGTCCAGTTTTTAATCAGTATGTTGGTCTTAGCCATGTGTGACTAATTCTGTTTGCAATCAATTTATCTCAGTGTTTTACTGCAGCAATGAGTTTCACTGATTAATTTTATGGTGAATAATGCAATAGCAGGAACACTAAAAACTGTTCCTTAATTTGGATTAAGCTCTTTTGTCTGTTGATATATGCAGGGAAAAATCCAGAGGTCTTTTCTTGTCATTCATTAATTTATACATCAGCAACATCTGCTGCTACCTTTCTCCTTTCTAAACTCAGATAGTCCGCTCTTCTTTAGTATCTCACCATATGGAAGCTTCTTCATATCTTTAATCATGCTGTTGACCTTCTCTGGATCGTGTCAAAATAGATTCATAATTCAGAAAAAAAAAAGGTTGAATGTACTTAGTCATCACACAATTATTTTTGTATACATCTAGGTAGTATAACAGAGGTTAACGTAGAAGCTTACTCTGTATGCGTCTGAAAATTTTCTGTTGTTTCTTAAAGAATGTCTTTCATTTGCAAAACATTAACATTTGTCAGGGTTATTTCCAGCCACACAGAAAAATGTTCCTTTGTGTATTTTGATTATTTAAAGCAATTTTGTTTCTCTAATGCATAAGTGCATCCAGCACAGCATGTTCACTGCTTTGAATGAATATGTGGGGAATGCTGTTAATTTCCTCATGTGCATGTACAGGAATGCTTTTATTGTCTACTGCACATGTTGAGATGGGGTTGCTTTGTCTTCTCTTTCGCATTATTTAGTGCAGACTTCTTCTTTATGTTTGAAATGTAATAACTACCACAGATTACAAAACTGACTATAAACAGTATATGCTAGACACGGTTATGGTTTGGGGCTTCCCAGGGTCCCCAAATGAATTCCAGAGTGCTCTGTTAGGTAGAAACACCAAGGCTTTCTACCATGCTCAGGGTGCTGGGTGGTTAAGAGGGGAGTCCAATATAACTATATGGTAGCTGGAAGGTTTCACTTAGATTACAGTGAGGAAAACTACCGACGCCCTAAAAAAAGGTCGGTAGTGACTTTGATGACTTGATTTCGTGAGTTTAAGAATGCTCTAGAAAGCATTAGTTCCAAATCCTTCCCCTAAGACATACATTTTTCTGAGCACAGCAGATTCTGCCACATAGCCAGCAAAAAGTGCTCAAGGAGGTCTATACCTCCAGCGTGCTGCAGAGTCATCTTCCCCATGGACCCGGGGTCTGATAGCTTGAAATGAGTGTCACAGAGACAAGACTGGTAAGGTGTTGTGAATTGCTCTGTGACTGTATGTGTTTTCACTCGCCAAGCTACAACTTGAAAATAGCATGTTGAGAGGATTATGTGCTTCATCCTGCCTTACATTTAAGCATGTGTCTATTTTAAACACATAAATAGTTCCATTCACTTTACTGGGATTATTCTTGTACATAATTTTAAATGTGTGCTCAAGTGATTTAGTAAATTGTGTTCACAGAAGGCATCAGAGGCAGCAGTAACAATGAATGTGATGAACCAGCTGGAGAGCAACTGTCCAGTGGAAACATCTCCCTTCTGTGTCAAAACCACTAGGTCTATTCTTCTCCAGTTTAAAGAAAAATCCCAGTTTCTCAGGATTTCTCACGTCTTCCCATGTAAGGCCATTGTAGAGTTTTTTCTTCAGAGGGAATTCTTCCAGCAGTGCTCATGAGCTGTCCTAGCTATGAGGATACATTGTGCTGTGGCCTCAGTTCAAGTCTCATCAAATGGTTTATCATATTTATACTGTCCCTCACTGTTTATTTCAAGCAAACTCAGGTATTTTTAAAAACAAACAATAAGACATTTTTCCATTGTTTTCAGGAGATTTCAGTAGAGCCCAGTGCTGAATAAATAATTGACAGTACAGAAAAATATATTTTTCTTTTTCTGAAACACAAGTCAGGCACAAGACTACAAAGCGGATAGCTATGATTTAGAAAACTATAACTCAGTATTAATGTTTAATGGATGTGGCACATTCCTTGCTGTGAAATGTTATAAATCACTTACTGAAAGAAAACAATAGAATATTTGAGGAGCATGTTGACGAGGGGTTTGGTTCAGAGGTGACATGGAAACAATGACCACCTGAAGACAGTGTTATACCTCCGTGACAAAGAGCAACTCAACTCTGATAATTTCCTAAACACAGAAAAAAGAGTGGCTTTTTTATTGTTCTTTTGATTCTGATGTATCTTGGGTATATTCTTATTTATTCTAGCAAGAAGAAATAAGATTTTCCACTCCTATCATTCTTAATTAGAAGCTTTTTTCCATCCCAGTTTTTAGTCTATCAGACATGAATGCTCTTCACTGTGTTTGACTATAGCATTAAGTGAACTGGCTGCTCCCAGAAGACTTGATGCTGCCATCCTTATTCCTGTTGAGATTGACTTTGATACTGACTTCACCTATCTTGAGTTGTTTCTTTCTTCTCAATAATTGTATTGAAATGAGTGGGACTATTCATATTAGTAACCGCTCACCGTGTAATGGTGTTCAGAGCACGGGCCAGGAAGACTAACTGATGGGTAGCATGTTAGACTGCATGACTATAGGTAGCCAAATCTGGTCCACTGAGTAGTTAGCTTAATAGCACTTTCCAGAGTAATTACTGCTTAGTATAATGGAGGCAGAGCTGGATAACGTGTTTGCTCTCTGTGTTGCTTCTCACGTTCTTTTTTATTCCCGAAGTTAGTGTATTTGGGAAAATGTTTCTCTAGAAAAAGCAAGGTATGTGATTATAACCAAATGAGCAACTTGGAACCACAAAAAAAACCCACAAATCACATTTGTTTATAACTTGTTGCTGCTTTTGTTTGTTTCAGAAAAGCCTATTACATCTACTCTTAAATGATACAATATGACCAGTGTGATCTTGTGGTCTAAACAATAAGAATAGCTGTTTCTCAGATTTTACTTTCTGCAGCTTCTCTATGTTTTCCATTAAACAACAGAACTTGTAAACTTTAATTCATAAATTCACCTTTTAACCTCATCGATCATCATAATGAACCTTAATAGCTAGATGTTCACATCATACAAACTCTGTTGTGGTTCAGATCTTGGTTGATTCCTTTTTTGAAAGATTTTTGGAACACTAGTTGGTTTCTATTTTGATTATACATGTTGAAGAGAAACTTTATGTGAATATTCCTTGAGATTTGTTTTATTTAAATAAATAGATGTTTGTTTAAAAGAAAACTTACTTAAACCAAAAGGTCATGGGAAGCTTACTATTTTAGACATAAACGGCCCCGGTATTTTATAATTTCTGAATTTTCTAACCTTTCTACATGTGTAGTTTAGAAAATCACTAATAATTTCCTTCTTTCATCTCCTAAAAGTGGATATTTTCCCCTTTACCCTAAGGGATGAATTTATATCAATAGGGAAGTCGCGTATACAAACACAGAGCACTATCAACATTAGCAGTTCAGTTTTGCCTTGAATGTTGCTGCTGAATAGATATTCCTGTTGAGCACTGTGAACCTGACTATCACTAATAATAGGTTAATACTAAAATTAACACACAAACCCCAGAAGAGAAGTGCCCAAAGGCCTTGCACAGTTCTTAAGTAGTACATGTGTATTATGTTCTGTGTTGGCCCTCCCATGATGTCTTTTGTCTTTCTACTGTTTAAGCTGATTGATGAACCTGATGGCATGGGTACTTTAATGTAGTGGAAGTATTCTCACTGCACCTTTTGCATCCAGAGTGTTTCATATCAGCTGAATCGGAGGAAAGGCAAAACTCGACATTGTGAGAGTATTTCTGGTCTAAAAATGCTTAGTGTGTGCTTACGCATGTTAGGTCTTTATCTATGTACACTTTTACAAATATATACACATTTTAATTTTGTAATCAGTAAACATACAAATTTGAAGAAATCTCAAAGCATTCATCCAGGTTCCAGTTCAAACACACTATGATCAGAGCAAATACTGACAAGTTGAATTCTATACATTATGCAGGAGAACAGAGTAGAAGATCATGGTAATGGCCCCTCTTGACCCCAGACTCTTCTTATTTGAAGCTTATTGATAACAAGTGCTGTGACATATTCACAGACAGTTGTTTAAAGCTGTTGAGTTGAAAATATTCTTCTTTCCAAAAATATTTGGCTGATTCTTTGGTAAAACTTGCCTTCAGGCAAACACATGGAAAATGATACAGCTTGTTAGAGCTTAAACTGAGGAAAACTCTTGATAGCTGATGTTCACACATCACTAATAACCTGAAAAGCTATGGGTTTTAGGCGGTGGTATTAAAAGCAAATTCCATGTGATACATTGCAGAAATGCCAATCCTATTCATACAAGGGTCCAAATGTTAAAAATGAATTAAATCAGCTTTCTGAATGCCCCTGTTCATTATTTTGCTGACTTGGAAACCTTGGAGTGTTTTGTACCCATTTCATTATCTCCAAAAAGCATGAATTGTAATGGAATTTACATAAAAATCCTGCTGGAGAGTGGAAACTTTACTGCACAGTCAGCTGCCCCTCCTAATCCAATCTTCCCCAATGCAGTTGGCCTAGCGGTTGCCAAACTCTAACAGTGGGGATCCCCTTTGTTAAGAAAAGTATGAATTTGAGCTTTAAAATGAGCAGAAGTCTTTTCTATTACTCAGGATGCCTCCTCTTGCTGAGTTTACATGAGATGTCTAGCAGGAGGTGTTATTAAATAGCCTCAAAAATTAGGCAAAAAAACAATTATCTAGAAAAGGGACACAAAAGGCTTAAAGAAATGAACATCTGAATTTTCATTATTGAGTATCCATGGGACACCACACCACTGTTTGAATTTTGTTATTAACCCTTTGCATAAAAAGGATTTAATACTTTTAATCAGTTTTGAATTACACTTTGAGGAAAGCACAAGTTGGGAATTTTAAAAAGTCTCCTTCATTTCTTTTAGTGTTATTTCAGTGCTCTCATGTTTGCACTTATCTCAAAAGAGTTTTAACTTCGTATTAGATTTTTTGTGAAGGTTGATTACATGGGCATTTCAGTCTCACCTTCATTCTTTATTTAGCTGAAATTCCTAGTCACTTCAGTGGGTGGTAGACAGGACTCAAGTGTTCCTTTAGATGAATTTCAGCTTCTAAAAAATCTTAGGGGTTGAGTAATGTATTCTTGTTTATTTTTTCCACTTTACAGATAAAATCTAGAGAGCATTCATCATCACCTACATAGAAGTGATTTAAAGCAGTTCACAGTTTAGGCTGGCAGCCATTTTCTGAACTTCAGCAAAACATCAAAATCAGAACGGCAAGAAATAATTTAATAGCGATTTCATGTGACCCTTGGAAAAGGGATACAGATAAAGATACACATACTGCTAGGGAATTCTACCTGGATCAGCTCTTGCTTTATTAACAAAAAGCATCCAGCTGCCCCTGCCTCAGGAAAAGTGCTTTTTTCAAATTAACATTAAGGAACCTATGCTCTTTTATTCTCCTGAAAATAAAGTTCAAAACAGTTCAGTCTCCCTTTTAATTCTGAACGATCCACTCCCAGTGCCCATGTCTGGTCATGAGACTCCTCACTTTCCTTGTCAGTTTACTCTCCCAGTTCTGCTTCTTTGTTTCCTCCTTCTTGTTGCAGTCTTCATATTAATTTTTTCTATTATCTTTTACATTTCTTTTCATAAGCTTTTCTTTGTTATAATCCCTCTAACGGTGTTCAATTTAAGTATCATTGAACAGTAAAAACAAGCCACTACGGCAGCACACGTAAGCTTGGAAGTCGTACAGTCACTAACAGAAATCTTCACTTGGTTTCCTTTGTTTTTACTGGGCTCTATTGATTTCTACTGAAGTACCAGTCTTCCCAAGAGCCAGTAGGAGAGCAGTCCTTTGGCTCTCTTCCAAAATGCATTTGCCAAATAATAGCACTAGAAAACTCCTGGACTTTCTAATAAAGAAGACAATAGCAGCGTCCAAGAACTGTACACCAGGATCCATTGAGTCTGCCCATGTAGCCACTATGCCAAACACTACACTCGTTTAGAAAAAGATCCACAGAAACCTCTGATATCAATGGATTTACAAGGGCAGGGTTCACTTGACACTAATAGCGCCGATGAGAACAACAGGCGATTACAAGCTTTCTTTTACCGTTCTAAAAAAAGTTCAGTTTCCAGGCAAATATGGTAGCACTTCACTTCAGACCTATATAGAAGACATATCTTCGGACAGCAGTAAAATGTGGCGAATGTTCTTTTCATGATCTACCTCAATTTTTTAATGTGCTTTTATGGGGACAGAATTTGTTTCTCCATCTGAAAGGAATTCTTAAAAATAGAGTACAGCCTTTTTATTGAGGTAAATACAGGCTTGGCCTTTGCTCATTTTCTGTCATTGTAGTTCGTTTCTGGGAGAAGGAATGAAGGAAGCATACGGCTGTGCACGACCAGGCTCCCTTGAACATTACTGATGAATGCACAGTGCTAGTGAACTGAGAAAGAACTGAAAGGACTGCCATTTTTTTTTGCTGCAGTACTACAGAAGCAACAAAACAATGCGGAAGCCGAACGCAGAAAAGCACTGTTATGAGAGGAATCAAATATTTTGGGGCATTCAAAAAAGCTCTACAGAAAATCAGACTCAGATCTGCAAAATCATCGCTTGGGAAAAGCTCTGTTTGAAGATTTGCGGAAGGATTCATGATTGATCCTTGTACTGCAAAAAATATAACAGGGCAACCTTTAATATTTGTGTCCACATCTTTAGCTAGTGGAAAGGATGCAGTTCCATTAAGTCAATGCAACTGTCCTAATTTGCACCAGCTGAGCTTTTGCTTCTTTGTTTGTGTAGCCTTATAGGCACCCTTTCCAAGGGAAAGCAAACATTCATTGTTCGTTCCTGGGTCAAAGAAAAGTCAGTGCAGAAGGATCCCAAAGTTTCCTTATCTCTTCTTCTTTCATTTTCGCAACTAGCATTATTCACATACAAATGATTTGAACTTACAGTGCAGAACTTAATGCATGTGCTTCTGAACGTACCTGACACTGGCTGATGGATGAGTGATTTCCATGAGTAGAATTCACGTATTGTCATTGTTTTATGCAACATAATTCATGCTACATTAATTCAAAATGTGTAAACTGAAAAAACAATCTGAATCACAGTTCATTTCTGATGAAATTAAAATCACCTTTTCCCCTAAAGATTTGCTACTTTACCATTTATTTCTTTTAACAGTCATTTTAGACCCTTTATTATTTTGTCCTCGTAGCGTCACAGAACCTGTTCTCAATGAGCTGCTTTTTCACTCTAAGTTGAGGCAATGCAATATCTGGATCCATGCAAAACTGTCTGCAAACAAGCTATTAGTGATTGAGGCATGATCATAGAGAGATAAATGATGGTGCCTTCATTTGCATTCATGTATATACACTTTTATTGCACATTAAGAGTTATATTGCTAGATACAATTTTATTATTTCCCATATAAATTCTTGCTCGTATTCTCGTAGGATGTTATGTGTTCATTAGAATAAGAGTGGCTCTCTTGATTAAGTCGAAATCCATATCATGAAGGGGTTTGGAAGTTATTGACAAAGATTTTTGAAAGCTGTTTTCCAGGAAACAATTAAGAAGAAGCTCCTTCTCAAATGTTGGTAGGTATTTCCAGTCATCCGGCTTCTTTCAGAATTAATTGGGAGGTCAGTACTTAGTCACCCCTTAATTAGTCAATGCTAATTATAATGTAAGAAATATCACAGCAAAACTGGCGTCCTAGGATCCATCCTCTGCTGAGACATTAGGATAACTTTCAGGACTCTGGTTGAGGGTTTGGTGCTGAATGTTTCTTGCGACTATCTCAGAAGGGCTTGCAAATCTCATTAAAATGCCGTAACCAGAATGAAATGTGGTTTGGAGCGATTTCCTTGTCCCTGATGGAAATCACCCGTTCCCAGGATATTGCTATCTCGGTTTTGCCAGGGACAATATATCCCTAAGGCTCACAAAGCACTTGGGAGTAAGGAAAATGTTTGGCCTTTGAAAGAGACAAGGTTGTGTCAAGAGTCAGTTATTTTAAAAGAAAAAAAAAGTCCCTGGAGTAAGAATCTTTGCAAGTTTAAAAACTTTCCTCTTTTCAAGTGGTGCAAGCTGAGCAGTGGGCTCTCCTTGGCTGTACATCCAGCACTTTATCCATGAACGAAGTATAAATATTTCCAGAAAATCCATTTCTATATTTATTTTCAGAGTGATGTCACTTCCCCTCTTTGTACAGCTGGTAAGAGAGCATTTTTTTATTACTGGAGGACTTCAGTCCAAAGCGAACGCTATTTTCAGAGAATATAGGGGGACACAGCCAGTGTGCTAGCTCTGTGACTGCAGCGGATTTCACTGTAAATGAAACAATGTTACTTTCCAGTTCGTCACCCGAATTCTCTGTATTTTTTTGGTTTAGTACAGGCTAAAGAGCACATTTTTGTGTGGGGAGTCTCATGTGAAAATATTGACAGCCAATCACCAGGCAGACTCCAGTAGCAATTACTGTAAACTGTGCTGCTCCATCCAATAACATTAATATTTTTAACAATTGTCTTTCCAAAAATAACTACACTTTGTGAAGATCAAAAATGAACAGAACCATATATTTCTCTGCTGTCTTCAAAGTATTTTCTGAAGCAAATCATTATTTAAATGTATTCTTCAGTACAAAAGTACTGTATAATTGATGCAGTAAGTTTATTTGAACCTTTGATCATACTTTTATCAGTATCAAAATATGTTTTATTGCATTTTATAGGAATGTGTTACAATTATATACCTTTTTGTTTACTCTCCACCGCTTTACCCCTGAGAAAAGGCTCTTATGAGGCAGGGTGTTTAGCAGCATCCTACCCATGTTTCAGCTTAAGGGTGCGCTTCCCTCAAGGAACAGGATGCTGCTTGGTTTATAAATATCTTCTCAGCCTCTTTTTGTTCGAAAGGCCAGTGCTGCTGGGGCTCAATCACTGGTGGATAGGCAACCTTTCCTGTCTGGCGGCGGTAAACAATCATCAGGTTTTACCTTCTGCAGGAGTCTGAGCACATTAGCTGCATGATAGACCTATGCTCAGGAAAGAAGGGATCTGTCACTGCTTTTATATCTGCAGAGTGTAATTAGTTGCATTTCCTGAGCCCCGGCTGCCTCATTAACAATGTTCCTTAGAAACATTTTGCAAAAAAAGAGATTTGTTTCCTCTTCATTTATTTACACGTAGTGCTTAACTTGGACGGTATGGCCATGGTTTTCAGAGCAGGGCTTCTTATCTAGCCCAGTAAACTGGATGATGCTTTAAGGAAGCCAAGCAGTTCATCAAAGTCACACATTCCTCCAGTGGCTCAATCAGGATTAAAGTCAGGGTGCTCTTACTCCTTCCTTCTCCCCACTTAATCACGTGGCCTCCCTCACTGCTGACAATATGCATCTGAATTACATTGGCTGGGAAAACGGCTGCAGACAAGAAAGAAAACAGTATATCACACCTCCATAGCCTTGGGACTTGGGGCAGGTCAAGGCAGGGTTAGCAGCTGGTTACAGGTAATGCATCTTTTCAACCAGGAAAGGTCAATTTAATGTGAGATCCCTATCAAAAATGCTAACTCAGTGCCGTAAAACTCTGGTTTGAGCCCCTAAAGAAGGATTTCAGTAGCTAGATCCTCCATTTTAGTGTTTGGAATTTGATTTCCTGGAGGTTTAGATAAGACACCAGGTATCTTGGCTCCAATACAGGATTTTAGAACTTGAGTTGATATGAGAATTTTGTGTTGTGCTTTCCTTATTTTGTGTATTGTTAAATTATACCCTTTGAGGTGCTCTCATCATTAGTGTCATTTACTCTCAAATTCTTATGAACGTTATTCTGAAGCACTTCAGATATTTTCATTTTATTGACACATAACGATAACTACAATTATTAAAAAAGACATCTCCATGCAAACCTAGCAACTTCTTAAGAATCCGGGAGTTCCTTAGAAAAGCAGCAAGACAATAAATTAAAATAACATCTAGGCTAATTGTGAGCCAATTTAAAATACAGCATTTTAATTTGCTATTTAAAAGGAAGTGTTTTCATAGTCTGATGTCTAAAGGAAAATAATTCCATTGATACAGCAATTTTAGAGTGCAGAGGGCAGAAACACCCAGTTTTTGGTAAACCTTTGGAACAGCTAGCAAAAGCAGTGCCACAAGAAAAAAGAAGTAATCACTTCCATAATATAGAGAGTGCTAAGATCATGTACTAGCAGTACTCTGAATGTTAATTACAGAATCTTGAAGTCTATTCAGTATTATATAAAGAATCAATTCAATGACCTGAGATCAGATGAAATATGAAAAGGCTTCTTAGTCTGCCTTGTACCCTGATGGAGGCACTTTCAATCAGCGGAAACCCGTACATTCATTTACTTATTCGGAAGTTATTCAAAAAGAGAACTCCGCTGTGAACCATCCTTAGAACAAACTAATCTGGTGTCTTTCCAGGAAAGGTGACCATCTAATGTCTGAAATTCACAAGAGAGAAGAAAATTTTTGCTGATGCATAGATACATGCTGATGCTGAATGATTATTAAAAGATAGAAAGGATCAAAAAATTCACCAGAAGATTTTCTTGCTGATAGAACATATGTTATGTCAGTTTGGGGAAAGAAAGGAGATGGATGTAGGGGCAGCAGGGCAGATCATAAAACCACAGCGTGCATGTTATGGATAACAACTGAAATACACAATATAATAAGAAAAAACCCAGAAGAATATGGCAAACATTAAAAATTCCACCAAACTTCAGAAATTCATTAAAGCGTTGAAATTATCGGTGAATTTGCCCTCATGTTCCCACAGTGTGATCTCAGTCCTGCCAGCGATGTCATGACTTTAAGCGGATATGTTTTGTAACAGTATTTTGAGTAAAAGTCTAAGAGCCCAGCCAAGCATCTTAATTTAGCTTTATCTGCAAAGTTTCTAGATTGTCTTGTTCTATGGAATAGAGCAAATGAAGTTTAGATAAGCATGAAATTGTAGAAATCAGGTATAATTAAGGGGTTTGTTGCATTCAGCTCCCATATTCATCCAGTTGAGTTTCATGTTGAGCTCCCATATTCAACCCGTTTGACTATGTACTTGAGAGACCTTCAAGATGCCACTTGGATATTAATTTTAGAATATGGTCTAGATCTCCTTTTATCTCCTATCTCACTCAGTATCCTCAGCAATTTACCTGAAGAAAACGAAACCGGGAAGGAGACAGTGTTGGCAAGCGGATGGAGCAGCGGGGTGGTGCAGTTTCAGGTTTTGTACCTGCCTTGATGGCTGAGCACCATTTTACCGTTCAGCGCTGCCGTTTCTATGAAATTTCAGTTAACTGATTTCTTCAGTTAATTGTGCTTTGTGATCTACATGTGGGATACACTAGGAAAGACAGACATTATTTATTATTAAGGATATGTCTACTCAGAAATAAAATATTTTCATTCAAAATGTGAGTTTATATTGTTGTACAAAAATGTTTTCAAATCCCTTTTTTGATGTTCTTGCATTGATCTCCAAGTGGCTGTTTTCAATTTTGCTTAAATTGATTAAAAACAAGTTAAGAAGCTAAACCAAAATAGAACATTCTTTAACCTGGGTTGTACCTTTTTAATCAAAGCAGTTCACTTTTTTTTTAATCTGTTGAGGCAGTTGATGAACATGAAGCAGGAAGAAAGAAGGCAGAGTACAGGACAGTAAAGAGGTTAATGATAGGAAAGTCTGAGAGACTGATTATGGCAGACCAATGTAAGTATGGAAAGAGAAGTTTGTGGACACGGTAGGACATGAAGTTTTCTATCTGGAAATATAATTTTCTTCTTTTTTGTGTGTGTGTAAATGATAAAGGGGAAATATAATCCTCGGGTCTAAGCTGTTGAAAGCTTAAAGTATGCAAAGCACCACCAGTAGAAATGATGTCCAAAAAAAAAAGATGGAAGTAAGAGATGTGATGAAAGAAGATATGAAACTCAAAAAAATTATATGCGTGTATGTTTGTGTTTGGAAAGCCAGATAGAAAACAACAAAACACAAAGAAAAAGAGTATGATTAGGAAAAGCTGTTCTTAATTGCTAAAATAGAGTAAATTTTGAAGGGTTAAGTATTTTCGTTGATATTTTCTGATATAAGCTGAGTAAACTAGTTCAAAAGGAGCAAGAGTTTTTTAGGACCAAGAACTTTTCACAACCTTTTTTTCCTGTTGTTTTTTTTTTTTATTTTCTTCCTGGTCTAGTATTTCTAAACACTTTAGCTTGTGTAGATTCAGAACAAATGCTTGCCATTTCTCTGCCTTGAAAGGCAACATAGCTACATTTTAATAGAAGATTTTTACGATACGTAGGGTTAATGAATGTATTTGGTATAGAATCATGAAGGGATATAAGTGATGGAAAGTCATTCTATAATTAGATAAGGGTTATACTTATTCTTGAATGGAAACGTACTGCTAGCATTTTCTAAACAAATTATTGCACGGCAAACTACTGGGAGTTTATCATCAGCACAGTGTTTATCAAGAGCTCCCTGGAAACATCCCAGCGGATTACTGGTATTCAGGGCGAGGTTTACAGCACTGCTTCCAGTCTGCGGGCCTTGCCGTGTACCTGGTGGATGCAGCAAATGGACACTGCTTGAGTTAGGTTTGTAAAGGTTCTTTGCTTGCTTGAGATTTTCCCATGGAGTTAGCAAATAATTGGCAGAGCCTTTTATGTATCAGACAAACCACATCTCAAACCACATTTCATATACAGATTTTTCAGCTTTTCATCATGCCTGTATGCACACTGTTTCTGCAATAAGTCTTTCTCCGTATTGATACTTTTGTGATCAGGAGGGGCTCTTTGATTCAGGTTTCAAAATGAGGGTGAGATTTTCATTTTGAAATGCTTGGGGATCCTTCGCAATGAAAGGTTCTGTATTTTAAGAAGTTATTGTATAACTAGAGCATTATATGTAAACATAAATCACTGTATTATATTGACACGTATAGGTATATTGGGTATAATCTGACTGGCCACATTTGAAGCGAAAAAGCAACAACATATCTGTAGGTTATGTGGTCATTGGGATAGATGTAACTGCGAACACATAGCCATGAACATAATTTTCTTATATCAAAGAAGAGCCTGGGAAAATTTATACAGCTTTTAACCACAAAGATTTCGATATGCCTTTGCTAAAGTTAACTCAAGAGAACTGTGAGCTGTATGAGTTTCTATCCTGCAGGGACTTATCGTGTCACGACACCGTGTAAGTGGGAGAGCAGTCTCCACAGAGCTGCTGCAGCCCTGCCTGTGTAAGGCAGCCAGCGGCAAGGGCGGCGGAGGGCCTCCCCAGCACAATGTCTGGCGCAATTCAGATTTGAATGATACGGGCGCTGCTCAGGTCCAGCTGCAGGCTCTGTGGCTGTTTGCTGCATCTGTGAAAGAAATCATAAATTCTTACCTGAGAGAAGTGGAGAAACAGCAAATATGTATACTATCTGTATAACAGATTGAAAAATTATAAGTAAGAAATTTAGGTTAACATTCCTGTTCTTAATTCAAAAGATTCTTTAAAAAGATTGACATTTCTATTTTAGTTAGTAGGTATATTTACAATATTCCTTAATGCTGCACCTGTAACATAAAAAAACCAACCCAGGTGAACGGTACAAAGTGTATAGTACTTTGGGAGTAATTCATGCTTCGCTTCTGTGATTTCTTGGTGATTGTGTGTAAGTTTGATTTGAATTATTATTTGATTAAGACAGGACTCTCAATGATCTGGATGGTTTCTCAGCACTGAAGAGCTTACATACCTTGTAATTGCCTCTAATGTATTCCAATTTTTGTGTGCTTTTGTAACTATGACATCTGGTTCTTTGCCAGACTTTTTGGGTGGCATTGCTATATATGCTTCATTCTCAAAGTGCTGAGTGATACGGTCATGAAAAATACCTCCTCTTTGCCCATAAAAAACCCAATCATATCAGAGATGTTAAAATTTATGCTAAGTCTATTCAGCGAAACATAAATAGTCATCGCTTGGAGAACTTGCTAGGCAAGCCATGATCCTGCAATATGCTAGGCTCTTCCTAGATATTCTCAGCACCCTCAACTTTTAGTGAGTTGCCTGATGCTCAGCACCTTGTAGGATCTGGCCTCAGAGAAGGAGCGTGAAAGGACCCAAAGCAAACTGGCAAACATTCAGCTGTTCACTGTACAACTTTTCTTCTCTCTCAAAAGTAACAGTTCAAACAAAGGATTAATTTAAAAAGAAAAAAATAATTAAAACTAAAAGAAAAGGAGGAAGGAGGGTGTGTGAAAAAGAATGTTAATAACAGTATTTGAAGAGGCAAAGAAATTAGAGAGATGAAAAACCTGATTTTTCTTTTAAATAACATTAGGAAGGTTGTAGATGTTGTTTAATATTGTCCTTGAATATTTTGCAAGTGGCACAACCACTTCATGAGACGCCAATTGCTGAAATACAGAGTTGTGATTTAAAGTGACAATGTCACCTTAGTTTTAGTCCAAGTGATGGATTTTGTTTTGAAATGGGTTATACCAAACCTAACATGGAGAGATGTGTTTGCATTTGGTTTAATTTCAATTAAAATCACTCTGGGTAAAAACACCACTCCCATAACTTTCTACTAAAATTTTATGTCTTCTAATGTGAACTCAGATGGGCCTTACGAGATACCAAGTACTCGGGAAGAAAGCTGATGCATCCGGATAGCCAAGACAGACACCCAAAATCCCAAACTGTATAGATTAGCTTTGGACATTTCTTTCCTTTTTAACTGAATGGCAATAAACAACACAGACAAAGAGTTTTTAAAAAATAGAGGCAGCATATTCTTAATAGCTTGCACCTGGTTTATGTGAAAAGCTAGTATGGAATCCTGAAATACTGACTGATACCACTTTCTTTTCATTTTTTGTTATGATAAAGTATAAAAATGGCAAGGTGGTGGAATAGGAAGCCTAAAGTCTTTATTTCATTGGTTTTTAAGTAGCAGATTGCATAGTAAATCAACTTAATTTATGTACCATGTTTATTGTTAAATTCTCCAGATTCATTAGAGCCCTGGAACTGCCTTCGTATAACAGAATATGACCTCTTTTCCTGACTGTTTAATCCATTTTCAAGCTGCATACACCTCTTTGAATATGTGTTAAAGTAGTAGCCTCATTTGACAGGGAGATTTCATAAAGCTTTGAAGTGTATCATTAAAAGGGACACTGTCAATTTGAATTTTTTCAAGATGACCAATTTAAAAAAAAAAAATCTTTTGAATGTTGGAGGGTTTTTTCTAATTCCTAGAAAATGTCTACAGTTTTTTTTTTTCTCTGTGAATGTTTGGAAGCATCATTTAAAAGACCAGAGAATATTACTATCATAGCCATCATTATTAATCATGAACACATTCATATTCCCTCCCCCCCATCCTTTTTTCTAACAGGAACTCAGCCCAGTGCACACAGCCAGCCTGAATCCTGCGAATCGTTTTAGCATTATTTTGAAACTTTGAAATAGGACTTTACAACAACATTGCTTTGTCCTGTGCACTGCAGTTAATTTCATTCTTTGACTGCTGCCTGTTGTTTGGAGAGGTTTTCTAGGCCTGAGCTTTCCAGCGCCTCCCTCCAGCAGACCCCTGCCTGCGGAGACCGCGCTGCCAACCAACCTTTCCGTCATGGGTCTTTGACAGACAAGCTCTGCCAGATGTAGCTGCCATGATTTTGGATATTCATGCTCACAGCTGTCCATCTTACAGTTCTGCTGGAAATTACTGTCAACCTACAGGGACAAGAGAGAGAAGCATGTGCCTGTACTTGAGCCACCTACATTCACATCGCCTGTTAATTTAAACTGCCAGTGAAAGAGCCTTTGCCCTAATCTTCTGGACTGTCGATGGGATTATGATCCTCCAGCAGAGGGGCAGGGCATAAAGCTGGGAAGTGGTAACATCCAAAATTGTGGCAGCTTTGTACTTCAGAGTATGTGAGCCAGAGCACAAACTACCTGCACTAAGTAAACAGGAAAAAAATAGAGCAAAAAAAGGTCTTTAATCTTTCTCAGCTACACTGCATGACAAGTTTTCAGAAGAGAAAGTGGCATTCAAGTTCCCGGTGTCCTTTTAATGACTTGGTGAAATATATTTTATTTTCCCAGTAAGTTTCCCAGTAAAGTTGTTAAACTGTGAATATTTTATCCAAGCTATTAAAGTTACTTTTTATCTTCCAAACTGGGCACGGAATATTTAAATATTAGAGAAGGAACACTAGATATGATAATATCTGAGAGCTTATGGGAATATGTTTCAAATTACAAGCAAAGCATGTGTGTGCACACATGAATACAGCTGTGGTTTCTCTTCAGCATTAGGTAATGCTCTTTCATAAAAGAAAGGAGTGAGGGCTCCTGTTATTCTGTTCAAAGGAAGGACGTTTATATATTTCTTATAGCACTCTATACTGCTGTGTTATGGTATGTAATATATTGGAAGTTCTCAGTCTGCGATAGACCCCCAAAGGGTAGACATGTAGGTCTGAGAGATGAAAAAAATCAAAGACGTGATCTCTTGACAGAATTATATAACCTTCTCACACTGCCTCTGAACTTCATTGAATCCTCGAGGTGACAGAAAGCTGGCAAGCTAAGTAGAAGCAGCTGCTTGTGATGGCATGCCTAAGATATATGAATCTATTCAGTGTGATCAATGGCTGAATGCTCAACAGCCCAAGCCATTGATCACCACGATGACCCCAGTTCCTGCTAAGTCCATCAGGTTGCTGTGAAGGCAAGGGAGTGGAAGACGGAAAGCAGGACATAAACAGCAGAGGGAGGAGAAGGGCAGAGGCACGAGCCCTCCTCATAAAAGCTATTCAGGAAATTGCAAAGCTCATTACTATGTGTGCGGTACTTGATCACACTGAAGTTTTGCTTTAAGGTGCATACCTGAATAAATGCTGAGAAATTCTGTTCCATACATAGTCTGGGATTGCCGCGGGAGCCTGCCTTCCATGGAATTTCAATCAGGGTTAGGGGACTAGGTTCTCCATGCTCCTTTGGCAGTCTCAGCTATAATATGCACGTGCACATGCACATGAACCTTATTTTTTATATCCTTTCCACAAATGGTCTTTAAAATATCGCATGTAATAAACAAAATATCAACCCACAGTATATGCCAAATTTTGCCAAAGAAAGCAACGAGGATATAGTGCAAGCAGAGTGTTTATTATGTGAACGTGTAAAAAGGGTACAACTGAGTTTTATTAAATGTGTTCTACTCATACGCAAAAATAATTTAAAAATTGAGTTGTTTCGCAAAAGGAACTGTTTTAGTGCAGTTGCATCATGAAAAATGACTTTGTTATAATGGCAGAACAGGTTTCCACATGCTTTAAGTCTCAGGGGATTTATCTAATTTTCTCAGTCCACTAATAAAAATATCTTTTACAGCTTTTAACTGCAAAACTTGGAAAACTCAAATGGGCTGCAAAAGGCCAAGCTGGGTTCCTTCTATCTCATGCATCCTGTTATTACTAAAGATGCTCCCGGTTAAACCTTAGCAGTTTTTCTGCTACCCTTCATTGGGATAGTTCAGTTTTAGTATAGCACAGAATTTAAATGCACTGAGACTGCATAAATCTCGTTGTTGATACAGTAAGTAATGCCAAAAGAGAATTCAGTTCACTCCATCAGAAGTGGGAATAAAAACACTTTTTCCACTAAAGCAATCATACATGAATGTGAATATACACAAGGGGCCTGATCCAGAAGTAAAAGTCTCTCCCAATAACTTGGAATCTGGATTTAGTCCAAAGAGCAGATCTGTTGAACAAAAACAGTACATTTTATATCGGCACTTTTAAGCATGGAAGTGCCCTATAAAGGCAAATGTCTTTGAGGCTATTGTTTAATTTAAGGTTAGATTTGTTTCACAGAGCTCTATTCTGAAGGAAAAATAGTCTCACATATACAAATTGTTTAGTTTCATATAACAAAAAATTATATGAATCTCAGCTACTTGCATTTAGTATTCATGATGCACCAATTAGATTATAAGACTTGAGCTTAGAGCCAAAGTGCTCAAAGCAGAAGAGATTAATTTCCGTTTTCACCAGGAGAAAGCCACATCCTTATTTGTTGTATTATTCTGATGCATGCATTAGTATTTCTTTTGTTTTCATTTCCACATATTTCCTTTCATTATATAGCAGTTGGACTATAAATATAGCCGTTAGTAAGATATAGTTTCCAAGTACGTAGAATCAGAGGAAGAGATGTTTTCTTTTGTCTTGGTGCAAATGAGGAGTACTTCCAGTGGTACCGATGGGATTACAGTATTGTAAAAGTGAGACAGAATTACATTTTTAATCTTCCTTCCTACCATATCTTCATATCCTCATCTCCAGGTCCAAACGTTCTTTTGATTTTTGAGTACTTCTAAGTCAACAAAGATGCATTGTCATGGTGGTAACTGTTGGATAACACAGTCATGAAAATAACTGAATTAACTGGTTAGAGTAAGTTCCTTATTTCATTACGTGACTAGGATATTGAACCGTCTCATTTTTCTTTCTCAGTGCAAACCACGTAATAATTTACACAGCAAATTCTTTCACTGTGACATACATTGTTTTGAGGTTTGAATGAAAGGAAGTAGTAAACCTAATAATTTTACCCACAAAGATGAGCGATCTATTTGGTCTGTTCACCCTCACCTCTAATGAGTGCATCCATTTGCACCTGCATAAAATGTGATTTGCAAATCCAAATTCAGTACATATTTAACACATATTACTACTACTGTTTTTTACGCTTGCGTCTTTGATCTCAATATGCAGACCTTTGGCCATGTCAGTTCTGCACATCTCGGGTATTCTTTATGGGATTTCATTGAATCCCCCAGTACAAAAAAGGCCTCTTATGCATTTAGTTTTAGAAATACTATATCAGGACAGACTTTTTTAGAAAAGTTTTCAAAGCTGATCTCACATACTCCACCGATTCCAGATGTTATTAGATGTGCTTGTCAGCAAAACTACTTGCCATTACATATCTGACCTTGGTAGATCTCTGTCTTACTCTCACTGTTTCTGGGCTCTTCTGTTATGTATTCCCACCATCCCTCTCCATTCAGTCCTGTAGCCTAATGAGTTTGACAGACATTCCCTCCATTTTTATCTTAAAGGCAGACAAAAAAATGTGCATGTCATTTTGCTTGAAAGTCACAACACCTACATGAATTTTTTTTGAAATTGCATTTCCTGCAGCAGAAATGGGAGCACAGTCAG
>NW_008824053.1:8377115-8401716 GCF_000699105.1 Pygoscelis adeliae | reverse complement strand
ATCTTGCCTGTAGGCGTTTTTTAACAGTTTTCAGTTCAAGTGCACTTTTAGCTCTTGTTTAATTTTGTCTAACAACATAATAATACCTTTAGGGAGTATTAGTGCTACAGAAAGAGCATACATAAATTCTGTATATACATATATGTATGTATGTGTGTGTGTATAACATACATAAAAACTGAGCAGTGTCTCCTCTGTAGTAGTTCCACTCTCCAGCTTGGTTAAGCTGTAAAAAAAAATTAATAATATGGTCACTTGCATAAACAAGGAAAATGGACTCTATATTTATTAGCCTTTATAGAAAGGTTCTTTAAACTTGAGTAGAGTTGAAACTAAGTGACTAGAGAACTGAGCAGAAATTGCTCCAAGCAATATACCAAGCAGTGCGTCTGCACCCTGGGGAGAGGGAGAAGCAGAACGTGTTGAGCACCTGGAAGTGGGAATCAAAAAAATGAAACTCGAGAATTTTACTCAGCTTTTGGATTATCCTGTCATGCTACCCTGTCTCTCTGTCACACAATTTTCTCCCTTCTTTGGCAACCGTATGAAAAGTGGAGCTGCAGCAGCTACCAGTGCCAGACTCCATGTCCTCTTCTTGAGGCAAGACAGTCAGGCCGCAAAGAGCCAGGGTCAGGGGAAATGGGCGGTTCTCCCAAGAAAATGTCTGTTTCGGTGGATCAGGAAGAGGCTCTGCGACGGATACTTGGAGTGCAGCCGCTCTTGGAGAAGGTGCCTGCAGAGAGCAGGGTGTTGCTGGACAGTGGGAGGATGCCAGGAGCTCTGCTGGTGCCGGAGGGAAAGGGAACCCTGCTAGATCACTGAAGTGAGTTTTTGGAGGGTATAAAAAATGTAGTTTATTATACTCAAAATGAGGGAAGGGTTAGGTTAAAACAGAGACTAAGGAAAAACCTACTTGGAGAAGGAATGAAAGCGGGGGGAGGAGACAAACTATTACTGAAAATTAAAGGTGACCCATGGCAAAAATTTGTAAACTGCTGATAAGAAACCTAGTAGGAACTGTGTGTCCCCTATAGAACTGCGTGGCATGCCTTAGTTCAGAGATTACATTGTATTACACTGTATTGTACCCTGCAGAAAGCACATCCTCACCAAAAAACTGTTTTGAAAATGTTCAACGTTTGATTATTACAAATAAACACAAACACATAAAGTGCTTTATAAAGTTTAAAATACTTTATCTCTAACAAGTCTGCTTTTTTTTAATAAGTAACTTATTCTTAATATTTGTTGGGTAGGTCTTTCATACAGTCCTAGACACGAATCAAAAGGGTAGGAAAATATGTTCCAGAACTGGAATATTTATACTGGAAATGTACATTAATAATACCAAAAATATCAGCCTTTAACTCAGTTGTATTTCATAAATTCATAAAATTAACAAATTAAACAGGAATGTGCACAGAGGAACAGAAAATAACTCTGTCCATTTCCATATTTTTTGATCATTTCTGTTCCATGCATCTTTCTTCATATGGTCTTTGAGCCCATAAAGTCAAATTTCCTCTCTTCTGTACTGCAGTAAAATCCCACAAGGTCCAAAAAGCATCCTCTAATGACAAGGCACTGTTCTGTGGGGCGTTTTGCAATATCTTTTACAGAAGTCTCCGATTTATAAACTACTCAAACAAGGGATATATTGTTTGGCATAGATTTCCAGTTGTAAATGGCATAGATAATTTCAGCACTATAAAATTATTATGATAAAGACTATACACCAGATTCTCAGCTGGTGGAAATCAGCATAGCTCTTCCCATGTTACATGAATCAACTTGTAAATAAATTCTTTAAGTGGAACAAGTTATACCACAAACATTTTGTAATTTTTAGCTATGCATGGATATTGGATTTTTTAGGTATAAAGTTTTGGGGGTTTTTTGATTTTAATTTTAGTACAGAATTGCAAACTCTGAACTTTAAATGATCTTTGCATCCTCTATGGCACAAATGTTGTTTGGACACATTGTTAAAACTTATAGTGTATAGTTATATATAAAGCTTATATTATATATACAAAGCTGCAGGGAAATACCTATTTTAAACTACTGGGACCAGCCCTGCAAACATAAATAGTTTTCATTTATAAGATTAGAGCCATTGATTTCAAAGGGTATATGTGTACATCATCAGAAGTACCGATGTGAAAAAGCATTGTAGATTCTGTAACTTGTAGCTTCTTCTTCAGAACCCTGAAAATACAGCAACTTCACTGACGGATTAGGGGACAGTGCTGTCCTATGACATGGGCCCACAAATGTCAGGCTTCAGCACCTCAGCTGGAAAAGTCTCCCCAGATGCTCAACAGTCATCCCATGTAACATGGACTTTCGTGTTACATACGATCAGATCCCTTGTCATGTATGAAAAGCATACTGGGCACATTTTTTCCTGTATGTTCCTAGTAAGTTGATGCTTTTACAGGTTTTTTTAGTCTCTTGAGTTATGAATCCTCTAGAAAAGCTGCTATGGCTCACATGGAGGTAAATTGTAGAGAATGACTTTATATTGCATGGACGGGGGGGGCTGATCAGACTTTGTTATCGTTGACAAGATGTAGAGTGGCTCTGACTCCATTATACCTCTCTGGGACAACAGTGGCTGAAGTCAACTCTGCACTTACCCAGGGTTTCCAAAAATCTTTAAGACAGCAGTAATCCAAGACCTTATTTGAAAATGAGCTGTGATAGTTTATTACACGTGAGCAGATGAACAGCTATGAAAAATGCATGTAGAAACAAAAAGCAGTGTAGAATATTTTCTTTAATGCAAAAAAGCAAAATGAACTAATTGTCTATTTAAAGACAATCTTCAGAATATGAAGAATTATATTTTAATGCCTTATGTCTATCATTCTTTCCTATGTGTCTGACTGTAATCCAATCTAATTCAATCTATCTAATGCATTTCTAATGTGTTTTCCACCATAGAAGCTAGGCACCATTAGGAACTTATCTCTGTTCCCACTTTACCTTGGTGGTGACATGTTTTCAAACCAGACGATATTCTATGTCAGAAATATAAAGACTTCCCATAACCTGAATTTAGCAACCCCCCTGTACTTTTAGCTTCCTGACTCTTCTTACTGTCTGCATTTCAATATGGAGTCTCCAGTATCTGCTCATCACTCCTAATTACTTTTATTTTAGCCTATGTCCCTGATTTCTGGGCCAAGAAGTTTAAAAAACTACGATGTACTCTGACGAAGCGTTTAATCAGGGCTGAGTAATCAAACAAAAAGCTTTTCAGGGCAGGGTGGAATATGGGAGGAACCATATTGTCTGCCCGATTATTGTGTTTCCTGTTCTCAGCCCTGAAAGGGTTCCTGCAGGGACCAGAAGACCTGCCCATAGCTTGATGGGAAGAGTTCCCAAGTAAGTAGAAGCCACGTAAGGAGGAAGTGGTGGCAGAAAACAACATAAAATCAGTGAAGTAGGAAAGATTTAAAGTATACACACTTTTCATCTCCTAAAGCCTTTGTCATCAGTGTGCAAAACTCTCTAGAAATATTTGTGGCTATGGGTGAGGGGCAGGGGAAACCTAGCCATTAATTCCTGAGAGGTGTTATCAGATGCATCAGGGTTTGGCTGTAAATTTGACTGCATTGCTGTGGTGCACAGAGAAATGAGTGAGGAAATATCTGATTAAAGTGTACATTGCTGCTGAGGCAACTGAATGTTGCCATAGCAATTGAGATGAAATGTGCAAAGAAGTGAGATAATTAAATCTAACCCCTTTAGTAGTTTTGATAGTCAATGCACTGCCAATAGGAAAAGTTATCTACAGTGTTAAAGATAAAACATATTCCTTGTGGAAGTACTTCTTGCTGGTATTTTGTTGCTCTCTTTCTAAATGCATTGCTTCAGGTAGCTAATTTGAATGTTCTCTTTAATAATCAAATACAGTTTTGACCTTGGTCTGTAACAGCCTAGAACTTTTGCTGACTTATTGTATCATGGGAACTGTCTACACAAAATATCCAGAATGTTTTTATTCCCCCTTCCTCTGCGTGCAGTACAGTAAAGCCCGGGCTGTCATCTCAAAGCTTACAGTTCAATAATATCTAGAACGTGCTGCCCTCTTCAGGAGCTAGCGATTAAAAATAGGTGATTTTGTTTATTGATTCAGAAACTGTAGTGAGCAAACAGGAATTACAGAACTGAATAAGGGGCTTTTTTGACATTTGTAATGCCAATGCCAGAGACGCTGAAGGTAGTTGCAACATTAATAGACAAATCTGATTTTAAAAAAAGAAATCAAAAACTTGTTAGCATTTCTTAAACAAAATTTGAGAACTGGGTGGTCACACTCACATCCACTCAGATTATTTATTTCAGCCGGTGAAAGCAAAAGCTAGGAGAAGCCTTGACTCACTTCTTCTAAAATAATAATTCCGTATACTATATACCAGCAAATAACCTGTTATTAAAAACTATTTGTGCCTAGAAAGAACTCATACATTACCTGTCACACTAAACTTATTTTACTTTCAGCTGCTCTGCTCATCGGAATCCATGTAAGGATTTAAGCCATGATTTAGCAGAACATTAAAACATACACCTAACTTTAAGCACAAACATTGCTGCAATGACTTCAGAGGGATACTCGTGTGAAAGTATTGAACAACTTGTGTGTCAGTCTGGAGGCTTACATACATGGCTGGTAGGTAGGGGACAGGCACACAATTTTCAGTTCATCTTTTACAACATTGTAACTCATGTTGTAGAATCTTAATAATTAAGCAGTTAAGAACTAGAGGCAAAATCTACCCTGTTGTGAATATAATTCCTTTTGAAGCCAATGAGAACTTTTGTTCATTTATGAAATGGTGACGTTTTATTGGTTTACAAATAGCTTTGAAAAAAAATCATTATGGCTTTGTGGCAGGAGGACTCAAAAGTTGTGTGGAGGAAAGGCAACCGCTACTTTGCTGAAATGAATGGATTTTTTATGTAACAGTCCCAAATGGGCAGTGGATTAATGATCTCCTCACCCAAACAGCACGGTTTGCAAACTGTGAGGACTGAGGAGCAAAGATCTCTGGGAAGGCCGCAGAAGCCCGTGTTTTGTGGGAACTTGGCTCAACTGAGATGGATGTTCAAAGGGTTCATTTTCAAAGCTTACATGAAATACGGTTTCTTTGGCTGAGGGGAACCCTATTTTCCTGCATTTCATAAATGGAGCAAAAGAGATACTCTGTGCTACATCTCACATGAAGCACCATACAGAAGATGTAGCCCACAAAGAATGGAGCAAAAGCGTCTTTAAGCCATCTCTGTAGATGCTCAGATTCAAGGCTGGATACAGGCCAATGAATCTCCGTGTAAATTAGAGCAGCCCTCAGGGACTGTTCTAATTTACATTAGCTTTATCCAGGCTCCCTATATCTTGTGCTGTGCTGCAACCTAGATTAAGTCTGAATTTCTGCAGCACTGAGCACCCTGGAAACTCCCTTTTTGCCCAAGGTAAACTCCGTGAACAGAAATAACTCCTGTACCGTACCGGGGAATTCTTCTCTATCTGGACACTCCCTCACCTGTAAATACCTATATTCCATCCAGCAGTATATGCGGTCATGTTGAGAACCTGGAATCAATCTATCATTTATTTTAGTTTTTAGTTTTCCTCTTTAAAGGTAATAGCCCTACCTAGACATCAACATTTTTTTCTAAGTGGTTTGTGACTGTGTCTCTTGGTTATAGTAACATTTTCTAAACATAATTTTTAATTGAAATCCTTAATTCTCTCCCTTGCATGTTTACTTTAGGATTTAATTTTCTCAAACAATGAAAATAGTTTAGAAAAACAAGTGGGTTTTAAGTGTTCTCCCTTCTTTGGCATGAAACTGTTTTACCTCTGAAAACTATGTACGAGGCAGATAGGCAGATTCTGTACCTAACCCTGCACACTTAAGGAGGAGTAATTCTGTGTGAGAAATGATGGCAGAATTTAGCCTATTGTCCCGAAAACTTTTTATTCTTGAACTGCACAATTGTTAGCATATAGCACAAGATGTTATAGAAAAGTTAAAATCCTCTCTGCGTAGATACTGAGTGAAAGTGATCACTCTCTGTTCAGCCTTTAGTTAAAGGGACCGGTAGCAGTGATTCATTTCTTTCTAAAGAAAACAGAATAGCTACGCTGCCAGGTATAAAACAGACTGAAAGGGATAATAGAAAAGAAGGAAGAAAAAAGAGGTAACTAGTATCCATTCTTTCATTTCCACATCACAGTGAAAGCATGCTGATGAGGAGTGTGGTGTACTTAGGACTTTCTCAGTACCCCAGTCTAACCATTGCAAACTTAGAACCCGTGAGCAATCTTTTTCTAAAGCAAAATGTAAAGGCTGATTAATTATTTTAATAACCGTGAAAAGATTTTTTTTAAAAATCGTAAAACAAATTTCTTAATGAGTTAAGAAGAAAATCTTTAACATTTCATTGACAATTGTCTCTTTTCATCTTAACCCTTTATGCACATGCTTTACCCTGTTTTCTCCCACTCCATAGCAGAGTGACAGCAAGCCCGTGGTTTTATTTTCAAAAGCACAATCACAAGTTGGATGCCAAGATCCTATGTCTGTATTTTATGAACACTATGCAGATAAATTCCAGCTGGCATGCAGTTCTAAATACAGATATGCACAATAGCCTGTGCTTTTTTCTAGTCCAGTACCTGCTAAGTACATGTAATACATATTCAGAACTGCATTAAACTATTGATCTATGATTTGAACACATATTTTCATTTTTTGTTTTGATGCTGAAGCATTGTTTGGCAGCTAGAATCCCTGCAGATAAGAGTATAATAACTGATAACATTTTCTTTGCTTTCTAGGGTCTTCATGGCAGAATGACGAATTCCATCTTTTCCAGAACGGTAAGCAGAAAGCTATTTCTGTTTCTGATAACAAAGAACATAAGGTAAATTCTTGTAAGAAAAGAATGCCAAATTGCTTGAGAAATAACGGTACTGTACAATTTCATAATTATACGGTTATACAACTGAAAATATTTGAATATTCAAATCCTGTAAGCTACCTAGAAAAGATTTGCAGAACATTATTCAAAAGATTAATTATTCAAAAGAAAATAAGTTAGGATTTAAAATCCTTGTTAGAAATGCTGCTGACCCCAGAATGCTCAACTTTTTATTTTTCCTAACAACTTATTATAATGTATAAATTCCCATAAACTTAAATACATTGTTCTGTCAGTGAAGAACATAAATATCTCTCTTCTTTAGGCTGAGAAAGGGTGAGTTCCATAGCATGCGTTACTATTTGAATCGCATAAAATTGATCTTTATTTATGTTTCACTAGGGCTTTGCTGTATCTGTGAATTTAAAAATATGTCGTTTCCAAACATAGACATCACTTCTGCATGCTATCATGTTGTTTAAAAAAGATGGTTTCATTTGTCGTTCTTTTTTTTTATGACTGAAAAAGGCAATATTTATTTTGCCCCTTGATCATAACATCTTTACAATCAAATAAAACGAAAAATTCATCATACTGTATGTGTAAAGGTCATCCTAAAATAACACTTCTGAGCAAACTATACTGAATCCTATGAGTACGTTGCTAAGGAGAAATGTTTTCCAACAGGTCTTGGGCATTCACTTTACAAAAAAAATTCTTTCCCGCTACATAAAAATGTAGTCTGAAATCAACATAAAACCATCATGAAGTGAAACTACTGTTAAAGTGGAAAGAAATATTACTCGAAAAATATCCCATCGGAGCACAAATTCTGACTTGAAATGTGACTGCTTCTTAATGTTACACTTGAAAGATCTTCCATCTAATCCCACAAGGAACTCAAGACCCTTTAAAAAAGGAGATTATTCGCAAACTTTAACGCATAAGAGCTTAAAACAACTATAGATCTAAAATATGTGGGACTCATTTTTTGTTGTCTTTCATAGAAACAGTATCAAAGTTACCAGTGTTCAAGAAAACCAATAGCAAAACACAAGTTTTTTGATGAACTTTAAGAATGATGACTTGATTTCTGATGAACATGGAAGGTTACTTTTCTTTGAAACTTTTTCCTAGGAAAGTAAAACCTGCACGTGAAGCTGTTTTGAAACACTTGTTTTTGACCTGTAGGTCTAGTCCTCTGATAATAACAATGAGGCCTGCTTTGGCAAACTCTGTGATGTATTTTTACCTGCCTGCTAACAGGGGGTATTTCAGAAGTATCAGGGTTGAGGATCCTTTAGGGGTGTATCTGTGATTAAAGAGAGGGAAAAGTCATGTTGAACTACAGGGGGAAAAAACTAAAAAAAAAAAAAAAAAGAACAGTCTAAACAAGCATGAGAACTACATTTAACCTTCTTCATCCACAAACATAAAAATGTTCAAGAACTCGAGTCATTTTTAATCAAAAAGATTAACTGTGTGACAGTTAAGTATGTTTGGGATTAAACCATCAAAGGGCCTGTCTCTTTTGTGTATATGTGCCTATTAGCAGTAGGTACTTGGCACAAGGATCGTATGTAGGTTGCAGCCACCGACAGACACTTGCACTGCATACACCCTTTTCTGCAATGTTCATTAGGCAATAATACTGTCAAAGGTAAGTGTTTACCAGCAGCTTTCCTCTACTTAAAACCATTTTAGCCTGAGGCTGATCTTGTGAAGAAGGCTTGGGGGAAGGGCAGAAGAGAGACAAAACATTTCATTTTTCATGAAAACAAATGTATTCAGCCAGTATCCTGATTTGAGGTAATTTATAACTCTAAATTTGCATGTTAAGTGAAATTATTTTTATTTTGAGGCCAACTGTGTGATTTACAGTATAAGTGAAGACGATAGGACAAAGGCTTGGACCTTAAGGGTTACTACAACAAAGACAGTAATAGATTATTTTGGGGAGAATTCATTTTTATATGTATAACCGTGTACACCTCAATGAATTTTCCCTGACTTGCTCGGGAATACGGGGTTACTCTGCTGATTATGGATTTCCTTTATGTAAATATTAATTCAAATATAAATATATTTTCAAGTTGGGTGTCTTTTGCTTAAGGAATGGGAAACTGAGCTTCCTAGTATTACTCCCTTTCAACATTGCAAGGCTTTTTTTAATCCTAAAAACACGACAAATCTCACAGAAGATAATACATTCTTGCCTATAATTAATATCACTTTAAGAAAATATACTTTCCTTCTCATTTCTAACTCTAGCTGTCCTTAATGAATAAAGATTAAATGCACATTACTATGAACAGTCGCAACGTCTAGATTTTAACCTAAAAATTGACTTTTTTCTATATATGTTAATAAATTATCTGTTACCTCAAATTATTCCTAAATATGTGATATTCAGTGGTAGCATTTTGTTAAATATATAACAATTTTGTCATGAATTTTTAATTCCACAACTGTTTTTAATATATGGAAAATCATGTTTTAGATAAACTGAGAACATAAAAGACCCACTAACGTAAGTGGAAGACCACCGCAGCTAAAAACTGAAGAAGACAAAAAATAGTTCTCACTTTCCTCTCAATTAAAACTCTGTGCAATTATTCTTTTAGATTATAGATTTCTTGTGGGATTCTCGTTACACGGAACTTTTTGGTTCATTTCACAGGAATAATATTCATCTTAATTAGCAAAAACAATTGATGGGCTTTTCTCTTTTTTACAAGAGGGTGTTCACTCAGTGTACTGATTACGAGTAGATTATCCTGATAAATGAAAAGTTCTTGTCTTTCTGAACAGCAGCTGAATATGTTATCTGTCTTCAGCCTTGTAGCTTCTTTGTTAGCCATCACCTTGTTGAGACAGAATGACTTACTTGGTAAGCGGTTGACCCGATTTTTTGTCTGGCACCCTAACATTGCTGGGCATTATGCCAAGCTGGATTCTGTAGCTATTTATGACTGCATTCAAGGTTCAACTATGCAAATCACAACTATTAGCCAAAAAAGCATAGCAGATTTGTTTTTTAAATATTTCCATAGCTCAGAAGGTCAAAGCATTTGTTTTCACAATCTTAAAATATAGTTTTGTAAGTAATGATCAGTAATGTTTAAAGAGATTGTCACCTTTTAACATTTTATTTAGACTGAATTAGACAGAACATAAACATTTGTCCTCACGTGCTACAAAATAATTGTACGGAGCACAGGAAGAAGCGACACGAGCTGAAGTGAAAAAATATATATAATTTTATCTGTTTGTGAATGGCTTAGCTGCACCACACAGAATTACAATACAATAAAAGGAAGATGAAATATGACAAAAAATCTTTGGAGAGTGCAGTCTTCCTCCTGAAGGCCGCCCTGATGAAGCTGGCTGCAGGGAGCTGCAGAGAAGGGCAAGGCCCAAACGCCTGCCCTGCCTGCAGCCTGGGCAGCTCTGTGTTGCCTGCGCAGCTTCTGCTCCTAGTTGGTGTGAAATCAGACCGGAATCCCAACCGAATCCCTAGCCAACATGTATTCACAAATATTTATGCCTCTGTTACTTCCCAGACCTAAATCCACCCAGCATCCTTTTGGTGGATTGTAGCTGCAGGCAGATACAAGGTGAAATGGCCCTGTAGGCCCGTCCTTGCACCACGCACTGAAACTGGTGGTTTGCTAGGCTTCAGCTTGGGAGATTTCTGTTGGGTTTGGCGTTGGTTGCTCACCCCCCCATTCCCATGACATTTGAGCAACACCGCAACTGAAAAGTAAACCTTGTGCAACTTCAAAAGGAGGTAGCTCTACAGAAGTTCTTTGGGTTGGGTTTGCCATTTGCTCTGTGTGTTGTCCACTGTCAGTCCTGATCTGAATCCTTTGATAATTAAATGTATAGGCTGTCCTGGTCGCTATCATCCTGCAGATTAGCTGTTGATTTGTCTCAGTTCTTTGAAGTAACAGTGAAAACGTGTTTACAAAACTAGCAACGGTACAGGTTATGTAATAAGAACTGTGTCTACAGAAAATCAAAATGTGATTTAAACACATATAAAATGATTACTCATAAGCAGAATTTGAAAAGAGGTTATGTGCACAAGATGTTGCAAGACAGATTTTAAAAAGACATATATCTCTACCGTATCCTAGTTTCCTGACAAACTTAACGAAAGTATCAATAAACCTTACACATGTATCAACAAGCTTATCTATAAAAGATACACAATTAAAAAATAATAATTTTATTAACCCAACACTTAAAGATTCTTTAACAATATAATACAAATAGACAATAGATAATACATAATATGTAATATAGAATATAGAGAGACGGGTATAGTGATAATCTATTATAGGCTAGATGTAGTAGACAATACAGTAAATTGAGACATTTCCTCTTAGAGAAAAGGGAAGTAGATTTAAATATGAACAGTGCACAGTCTGTTTTCTAATACAGATTTGGGCATACTTTGGGTTAGGTCCAAACTTTGTGACAGAATCCGAGGTGGGAGCACATGTTCCTTCACCAGGTGAGCATCCTTCACAGAACACCAAGGGTGGATAAGGGCTGCTTCATTTATTGATTGTAACATGAAATAATTAACAAGGCTGAACCTCTGGTTCAGAGCATTTCTTTGTCTGAAATCAAGGATTAACATTAAAAAACTGAAATAAAACAGTTCGCCTTATCAGTCAACAGTTTTCTTTACAGCTGTGAGGCAAAAAGCGTTTTTTTAAGATTCTATTGACTAAGAAAAACAATGTGAGTGTGAGCTAACAGTGGCTGAGCGTAGTTTTCACTTGTGAGATACTTTTTATTCATCACCTGAGTTTTGTGGCTTGTGGTAAAATAATGTGTTTCAGCAGAAGTGAAAGAATTATGGGAGAAATTATGTGAATGAGTGCAGAATAAAGCCAATTAAGATAAACTAATTGGTCAAAGTCTGATTTCTCTGTTTTAGTTACCATCCACTCAGAGCAGAAGGACTCATTGATCTTAGTGGGGTTTCTTCCCTTACTTACGAACTGCAGGACTGAGACTGTAGGGCTTCCCTGAACCATCTACAACACTATTTCCCCATACTTCTCCTAACAAGGTGTGAAAGAGGCTTCCAACAAAGTAGGGAAAATATATTAAAGTGGGACAAAAAATAAAGGTTGAATTGGGAATACGGAGATTTTCCATCAAATTCATAAGGTTTGTACAAAGAGGTAGAGTTTGAGCCTTATTAATACAATACAAAGCCCCAGAATTTATTCATGGTTAAATTTCTGTGCTTTAGCCAATCCTTTTTTAAAGAGTCCTTTCTCCAACAAAAGGCACAGAGCACTGTGTTACGGTAAATACTAGCAACTCTGTCCACAGTCAAATCTAAATAATACTTAAGAAACTAAATCCAAAACATTAGCAATAAAAATACTTAGCATGTATTTCTTTCCTGGGAGCCTACATGGAAATTGAATTCCACTGAGCTGCACTTACACAGAACAGAATTCAATTAAAAAAAAAAATCCGCCTGGATTCCATGCTGTGAAAAGCCCTTGCAAATTTATTTTAGGGACTTCGGGTGTGGAGCCTGGACATAGTTTTATTTTATTTTTTAATGGAATCAGTCTTAATGTCTAAGGTTATTCTTTACTTGCCTCTGCTGCACAGTTTTCACATATAAGCCAACTGAGGACAACTCGTTATTAAAGAAGTCGGCAGGTGTCCTGTGCTCTGAAACATATTAAATAAAGAACTCAACGGGATCGTGTTGACTGTAAGCTCCACAAAGAAATTAAATAATGAAGACGGAAGCTCTTCAACAAAGACCATTTCTGCATAAGTAAAAAATGTCTTGTCAGAAGATGGAAAGTTTTCCTACAGATTTTTACTAGAAACTCTATTTTGGTATTTTCTGAAAACAGGCAGCCTATAGATTTTAGACACTTAAACTTTCTGACCTGAGTCTTACGCAGCAGAGAGTGATCAGAATGGCAGGAACCAAATAGTCAAAATCTGCCCTCCTCTACACATCTTCATTGCTCAACAAAAGATCCATTGCAAAATGGCCTCGTTATCACTCTGAAGTTTGTTGAATTGTCTTACCCGTGTCAATATTAATAGGAAATAGCTCTGGGAAACACAAAGAAAAGAGTAGAAAAGGGACCATTGTATTTTTAGTTAGTATTTCTTTAATGTATGAAGCCTTCCAGCCATGGAAACATTTAAAATACAGTCCCCTTTGAGATTTAAATGTATTTTGGGATAAGGTAATTTTAAATCACATTAGGAAGGTTCAAAACCAATATAAATACAGTTTTGAACTTCCCACTTGTTCTGAGCTGCCGAGTAACTGCACCAGACAAATGTTTTTAGAGTGGGCTTTAACATAAGGAATCACAAAATGTATTGGATTTTCATTTATTAAAAAATGTTGTCATGCAGTAATTGTTTGAAGAAAATTGACAATTAAGAAATCTAACTAAGTCTCTTTTTGAAGAAAAATTAAACTTGATTTAATTCTCTTTGGAAAAAAAAATGTTGACTTCAATAGAAGTAGGTCTGGGCAACTCAGAGTCAATTGGAAAATAAATTATGCTAAGTGCATCCAGACTCACCAAGCATCTTTAAGAAACGGAGCGTTCATAATGAACCAAGTCTTCCAACAGCTTAATATGACTTTAAAATAACTAATATGAAAAAATATTATAAAACCTTTGTTGACCAGGTGTTTTCCCTTTTTATCAAGACAATATATTCCTATAATGGCCATCCCATGCTCTGTCGTTAAAATGTGAGCTTTCCTTTCAGGTGCTCTGCCTCAGACATATGGAATTCTCATCTGCAGTTTTTACCTCCAGTCTCCAAGTTAATCACACCGAGCTCCAGGAACGACAGTTTGCTGCAGACACAATTCCTTACTCTGGGACTCAGTGAGTTTGTATGAATTTACCAGAACAATTAAAAACTCCTTCTCCAAAACCCACCATCAATTTTAACACAAGACATAAGATGACACATTTCCCTGTATCTGTGACTTCTAAGTTAATATTGTTGATGAGATTTAACAGGCATACATATTTGTAGGACAGGGGATATGGTCTTGGTTCAGCAAGAGTTTGCTCACCTAAACCTGTGTGTTTGCAGAAGTGGGGCCTCAGCTTTTTTTAAGTTACCGGTGAAAAATAAGCATGAGGTTCCGATGTCCTGATGCCCTTCATTCCTACCAATAATTTATTCCATATCCATATTCATTTTTCAAGAAGGAAACAAACAATTCTCTAATATTAATTCTTCCCTAGACATACCTTACTTTACTCAAATTAGTTACTATGTTTGCCAATCTCATTAGCACAGCCTAATGCTTCTTGTATGGGTAATTACGTATTTAATAGAAATATTTCCAAGCAAGTTCAGATGAAACCACAAAACTAGTCCAGTTTTATGCACTTCAGCCTCAATGTACGATGGAAAATTTTTCTTCCACCATTTTTTCACTCCAGTTGCCATTGTCAGATCCCCCAGCAAAAATCCACAGTGATCCTCATACTTTCTTGAAATATGTGCACGTCAGTCTGCCTGGGTCAAAAATTCTACCAGTGCTGCAGTACGCCAATCCACAGCCAAATGCAAAAATACCTGTAATGGACCATATGCTAGAGCTATCAGGGGGTGCACTGGTAAAACTGAAAGCAGAGTTTGGAGCAACATGCAGGCTGAGAGCTATGCTTGCGGCTTAGTCTATACGACTGTCTAACCGTAATCCCAAGTCAAAGAACGTGGTCGGAGTGAGGGAGCTTACCCTTGGAGATCTCTGGAGTGAAGCACAAATGGCAATCTCTAAGTGCACTGGAAGAGTGAGTGACCAAATAAACTGAATGCATTCAATCACTTTTAAGACATCTCATCCGCGTGTAGCATGTTGATCCTGTGCTTGAGTAAATGTATGATTAAATTTTTATTAAAAGGTAATGCTCCTTTTTAAATGATAGTTAATTATATATAATTAAAATGAAAGGATTAATAATATTAAACATTTCATCAGACGTAAAGATAAATATAAATACATATATTGTACTATGATTAAATATGAATATATAATATTGAGCATATATTATCTTCAATGCATTATGTAAAATAGCAAATGAGTAACATAATATATGAAATAATATTATACTCCAGGTACTATGTAAATTAAAGGCCTGGTTCAGTACTTCTACGTCCATAAAATCTATTTGATTTTTTTGGGGCAATATGCAAAGAATAGCTGAGGTAGCCTTAAAAATTATTACAAAAAGTCCCTATGAAACAGATGCTTACGCTTTATTGCTACGTCACCTTCCATGTGAAAAGTGAATTACAATGCTAAATGATGTACATTTTAGCCACAAAAGAAATCCTCTTCAGAGTCATAGATTAGAATTTGGAAATACGTCCTTTCTAGCTAACCCTGAATACATACATCCTTTCTAGGCCTAACTTCTGATTTTCAGAATCTTTGAATCGGACCTTAAATATTCATACACAGGGTATTCCTCTCACATGCCACTTGCTTATATCTGACATATCTGATCTCATTTTGCCTCTTTTTTTAAAAATTCAGTATTTAGTGAAGCAACAACACAACCTGATCTCTACCCATAGATACACCGTGTTTTAAACGGTAACACTCATTCCAGTTGTCATTTCTGCCATTAGATACAGAAAATCTGTATCTCCAGATGTAAATTGCTATGAATCCACTGAACCTTTGTCCTGTAAAATTTTGTGCATTAACATAGTTTAAAAAGCTGAGAAATGTGTTAGCTTTTTAAATAAATCTTTAAATTGTGTAGTTTTAAATGAGAGATATGTTTTGGTCTCTGCAAACTGTAAGGAACTAGTATTTTTCTAACAAGACCTTAAGACCTTCGGCAGAATTTTAAGGATTTTTACGAACCTCCGTATGCATTCTTTAGCTAGATTTTGGCATTGTTTCAGTGTAACTCCAGTACAACTTAATCAGTTTATTTTATAATTAAAAACAAGGAAATAGTAACAAAAATACACAATATATGGTACTCGTGTTTATAACAGAAACATCCATAAAGAAAGAAACATGTTCTAACTCTTCTCATTACCCCAAAGGGAATTGCATCTTTAATCACACAAAGCACAACGGCTTTCTAATTTTGTTTAAAGTGTTTCAGTACTTACAAAAACCAGATCAGGTTATTGTAAATCTAGAGCAAATTAGAATCATTGGCCTCTGCTCAGCTGTATTCAAGAATACTATGTAAATCATAAATTTAATGGCATACTAAGACACACATCTGTTTCTATTTTGTGGAAGTTAATAATCTAACTTCAGAGTATTTAAACATTACTTTCATTAACTGGAAAATTGTGAAAAATAGAGACTGCTATAAGTCACAATGTGTTGCTGCATTATGCTAAGGGAAATATAAACATTGTGAGTCTATACAGTAAAGCATAATTTTCTGAGAGATATGTGCCATTGTCTGTTTCATGACCTTGCAGCTCCTCTGTTTACTAGGGAAAACATCGCTTACACAAACAGAGCTGCGCTGCTAAGTAGAATCTGCACCTGCACATAGTAGATTTCAATTTATATTTTTAGCAGCAAATGTCTTTCACAACAAGGAATAGATGATGTCTTAATTCCCTAAACCTATATAGATCATGACATAACGACTTTTCTTATAGTTAGCATTCTATAATCCAAGTGAATAATCTGCAGATCAATATGCACATTGCAACTGATTTTAAAGATATTTTTGTCACTAGAACTGATAAAAATGTTGTGCTGCATAGATCAATTCGCAGTATATACTTATTTTTAGAAAACTTACTTTGTGGTCTAGTGTGTACACTCTCTTATAAGTTGCTTCATACTATTGTTCTTATTGAAAAGTTTAGGGTTTTAAGAGATTAATACACTATCTTATACTGTATCATAAATTAGGCATCATGCACAATTTATGTAATTTGCAAAGAACCAATTGTGTGCGATTCACTGGAGAAATACATCACTGTTTTCAACTTTTGGTTGTAAAGACACTGGTTTCCCTAAAGGAAACAAATGTCTTACCACATATGTACTAATTTTTTTGAAAATGCAGTTGAATTCGCTTGCAAGGCAGAATCGAATTGGCCTGCTAGCTTTAGCACTGTAATAAAAGATCTAATTTGTAAGGTTTACTATGATAATGGATTGTAAGGTGATAAATTTTGACCAATAAATTCCTTGGAAACTCAAAACTGGGTTGCACTAAGTGGCAAAGTTAAAATACACAGAATATTAAATTAAATCTTTAGTCATAAAAACTACAATGTCAAAAACGTAATTTCTTATAGAATTTTTTCTTTTCAAATAATCTATTTATTACAAGACATCCAATCTTTGGGAAGTCAGTTGTCACTTATGTGCTGTTTTGCTTGTGCTAAAATTACCTGCAGTAGTAGATACTTTGCATTAAAGCTTAGGGTGCATAAAGCTGAATGGGATTTATGTAAATAACTGTATGAATATGTATCTCACCTTTTACCAGTGCTAATTTAAATGAGCTGTATTTGAGAAGGAATTATATTAATATATACAACTGATAGGGAATTTGCACATTAATTTTACTATCAACAAAAATTCTAAAGAAAGCAAATTAAACTAATGTAGCCATCAAGAGAGGCGACAGGAGAGAAAACAGAAAGGCAACGGGGCACCTAAATGGTACAATACAAATTTGTGGTTTATTCCTCCGCAAGATTCAGTGGTTGCATATGCAGGAAATTCTCCCATTCCTGTGCAAATGCATACGGAGCTCTCACTTTGCTTTCCAAGCATGCAATAAAAGCTTAAGTAAGTGTGTTGTCTTACTGATATATTAAATGTAGTACCACGAGTTACCAGATATAATATGAAAAGATCATATTTTGGTGCTGATTATTCAACAAACAGCAGCCAGTGCTCACAGTGGGATGGGGAATATCATCTTAATTAATTATTGAATATATTTTAATATTTATAATTAGCAGTAGTACTAAGCAGTCAATCGATGTTCCTCACAACAGGAGCATGGTAGTAATATCATTCTTCGACTGCAGTGTTTTTAGAAAGGCGTAACCATACCTTCAATCAGATTCAAATAGTATTTGTCAAAAACATCGAGGTCTGTCAGAAGTAAATGATCATTTAATTAAAGAAAAAAAGGTGGAATATCTTTGATCCCTATACTTTAGTGATATTAATTCCCATGTGCTGCAGGTGTTTGTAATGTATAACAAATCATTACTGAAACAGAGGCTTTTATAGGCAGTTTCGGTGAAGGAAAATGACTGTTCTTACAGCTGGAAGAGTTACACCTGGCAGTGTAACACAAGCATGACAAAATGTGAACTAGAAGATGTAAGCCTGGAAACAAATCTGGGTCTCCCTCTCCATGCTCTGCCCATGCCAGCTGAGACGGATTGCGAAGCAGTGCTGATGTACAAAGTCGATGGGGAGGAGGGGGAAGAAACTGAATTTGCTGCTGTTTCTAGGCTCTCTGACCAGTGATCCATGATGCATCTCAGGTATCCGCTCCAGAGGGAGCCAATCACATAACTGTCAGCATTTCAATGGCAATCAGTACCAAGAGCTAAAAATATATTCTTATAAAAAAATATAAGGGACCAAGTCCTTAGTTTAAACCACAAAACAAAATCAAAGCAGGTATAACCAATCAACCGAGGTTATGAGCGCTTCCAGAGTGGCTTGGGAAACTGGGAAGCAGAACCAGATGAACTGTACGTAAAGCACGACTTATACATCGTCTTGATTAAAGCTACCGATTGAAAATTCTAAATTAAAAAAGAAAACAACAAAAAACCCCTCTTCTTACAGAGTAACACCTGGTGGCACCCTGGGAAAACAGTAAATGTGAACTGAAATATGTGAGTTTGGAAGCAAATATGGCTCTCACGCCCCGCCTTTCGATAAGGGAATTTGAAAGTTGCAATCATGAGGTGAGGAAGTCCCAGTGGGAGGTTCTTTTCTGTTCATGATTGATCATGAGCACCCTGTTCTTTCCTGTTCACAACCTATTACCATATCTCTGAAGTTGATTATTGTGACTATGGACCAGATCTTCATGTAGGCATCATATAGAATTCCAACAACTAGATTCCTGAAGAGAAACATGGAAGGAATTTGAGCCCTTAAGTTTAAAAAACCCTCTGCTTCAATGCTGGCTACCTGGGGAAGATGTCTCTGTTCAACAGGCACTTCCATGTTTTTACATTAAATTTTCCTACAGCTCTAATGCTTATCATGCCGAATATTGCTTCAGTCAAGGTAAACCAGACTAAGGAGCTCTGTGCCTACATCATTGCTAAGGCTGTCTGTAAAACAAAGCTGAGCAGCTAAAGGTGACAGTCATACTCTAAGAGCACCTGACACCCACCAACACAGTTTGCCTGTCACTAAACCCAGCGGTAATCACCACTTTCTTTTAAAGGTGTAGCTTTATTCTACAACCAGCAGTTAGAGACTTGTCCAAAGTGTGTGAAACAGGACCAGTTCTTTCCTCTGCCTGAAGGGATTCAAATGCATATCTCTCCCCAGCTAAACAGTTCTCTAACCCACAGCCTGATTGGAGGTGGAGATATTCTCCACTTCTGCTGTTAAAGTCATGCACCAGGCAGAAAATTATTCAGGATTCACTGGGCTAGAAAGTGACAGCACCAGAGGGAACATGACTCTGCAGCTTAATGATTTGGGCAGTCAACTAGAATGGGGAGGCCTGAGTTCTGGTCGGTGGTCCAAGAATTTGATGTATTTTATCCCGTAATGTCTCAAGAAAGTAAATTTAAACCTCACCCCCAACGTAGGCGTCTAAATCTTTATGGGTTTGTAGAGCTGTGCAGATAAAGATTAGTATCTCTTCAAATCTTGGCCTATGGCATCAAGAACATGGATTTTAATTGTGCCTGGGATGATTATATTAGGTGCTTGGGTAAGAAGAGAAAAGCCTTCATGGTTTCACACTTGCAAATACAGTGGTTTGTCTTTGAATTCTTCATTCTTTGTTCATCTTTTTTGCATCACCTTTCATTTTGTGAGACACAAGCAACAGAAGGGTGGCCAGCGACCTAGGTAATATTATAGTTAAAAGCACTCTAATGAGCCTAAGTTCTAGATCTGCAACTGGAGTTTTGATAAAGCGAGGCATAAGAGGTATAGGGGTTTAGCATAGACAACCGGTCCTTCTCCCATTCAGTTTCAAATCTTCCCATTCTGTTATATCAAGCAGTAGGGTAGCAAGAGGTGAGGAGAGGTGGTGAGAATACGCAGTGACCTCCACGCATGCCAGTCTGAGATATGGGGTACTCCTCTGGCTGCCAATTACTGAGTCAAAGAGATACAGAGATTTAGCGAAGTCATAGCAAATTGTATGATATAGTTGTGTAAGGGGGAGGAGGAGAAGGAGCTCCCTACCTGCCAGGCAAAATTACATTTATTTTAAATAGAAAAATCTATTTAATTTCTTACTATTCTCTTGGGCCTTGCTTCTTTCCTTAACAAACACTATTTGCTGCCCAAATGCAGAAGTAATGCCTATGCAGATATAGCAGTTGGAGAAAAGGGAACCTACAAATGTGCAAAACTACTTGGAGAATTGGGATCTCATGACATATCTCTTTCCCCAAAAGCTCAGCACTGCAGTTCCCTTCCCCGTATGATCGTTTCAGCTTCTGTGCTGAGCTTTTCAGATGAAAACAGGGAATTGTACTCATCTCTTTTTAAACGTGTTCTGCTACGTGACTCCTAACAGCTCAATCTTGAAAACTCTTTGGCCTTTATAAATGCCTGCAGCATTAAACTGTAAACTTTTCTCCACCAACATACACCCATAAATACCCAAAGCCCAAAGTAAGGAATGTACTTCTTCAATAACACTGAGCTCCATCGCTCCCCCAGATTTACTTTTCAGAGAGTGGAGAGGCAACTGCAATGTCTTAGCATGAACATAAAAAACTGCATCTAAATTCACTGGTAAAAATCATATTGATCTCTCATAATTTATTAATGTGATGATACAAAAATTCTGTTTCAGAATACCTAGTTAATATGGCATACACATGCTTTTGTTTCATAGCTACATTTTCTCTGAGCAAGGTTGTTTCTAACATTACTTAATTAAACAAAATTAAGTTAATTTCTGTCTAAGAAACAAGAAACAACAGCTTTGTTGAATAAAATGATCTTCATTTTCTTGAAGCTATTTAAATTAAAAACATGAGTTTCTACAGTTGGAAAAAAACCATCCCTGGCTAAAATGTTTGAAGCCCATCAATCTCTTTAACCACACAGCTAATGTGTTCCTTCTGTTTTCTTTGAATGAAATCACCATGAGTGGTTAGATGTTGATTTAACATAAAGCAAATGGAAATGGGTGTTTCCTTAGTCATGTGTAGAAGTTATTTTTAAAAACAATTAGCAAGTGTTATGAGTAAGTCAATGATTTTGTCATTTCTTAAATAATGATATAGATGATGAGTCATTAAAATTGATTACTGAAGTAAACTATGTGAAATGCAAATTCATATTACATTTATTTGTTAGGAACAGCTGCAGAATTCTCTTATTTTATTGATGGGTTTCATTTTTTCCCAAGTGACACTAAAATCAATTACTCTGTTTAAAAGACCGGTAATTGTCAAGATATATTTCCAAACTTTTGAGACAATACATTGGAAATTTCCTCTTATGGGTTGTATCATTCACACTTTATTTATATAAATTTGTCTGCAAAATTAATTGGGTATTTTCCTAAATAAAACAAGCAAAATTTTGACTTCTCAGTTTTGTGTTGAAAGGGTAAAATCATGTAACGGTTTGTTGCTTTTCCATGTACCATGGAAAAAAACCCATGTCTTTACATTATACCAATTAAACCGTGTCTTTATATTACACCAATTTGAGCTGATGCTACTGCACTGCATATATACAACCTCTTCTGTCAGTCTTTGCTAACATTACATCTAATTATAAGTTCATCGATACGTTATTCACAGGAGTACATACAGATAGGAGGAAATGTCAGTCGCTAGTATTTAAAGTTCAGTCACAAAACTCCAGTAATAAAAAAATAGGTTGAATCAAATCTGTGTAAACCATTTCTCATGGGGGAACTGACACTTAGGGCAATACAAAATATTATTTATCAAGATATTAGAACATTTTAAATTAACCTTTTTAAGAATAGGCAGATGTTAGCGGCAATTCTGTGGCAAAAAAACCTCTCTAGTGGTGTCTACAAGATCATATTACAGACATCACAATTTGGCTAACTTTTGCCGCAAGTTAAATCACCTTTCTCAGATGCATCTCCTTCAAGTACACAGATGACAGTTGGTTAAATCTTTTCCCGTTGTTACTGTCCTACATGTAGTCCCTAGAAATGCTAATTGATACACAGTTCTTGTGATTATTTCAAAAATTACTATGAATTTGCTTTTAGTTTTTCAAGGACATGATCCAGCATGTTCACCAAAGCAATTCGAGAGCAATACACACAGACTATACAGCTTGACATGAAACATGACTAAATTTAACATTAGAGAAAGAGGCAAACAAAATATTAGCAAGTGATTTTGCTAAGATTATAAAATTTCTTGTAGTGTTTTCGAGCTAGATATTTTGCATTGTTGCAGCAAAGCAAGATTTTAAGGGAAATCTACTTGTCTGTATTTACTTGGGGAGTCCGTATGGAATGAGATACGTGTTTTATAGGGATATGGCAAAAAGCAAAAAGTAGGCAGTTTTCATGGTGAAAGGAAACTTGATTTGCTATAATTCCTTCTTATATATGAATATTCAAATCTGACAATAATTGTGGCTGAGTAAACACTAAAGGATCAGATTCAAGTATGCCATGGGTATATATGTGTACAATTTTCCTGTTTTAAAGAAACACATGCTGATTCATGTGAAGTAAAATTAATCGCTTGAATAATAATATTTTACTTGCCAAAACAATATACACCTCTGCCAGGTATTCTTACATCTTAATCCAGACTTAATGAGAATTAATGGAAGCACGTGTTTTCGAAACAAATGCTGAAAGGTCTCTGTCTGAATTTTTACCAATTGTTTAAAAATTCAGTTTTACAACTTAGAGTTGTAAAACTTAGAGTTGTAAAACTCCATTTCGGCATGTAGAAAGAAATATGAGTCCAGAAGTTTCTGATGAAAAGGGGGAAAATAAACTTCAGTCCTGCAGTTGAATCCACGTAGGTGAATTCACTTCGACTTCAGCAAATATTAACAGAAGGCCCAGTTCTGCAGTTCTTTTCAATCTTTTTGTGGGTAAAAAAAATTTTACAGAAACCAACAGACTTTTTGATCCAAATAGAAGAATTCCGCTCTCTCATGTCCTCTCAAAGGGAAACCGCCAACCCCACTTAATTCTTGTATTCTCGACTGTTTTCTGGCTAAATCCTGCTCTCATCAACTAAGCAAAAGGCTGTTAGCTCGGGGCTATCACTGCTTATCTGCGATTACATGTATCTGACCAAAAAAGTAGGGTTTGTTGATGATATGTTTTAAACCTCTGGTAAAATGATAGCCAATCAATACGTATATCTGTACATTTCTATGACCCTCTTTTTAAGCATGTTTCCATAACAGACGCATCCAACCCTTTCAGTGAAAATCAGTTTCTAATAAAATACATTAAAATACCTGTATGATTTAGTTCCATTAGAAATGCGTAAGGGGTTATTTAGGGTTTATTCAGGTATTTATAAGGATTTTTTCCGCAAGAAAGGGCAGTCAGCTACACTAGGGATACACACAGGACTGGGAAAAAATAGAGAACCTGCTCTTTTGCTACATTTTGCTCTCACAGTAACCCATGCTTTTAACTTTTAACTATATATAGTAGGTACAAAACTATCGCACAGACACAGGATCTCCTGTCCTCCCATGCTGAGTTTGGTTTTGAGGCAGTCTGCAGATTTAACCCAGTTGAAACCGGCCTCAGGAAGATGCGCTATGGCGGAACTCCTCCTTTGGTCCTAAAAGCCTGGGGCTGCTCTTCCACTTCCCAGTCCCCTCGACAGGTAATGTGAGTTGCGGAAGGTCAGCGTGGCTATGGCATGCCCGTATTTCAGTGATTTTTAGATACTAATCCCTGGGATTATTGCTAGCCCTGTTGAAAGTTTAATGTGGTTCTGAAGAGCCCTGGACCAGCTCTATCATTCTTACCACCTCATGTTGCAAGGCCTTAAAGATCCTGTTTCCTTTTAAACATGGCACCTTTCTCTTAATACACGTTACGGTTTTCTAAACAGGAACACTAACGGCACAGGTATGCAGGGAAGACAAAATAATTAAGTTAAAAAATAAATCATTACCATTAACAGAGGTAACGTTCCTGATTTTCTGGTGCGGTGTGGGTGTTTTAAGCTGAATTGTCAGCATGCTTTGGACTTAAAGGAGTTGATCAAGCCCCGAGTGGCCCTGCCTTGCGCAGGCGATTCTGCGGGTACACTCAACCGAGAGGGCTTTCATTTCCCTGCTGCAGCTAGAAAAGGAGGGGAATGGCTAAAAAAAAACCAAACACCGTGGAGAGGGGCGTTATCGGGCCAGGTCTGCGCTGCTTTGATCTGCGGCCGTACCCCTGCTTCCCCCCACGGCCACGGCAGCCTT
>NW_008824053.1:8375376-8375904 GCF_000699105.1 Pygoscelis adeliae | reverse complement strand
TGGTTCCAGTTGTTTGGGTTTTTTTTTTTTTTTTGGTGTGTATGTATTGCGTTTTTCCCATTGCCGCGCGCGTTACTAGCTCAGCGCCCGGCGCCCGGTCTCCAGTCGCTGGCGGGGCAGCAGCACCGGGAGGTAGAGGGGAAAATCCGCGGAGGGGCCGGACCCGCACCCCCACCCCCCCAGAGGCCAGAATGTCATCCCGGGAGATGTAAATCCGGTCGGTGCGAGCGACAGAGACAGAGAGGAGGGGGGGGTCCATTGTAACATTTTCGAGTTGTTCCCCGCTACTCCTGCGGCTGGCATCGCCTCGGCTTCCCGTCTCCTGATCGTTGCACAGAAAGGACTCCAAAGGCTGGGCACACACGCTGCGCCCGTCGTCCCCTCCATTCCGTTTTTGTTTTTTAAATTTAATTTTTTGTGCGTGCGTGCGGGAGCCTGGCTGTATCGTACGTTTCGTGCGGAGCGGAGTGTCGGAAACTGCAGGAAAATGTTGACTTAGCCCCAGAAAAGCCTCCCGGCTGGCTGCTT
>NW_008824053.1:8357312-8374760 GCF_000699105.1 Pygoscelis adeliae | reverse complement strand
AGCTTTGTCCAAGGCTTCCCCTGCCCTCTCCTGCCAGCTTGGCTTGCTTTTTTTTTTTTTTAATTAATTTCTTCCACCAACCTGTTCTAAATCCTATTCTGGTTTTTTGGTTTTGTTTTTTTTTTTAAATGTTTCATCTGCCTAACCTAACATTGCTGGTCAGCACTTCACCCAAGTTAACTTAGTTAAACCTGAGGAGTTTATGACAATCAATTGACTTGGCATTTAAACTGTGCCTGCTGAAGTTGTGTGCTGAGACTGAAAACAGTGACAATGTAACTGAGAACAACTTTTTTTTTTTTTTTTAATTTCTATTTATTTTCACATGTAGAAATCTGGGGCCATCTGGAGACAGAAAACAGAGCGTGTCATGAGGCAGCGTTGCTGTGTCTGGCTCTAAAAATAACATCTTGTTGTCAGTCTGCGCTAGCCCTGCTGGGGTTTGAACGCGGGTTGTCGGAAAGTGCGGAGACCCGCGGGTGCTCAGGTGTGTTTTTCTTCGCGTTAGAAATGCCCCCGCGCGCGAGGGAAGGAGCCCTGCGGAACAAACCTCCTGCTGTTTGGTTTCCCCAGGCGCTCCGGCTCCCTCCTTTTGTTGCTTGCCACGAAAAGAGGTGCCATTTCGCATCATTCTGCACAAATTGTTTGCATTAATGCAAGTGCGAATTCTTACCGTTTGAAGGAGGGTATTAGCATATCAAAGGTTTCTTAGCTCCGGCTCAATTGAGGAGACTTCAGCTTGTCTTCCATTTGCTCCCAAGCAGAGGCCCAAAGGGCAGTGGGGATTGTAAAGGGGTAAAATGGGGAGGTGGATTTAGGTTATGTTTCTGAACTTTTGCTGTTTTGCGATTATGCGAGTGAAAAACAAGGTCCCTTCGCTGCAGAGCCCTTGCGAGCGCTCGGACAATTACACTCCATCGATTAATGGTTTGTTCCGAGGGAAGAAAAGTGACCTTTTATGACAGGCACTGTTGCGTGGTTTCTGATGTCTCCTCTCTGTTGGGGGGATTTAGAAAGCCCTTTCTACCCCACTCGTGCTCCGGGTACGGCCTACACGTTACAGCGTGCGGGGACCGAATGGGGAAGATCTTCTAATTACTTAAGAAAACAAATGAAATCGTGTCCTAATAGACTTCTCGAGTCCAGGCCTTTGAAACAAATATGCTTCCCTCCTTAATGGGTGGGTAGGCTGGAATAATAGGTATTTTTATGGAGAGTTTTAAAAGAAGTTTTGATGGCCACCGGCCATATGCTTCCATTTCCTTTTTATTCTAGAAAAAGTGAAAATGAGTAATTCCTGTAACCTCATTTAATCAGTGATAGTGTGTTTACTAAGATAACTTAATTTGTGGTTAGTATTACCCTATAATAAATAATTTGAAACCAAGTATGGCAGGAGTGCTGTTTTGGTGGCAGTGTGGAACATTCATGGCATTGTCAGTTGTTTTACATGACTGCATGTTTGCAGTTTTTTATTCTTTTGTTACTGTTTCCTTGAGTCTGAAAGGGGATGTGGCCCGGCCCACCCTTCTATTATCTTTGCAAATGAATATTCATAATCTAGCAACCCAAAAGCCAAGCAAAAACCAGTTATCTGTCAGTAAGTTGGGACCGTTTCCAGGGACCAGATGTTTCTTGGGGACTGTATTCTGGTCTATGTCTCTGGCAAAGAGGAACAAGGAACTTCCTATGCCTTCCTCGCCTATTACTTCCTTCCAAACCTTTTACTTGCATGATATGGATATTAAAACATACATTTTGTGTTTGTTGGTTTAAGTGCTTGGTATGTAGCATTTGGTCTGTTTGGTTTTGGTTGGTGTCCCCCCCCCCCTTCTGGTTCTCCATTTGATGCTTTGGGGGGGGGTCTCTTTTTAAGTTATGCGCCTTTGGAGTGGATTGTCCTCACTAATGCTTCAATTTCCTTTCATTTAATGAAGGAACTGAGTATATATGGTATGTCTTGGCAAAAAACCCTGCAGTTAATGAAATAATTTCTATAGATTTCTGTTACTTTTAAATGGACACGACCATTTGGGCATTTTGTAAATAGATGTGTTTAGTGCCCTAAAATTGTGTGTCATTACTTCCAGGTAATTTCAGCAGTTTATTTACCTAATGTCTTCAGCTGTCTGAAGTAGTACCTTTTGGTGGTATGAAAGGAACATATTGATGTAATTGCCATTATCACACTTAAGTTGCTTTTAACTAGTCTGCTTTGAATGCAGAGTGCTATAAAAAAAGCGCGTTATCCTTTCAGCTATTAGGGATAATCTAAAAATTGTCTTGAAAACGTTGCACTTCGGTTTGTATGATGGCAACCTCAAATTCAACAAATCTCTGAAGGTAAAAAAAAAATGTAGTGGAAAGAAGATTTTCAACATTCAGATGACAAAATTGGACCACTTAGGGAAAAATTAATGTGCTGCAGCAGCATTTCAGCTGCCATTTTCAATCACTGTGGGTTACTATGTGTTGGCAACAGCAAAAAAGCGTGGACGTTCAGATAGCTCGGGGAGCTGGTAGTTGGGGGAATCAGGATATTGAATCATGTGGGGGAAAACAAACCAATTACTTCAGGTTTTGACTTGAGAATCTCCAGTAAACATTTTTTTCCTGGCTTTTGGCTCCCCTGCTCATTAATAGACCAACATCAAAGCAGGCAACCAAACTTCCAAATGTTATAAAAACTAATGTGAAGATACAGATCTCACATGTAGTCTTGCAAGTCTTAATTTAAGACAAGCAGTTGGAGTTTTTATTGCTGCAATTTTCACAATCAGCAGAGACATTAACACCAGGCTTCTGGGTGTTTCCCTTCTTAAAATGAGCAAGTGGAGAGCTTTAAAAAAAACCAAAGTTTGCTTACTTAGTTCTTATTTGATCACTTCAGAAGCTTTCCCAATGTTTTACTTATCTCTCGTTGCTTTTAATGCATAAAGTCAGGAAAGGGGGTTACTCAGGAATTCTAGTCTCTAGTAAGGAAGCACCTTACTAAACTTTAAATAAGCAAGGTAGTGTAGTCCTAAAGTTTGTAGTCTTTATGGTTAATAATATGTAATAATATGATTATTTCTGAAAATGCAATATGTAGATGTGACGTTTTGACTAATATATATTTTAAAAATTTAAATAGTTATGATGAAGAAAAAATGCTGCAGTCTTGAGTGACAGCTTTTTAGAAAGGTCCATAATTTTCAATTAAGGGTGTTGGAAAGAGAAGTCTCTAATTAGGCAAAATATTTATCAAAGTTATATTTGCAATACATCTCTATATAGTGTGTCATAAATTCATACAAATAATAATATCCATCCAATATAAATAATTGTTTAATGCTTAGAGAGGGTAGAAACATAATCATAAGTTTTTAAGAAAATTTGGTCTAAAAAGTTTATATATTTCCAAGCCCTTGCTCATCCTCTGTGTCCACCTAAGATGTTGACATACACGTAAGAAAACACTGTTAACTTCTAGTACGGCTCTTGCTGAGGATATGCGCATGCCTAATAATAATAATAATAATAATAATGAGGAAAAACCTACCAATAACCACTTGGAGGTATTTTATATCAAAAAATGCTCTACGTCTGCTCTGCATTTCCACTGAGGAGTATCTGTGGATGACTGATAATACAAGAACTGGAAGTAGCGATTAATGATTTTACCTGGTGAACTGCAAGAGAAGTTAAAACTACGTCTGGTGTATAATTGAAATCATATTCGTGCATAGGTAGACAAGCAGTCAGTTATAAAGCAATATACTTTAGAGCACAGGCTAGTGAAATCTATAGTCAGACGTGTTACTTGGAGATGTCATGTTAAACAGACTCTTTCGAAGCATTTTTTAGGAGTGATGTTTGTGATGTACAAAAGCGATGTGAAATTGCAAGAAATTCACCTTTTTAAGTATTTATGTGCAGCTTTTAAACTTAAAAGCTGTCTATTATTTTTCCAAACCCTCGGTTTGAAACAAGTAAAAGATTTATACCATCACAGTTGTAATTGGATGTCAAGAAAACTGGAAAAACAAAACCCTATTTTAAGGCCATTCTCAATACTCCTAACAATCGTGTTTAATATTTAAATAGTTTTCAAAGATAGCTGCACTTTGTGTCCAACAGTTCTTAAAATAAAAGTAGTAGGTGGCTCTGTTGGAATATTGGTAACTTGTGATTTAACATGAATATATACCTGGTTTAGAAAATACTTCCAGTCTTTATTTAACAAATACGATTCTTTTTAACATTCTTCATTTAAAAGGTGAAAGATGACAGGCTTAAAGCCCTTTTCAATGGAAAATTTTCTTGGAGTTCTTGCCTTTTTCAGCCTGTAATGTACGAGATGTGTTTCTACAGCATAGGCTGCGAAGATTGTCTCGCTTACTATAAGCGATTTGGTTGTAGAAATACACTTGCTTAATTAATGGTAAGGTCTTACAGCATTCTCTAGATACAAACAGATAGTTAACCAGAAATTGATTCCTTAGGAATAAAAAAAAGCCTTCAAATTCAGAATCGTAGCATCTCCAGGTTATGGATCGTTACATTAAATGGAGTATTTTATGGGGTTTAGAAGAATATGTAATCTGCATATGTCATGATTTCTTTCTTTTTGATTTTCATAAGGTACTGTAATGATTCAACTTACTCTAGCCTGCTATTTACCCAAATTATTTAGAAAGGCGTAATAATCAAAAACATTGCAGCCTGACTGAAGCAAGCACAGTGCTTAACACCTGCAGGTAGAGTGCAGTCTCCAGCAAAATGCTATTGATTGTCATCCTGGTGCAAAGCAAGCCTGGCTACAGTCTGCTTAATTACAACAAAAATTCGTTTCTATGAGTAAGGTATTTCATGTTTGAGGAATGTTTTGTGTGTTGTCTGCTAAGTAAAATCCCATCACACTTGTATAAATTTGTTCAATTATCAGAGCAGCTAAGAGGAGGGGGAAAAAAATCAATTTACCCCGAAAAGCACCAGAAATAAGATTACCTTGGCTAGTAGGAACTTGCCAGCACTGTCTAAATTTCTTAACATTATCAAATGTTGCCATTTTTCATGTTCAATAAGAAGGATATTGACTATCCTACATGTCCAGGTCTGCTATTTGGCTGTTTCTTTATAAGGTATAAGCATGTCTTATTTTTATTCCTACAGTAGCAGTTACAGATAAATCGGAGGATCTAACAATAACTTTATAGAATAAATGGAATAATACTATTCACTGGAGAAATAGTATTTACTTGAGATAAGTGATCACAACTAGTTTTTTCTCCTGTCTAGCTTGTTGTTCTTGTAATAGACAAATGTAAATACCTTAGCAGACATTTCAGAGGGAAAGGCAAGAGATAAAATGTAATTACTTTCCAGGGTGGCCCTGACGATGCCCGTGTTCTTGTCTGTAATACAATAAAAAAAAAAATCTTTGCTCATCACCTCAGAATACGAAGGCCATTGTTACTTCTGAATATAAAAATATTTTCTGATTTTTAATGTTGACCTCAGTATTTATCTTTAGCTCTTCTGTGTAAGCTGGAATCCTTATAGTCGTAAATTCTAGTCACTGTTATCCAACCGAGCATTTAATAGAGCACCTAATGGACTCTGCTCCTGTATTTTTCTTGAATGCATAACATCTTGCTTCATTCAGTCACCAAAACTAACTTTGCTACAAGGACAGGCAACACGACAAGTTAGAATCAATGGACCGTTTGTAGGTCACAAAGTCAGTTTACTGGAATTTCAGAGGAAACTGGTTGAAAAGAGAGGACAAACGTCACTTTGAATAGAGATGTTTAAATCAGACTTCTGCCTTAGGGTAAAATTTAGGTCTGTTGTAGCCTAGATGTAATGTCTCCCTCTACAGAGCACAGCATTAATCATGGCTTGACAAGTGATCATGGGCTGAGAAAAATAGGGCCTGTCTTGGTTGTGTGGTTATTTTTTTTCCTAATCTTAATCTCTTAGGAGCACATTATAAACACTAACATTTGCACAAAAAGATTTAAGTATCAATGTCTGTATTTCAGTAGTGAAAGTAGCTAGCTTCAGAGAAAATCCAGTTAGAGCTAATAAGAAGCTACTTAGGTTTCTTACATAGATGCAATATTAAGAATATTTTCCTTTTAACGTCATGCAGTTTTTTTGTCACAGGAGATTTATTTTAGGCCATTTCTTCATACAAATATGGTAGAGTCTAGGTCTGCCTGTTTTGTCCCTTGGTGTGCTAAATAACTCCGAAATGACTGTCCTTTTGCTTTAACAGTGTTTCACAATGTGTTTACCACCCGAGAAAGATCCTTCCTTTTGACCAAGTGGCAATATAGGGAAAAAGTGGAACAGTTTTTAAAATGTAATGCAGATTGACTTGCCACTGATCAATGTATATGAGATTTTTTGTACTACGTTTATATTTTAATGATGTGTTACTTGGCCACAATGAGCTACAAAAGCTGGAATGAAATAACAGGAATGAAGACTGCTATTTAAGATCCTGAATTCTGATACTGTACAAATAAAAGTGTGTTTAATATGTTAATTCTTAAATTAGGGATGCCTTGATGCATAGATTAGGTGTTGGGAGTGTTCATACCTTTTATGGTAAAGATCAGTAAAGACGGGAATTTTCGTATGTCTTGGGCTTCTTTGCTGCTTTCTGTGGTGGGGAACAGTGCAGGGAGCCGCTGAGCACTCAACGTGCGCCGCTGCTAGGGAGGTGTATCTCCTTCATGTACAGTTAGATTTGTATCTGCAACTGTTGAAAAAAATAGATAATATCAGCAAAGTAGCAGCAAAACAATTCATCACTGGAGAATTGTGCTGTAGAAATTAAGCTACTTCTGTTTATTTAGTTGCCTCTGGACGTGATAAAATCCCAAATCTCTCACTTAGGGTAGGCTGCTGCTTTCCTCTGTGCCCTCTGTTGGTATTTTCCTATCAGTCGACACCTCAAACCGATTATTGCTCAGAATCTGGATGACAGAGTAATCTAACGATGATTACTGTTAAAAAATTGTTTCTGGCAGCTGGGGAGGGGATGACCGACCTTGTTTCTGACTATCATACTTGCTTTGCTGTTGATGGGATCTGGTGTAAATAGAGCACCTTACTCTGAAATTAGTGCCGCCGTGGTGGAGAGAGATCACATGCCAGAAGGAGACTTTAGTTCACCTTTCTATATATTCTCTTACGGTATCATATTTGTCATTTTTTATGGCTACGCCGGTGTGAACAGTGTTCAGAAACAGTGCCCTTGCACTGGGCAGCGTCGCTTCTAAATAAAGTGACATTTTAAGAAAAGGTTCCCGAGAACAAGTTTTGCTGTTGACTCTGCGTTTCTCTGGCAAATTCCCGATTCTGGTGTTGACGGTAGGCAGAATTCTTTTCATCTGATCCAGACATCATTTATTCATTCTAAGCTTAATTTAGAGTTTTTCTACGCGAAATGACCGATTTGGAAAAGTTTGCTTTCCCAGAACGAATAATGATTGCATCTTCAGTTTGAACAAAGTGAGTGTTCTCCAGAAGACCAATTCGTAACTACTTCGTTGGTAAATTTGTCATTTAAATATTGAAGGGCAGTGTCTCCTGCAGCTTTGATTTCCTTCAGTCTAATAGGTATTTCTTAAACGCTGACTGTCAATCAGTGAGGCTGATTCTTGTGTAAATCAGTATAAAATGCTTAAAGGAGAGAAGGTGCCTCCGCAGTTGAGGTGTACTCCAGGCTGAACTGCTGTGCCAGGAAAATGGGCTGAGGCTGGGAGCTGTGTTAGAGAGGGAGGGGAGTTGCAGGCTGACATAATTTGAAGGTGAGAAGAAATCCTTTTGCCCTTCAGGCAACAATCTTACCCGCTGCTTGAATAGAGCATCATCTCTCCAAAATGTTAGATTTTTTTTTTTCCCTCTGCTTTCTTTACTTCCTCATTCTTTCCCTCATTTGAGGAGGTGTATAATAGTATCTGAGCATAACCGGTTGTGGATCCAACTGCTAAAGATATTCCAGCAGCAAAGAAGAGCTCTGTGTGCAGCAGTCTCATCATCTTGAAGTGAACACCCCAAATGTGTCCTACGTTTGTCCCATGTAATGACTGTAGCCATACTAGAATATCATGAGCCTGTTTCCACTTTTTTTTTTTAAAGCTGACATTGGAACTTTGAAAGGTTATATTCTGGAGTTCGTTTTTCCAATGAAAATTAAAGTCACACAGGGCATATATGACTTTATGCCCTATGCATATGCATTTATTTTATGAGTATTCTTCATGAGTCTAATGGCATTACTTGCAGAAGTAAAGAAAGTGGGATTTGGCTCTTTAAGAGAAACAAAACCACAGGCATACTTCCATTCTTGCTGTGTTAGAAGAGAAATTAATGTTGCCTGGTGGCCTCCCAGTTTTTTGAGTGTGTGCTAAAGGTTAGATAGGACGAAGGCTTAATTTTGATCTGCTTAATATTTATAGCTTCGTTCATTGAAGCTTTTTCCCATTTTCATTGAAGGGATTTTTATCTAGAAAGCTCATGCTATTACGGTGAACAAACTTAAGACATTTTAAGGTAAGGGTGATGTCTTTTGGAAGAAAAGCAGTTTACCTCCAATTGGATGAAAACTACATTTGTTACTTCATAATTTGATATAAATTGACAGAGACTTTTTTAATTTTCAAGATAACTTACCATTCAGTTCAATTGCTTTTTAAACTTCGGTGGAGTGCATGTGTAATTGTATCCGAAAGTGGCATTGGGGTTTATCTCCCAGCAGTAAATAGAACGAGGGATGCTGCTGTTTGTTTGTTTATGGGTTAGGGAGATGCATCAGATAGGATGAATTTGTTTTCTTGTTTGGGGTGGTCTTTCATTTCTCTTTGGTTCTGGGTAAGTAGAGCAATTTTTTTTTTCTTCCCCCTTCTCTTTTTTTTTTTTTTTCCTTCCCTGAAAGCATTTAGGTGACTTTGAAAAAGAAATCTGTGTATTTTGATAGAGGAGAGACTAAAGCCGAATGTTTAACTTTTCTGAGGGGACAAGAAGAGACACAGAGCTGGAAAAAAAAAGCATGTTTTCTGTGTTAACTCCTTATGTCAGATAACATTGGAGAAGGATTTCTGGGGGAGTTTCTTTAAAATGATGACTGATTATTTGGGTTCCTATGCCAGCTGTTACCCACATTTTTCACATATTTTTGCTCATTCTTCTTATTACCTGCAGAGGGAGCTTGTATATGAGATAATCAGAGTAATCAAGGCATTCAGGGCTGAATTGTTTCCAGTAAGTACAATTTCATTTCACAGTGCCTTCTCTGTTACGCGGAGCAGAAAGGCTCTGCAAGATAGCTTTTAAAAAGGCTGTCCATCAGTAACAGTAAATAACAGTGGGCAAAAATTTTAAAACATCGTTGAGCAAAAGCTGACGTTAGAAATATTTCATATTTCAGAGAAGTGCCTTTTTATTGAAAGTTTAAAAAGGAACTGAGGAAAACAATTCTTGCATGTCGAGGTGCAAGACGACAGTTTTGGTACTCCGCATGACGGGAAGCAGATTTTTGTTGCATAAACTGTCTTCTCTGATTCTAAAAATGTCATGGCAGCATGAGAGAGGCAACACAGTACTATACAGGTCTTCGGTACATCTCCTGCAGTGTAGTGTGCTAGCCAAAAAGCAGTAGGTAAGTCTTTTCTATTTACGCAAGCAGTGTTATGAATCATAATCAAGGTGATTGCAGATGCAAGGGTAACTCTTCATTTTGCTTTTTCTCTATTATAAAATATGAAAAGGTGAATGAGTTTCATCCAAATACAATTGATGAATTCATACAGTTGGACTAAAGCACGCAAACAGTGGTAAAGATCGCTGTCTTAAGCTTTAGAAAAATACAACAAAGAGCAAGGAATATCATAACCTAAGTTTATTTGTAAATTGTAACTTAAAAACTAGCTCGAAGAATAAGAAGTACTTATTTAAATTGTGATTTTCCTTAATCTAGCACAATGAAAGAAATGATCTGGTGTATTGCAGGTTTTATAATTGGTATTATAGTTATCTGGATGGTGAAAGTGTATGATCCTTCAAAAAGTTAAGACTTCAGAGAAGAAAATGATCAGCAAGCAAAACCGTACGGTACTTAGATGAATTCTGCACTACTTATCTCTGGGAAAATGGCAGTCATTTTACTTTAAAATATTTCAGTAAATTTAAAGATGATTTGCTATGATGCTGTTAGGAAATAAAGCGGTATGCATGCACATTCCATAAAACAGAAACAGCTCTCCGTAACATGCTCTCCTGTAATAAATCTGCCACATAAATTGGTTCGAGAGTTGGGTTTTTTTTGTTAGTTTAAACTAACAGAACTTTAAACTTAACATATGTTCAGCCTAACGTCTCAGGGTTTTAGTTTGGACTCTCTTTTTAAACATCAGGAAAGATTTACCGTCTCTAAAAGAGCAGCAACTTGGTGTCGATTTATTATTTATACTGGCTAATCCTTGCTAATGTGAAAAGTCAGCTTGTTATTGTAACACCAAATGGCCCTCTAAGTAGGGAAACAGTTAAGTAGATCTCCTGTAATAGGTTGTTGTCTAATAAAGAGATTTATGGTATTGGCAAGGGCTATTGTATAGGTATTACCCTCTCACAGCATGATCATGTATTATCTTAACAACTCGGTGCCACATTTATGTTGAGCATTTTCATAACAGGGTAAGAATATTAGCCACAGCAATTACACTCCAATAGGATTATAATGGTAAGATTTACAGAAAATATATAAATGATGTATTTCGTAGAGATTTTGATAGGTGCTGGGAGTTGAAAAGTTGCATCATCCTTTTTGCATGGGAAAATACTAATGTATTAGTCATGATGAAGAAAGAGAGGTTTCTTAATTTAATCTTGTTGAGGAATTACGGGGAGGCAATGGAAATAATCTTTCTTTACACAGTGTGTCTTTCCCGGTGAGGTAAGGATGTTTCAGAAATTCCATTCAGTGGAGATTGCCGTACAATATGAAAATCAAGACGTTCATGTAACTTTAATTCTGTTGTGAGGATAATACAGCTGGGATTAAGATACATTTTTTAACACCCTTGTATTTTGAAGGTAGAACAATGGTAATTTACTTGCTACACTGGAAGAGCTTACTTGAACAAAATCATGTTACTTTGTTTTAGCTGTAGCGTAACACACATTTTCTGTTTCATTAGCACCAGGTTTTTATGGTGATAAGTAACTTAGATACTTTTTAAAATTACTATAAGCAACAAAAGTGACAATAATGTCATACTTGTACAGTTTTCATGTAAGTGACATTCAAGCTGTTCCTTAATTCTTAAAATTTTCCATCTGTTTTTTTTAAAAACAAAAAAAGTCAGACATTAATACTCACTCACTTGGCAGAAGCAACGTACCAGTCACATTTAATAAAACTAATTATGTTTTATCAATAAAAAACACTTACGGGGATGGATTGAACAAAATACATTAGGTTATCTAGTCATTTATGAGTAACTGCATTGAGTAGAACAGCAGTCTGAATGGCAAAGTGTGATGAAATAGCCACACATTTTAAGATGGTACCTTGAGGTATAATTCAATAAATACTGGAATAATGAGTGTTTAAACAAACAAAATACCTTTCTTCCCCTGATTTACTGTAACAAAATGATAATTAGGTCATTCTAAATTAAGAAAATATATAGATGGCAATTCTTATTGTAGAACTTTCCAATATATGTTCCATGCATTATACACATGCATGGATAGTATTAGTTACATTTGTAAGACACGACATTTCCTGGATGTTTTGGATTAACTCTGTGTGTAAGACTTTATGTAGAAAGATCATGTATCCCATCTGTTTAAAATTGTTATTGATTACCAAAAGCCAGAGGAAAGATGCACCTGTTTCTTTTGACACGAAATATTCCACTTCTGAAAATGTGCTGATAGAAGGTAACGTTGCACACAGGTTTAAATGTTTTCTGGTGGATTACTGGAAAATAACTGGGGCCTCAAAACTGCATTAAACAATGAATATTCAAAACTTCATTATTTTTGTAATCATGGTAGCAATGTATGACTTCATCTGTCATTAGTAACTCATACATCTTGTGTTTACGGAACTAGAGCAAAATTCTGGAGCTTTGTCTTTAGCCTTGTGTTCGGAACAAGAATTACGACCCGCAGAATAACATTTTCTATTTTAGAAAAACTCCTGTAGGTTCTTAGATTGGCTTCGCATTTCATTCATTTTGAACTGTGGAAAACGATTGTATCTTTTGTCTGTAAGTAAAAAGAGAACACAAAAGGACGAATGTTACCCCCTGATGAATGTGGAGCTCCAACCGATTTAAGTGCGTGAACTGTGACTGCATTGTTGAGGGCAGTGCTTGGCTTGTATACCCTGTATAAGAAGCTGCCAGTACTTAGAATAAAAGGGCGAATAATGCATAAAAATTCAATACGAGGTAAAGCATTTTTACCAATGCTTTAAATGTTACAATTATTTATAATTTATTTAAAAAGTACTAAAAATAGGTAACAGTGGATTGGTTTTACACGTATTTATCATTAAAAAAGTTTTCTAATCTTTTAGAAGACAATTTCTGTGTTTGAAAGAGGAAAATATATGCAGAAATATTCTTAGCAAATTGTTGTCCTTATGTGCTCTCCTGAAACGTTTTTGGAATATGTATATATAACTGTAAGATAAAGATTAACCATTTTTCTTTTTGTACAAATCCCGTAATGAATGGCTTCTTAAAATCAGTGTTATTCTGTTTGCAAGACAATAAATCAAAGCACAAATCCACATTGTAGTCATTTTACTTGTAGTGTGAATTAAAAATGAAGTCACACTAAGTCATACTTAACTGTCCACAGACAACTAACCCTGAAGAAGGGATAAGTCTGTCTTTTTTTTTTCCCCCCATCTATTTTATTATTATTTATATCTCTCTGTCTGTTTGGATCACCAGTGTTGTTATGACTAATAAAGCTTTTGTATTTGGCAAATGGGACGCAAGTAATCAGCAAGTTCTTGGCTCACGACTGGAAAATCTGCCAAACACAGCACATAAAAACAGTATAACCTTTGAAGTATACCTGTGAATGAAATTCTTCCTTATACTTCCGTCACCTGTACGGAATTCGTGTATCTTTACATCTTCACTTCTAATGATATTATTTCTGATTACAGTGAAACCCACAGCAGTGTTTGGAGAGTGACATGATTAGAAAGTACTGTTTTCAGCCTGCTTCTGAACATATAGCCCCTTTGATTTTTTTTTTGTTAGAGATAATAATATAGTGACTTACAGTGAAATCAGCATCTTTCTATTACCTATCTAATTAATGGCCGATTTAAAAGTTTGGTTTATTTTAATTATATTTAGTTTAATTTTTTGTCCAGCTTTGACTGATCTTTGCATGTGATAGATTGCTAAGATTCTGTAAACAATACATTTCTTAGTTCTTGTGTATTTTTCACAGAAAATCACTCGATATGAAACAATTATTTAAAACAATTCTTTTTGTTCAATGTAGTTTTATATATTAAAAAAAAAGCTACCGAAGTCCTGTATGTTAATTGAAGGAAAGTCAAATAAATGTAAATTTTATAGTAGGTCTGCAGGAAGATAGCCAGTAAATTATTTCTTTTTATATTTTAAATAGATACATAATAACCAATATGCCAAATAAAGCTGCAGCATTAACAGATTATTAAAACTAATTGGTAAGGATTTATGAAAAATGCATGGGGCAGTAGGAAAATTTGTTGCTGTTTCAGTGCTATGGTTAAGCGGTTTGCACAACTCTGTTCACTACTTCGGCACAGTTGAGAGATATGATTAATATCTCTTCAAGCACTTAATTACAGCCATTATTTAAGTTACCTAAAAGAACAACAGGTCTTGTACATATAGGAAATATTAGCTTTGCTAAACCAACTGAGCAAATATGCTTGGTGGAATTTTATTATGGCTCACAAATGGTATAAAGAGGTAGCTCCCGGTATTGTGCTCTAAAATTCACTCAAGTCCATCTGACCATTGAACAAGTGGTGTTTTTACTGCAGTGTTAGTGAAAAACTGTGAATGCCAATGTGTACAAGATGTTTCCATCCAAAAACAACAACAACAAAAAAATGGGGAGCGCCTTTTTTACTGTAGGCTTGTGATCTGGAGCTCTGGTGAGATGGTCTGATCTGTAACTGTCGCCATCCTGCATGCAGCGGTGGTCTCCGTCACGGCTGCGACTCGGGTCTGCGAAAGTAGGAGTCCTTCTGTGCTGCAAATCCAAATTTGTGGGTAGATTCTTCCAGTTGCTTCACAATAAAACAAAGGTGTAATTAGGGCTAATTTTGCTAATCATCATGAACTGGAGGTAGTCCCATCTGCCCTTCCCCCTCAAAAACTGCGTGTGATACCAAAAAAGTGTGATCGTTGTGAGATCAAAGAGGGGAGCGTTGTGTGCGCTGTCTGCAGATGAAGATCCTTGGAAACCAGGTTTGTCCTTTTTCTGTTATTCACAGTCAAAAAGTCAAAATCTCCATTTTAATGAAGACATTTCAAAGAACAGACGAGTTGAGAAAGTTACTGTATTTCTTTACATGCTCCTTCCTTTTAAACGTGGAAGAACCCTTAGGCTATAAATTAAAGAGTATTTTAACCCTGTGTAGTTGATCTCAGCCTGCCCAGTAGCAATGAAGAGTTAAAGTTTTAAAAAAAACAGTTGTAAATGGCTTGGTGGTTTCATGTTTTTCAGTCTGTGGTTATCACATGTCCCCCTCTTGTCCTGTTTTTGTCGATATTTTCCTTTCACCTAAGAACTAGAGCAAGTGGAAGGAAAAGTAACTTGAAAGAATGTAATTATGCCAGAGATGCATTTTCATGTGGGAACCTTTATAATGCCTTCATGTAAATGACATTCACTATGGAAACCGTAAGAGCACTTAGGAGCAGAAGGGTTCATCCTGTGCTCCATGGGAAACACCGATTCGCTTCTCTCTCTTCCCAGAAAGGGCACACGCGTGCACCGGGGCTGGGGGAGGCTTCGACCACGCTCCCCTTCCAGGGCTGCAGGTGAACGGCACGGGGACCCTCGGGAACTTGCGGGAGCGTCTCGGGTAATGGTGTGTCTGGAGTCCGTGCAGTTTTACAGATGTGTAGGAAATGGAGCCACCTTAGAGGATAATTGTATTTTGCATTTTTAATTTTTGCTTGGTAGGTGGTTTGTTGTTGTTTTGGGGTTTTTGTTTGGTTTTTTTTTTTAACAACGTGCTCATTGACGTTCATTTTCACTGAATGCTTACTTCTGGAGGGGAAACCTACAACAGAACAACTTTAAGATCAAAAAGCCCTCAGAGTTGTGTTGACAAACCTTATTAAGCGGTGCAGCACAGTATATGGCACAAAGTACTCTAATGCACACTTGGAGCAGCAGAGTGCCCCCACACAGCAGCCTGGGTCACCGGTGATGCCCGTAGCTTTGCTGGTTGGAGTCTGGAGTTGTGGCTCCTAGAGTCCAGGTTTTTTAACCTGGAACAAGGAGAGATGTAGATTTATTTATTTCAAAGGCTTCATATTTGTAAGCTTTGTTGATGATTCTTGTAAAATTTAAAATTGTTCTGCTATGTTTGTTACTATCCCCACCACATTCTTAAAAATTAATCGTCTTGTTGAATAGTGTTTCTCGATCAGCTTGAATTATTGATGTTTTGGTCCTCAGTAGAGGGGCGGTGGTACTTTTCCTCCTATACCACAGCCTGTTCAACCCCAGTACCTCTAATAGAACAACAACACGAAAAAAAATCGTAGTTATGGCTTATTGAATGGGGCTCAAAATGAAAAGTGGGAAATGGACTTTTGTGTGAGTCCAGGCTTTAAGAAGTTGGTGCTTTGTGAATGTTGAAGCAATTGGTACCTGCTGTTTGGAAGTTAGAGCTGTTAGTGGTCATTGCAAGATCAATAGCTTCCTAGAGAGGAATGCAACATTTAGTAGTATATTTAAATATTTGAAAGTATTTAGCTGAATATATTTTTATTCTTACCTGTCTTAAGCTATTCTTGAAGACTCTTTTTTATAAATAGTTTTGAAAGTGAATGAAGTAATAAAAAAATTGAACAATAGTAAATGAATATCTGCTCATGAATGTGTGTATGCTTGATTACATGTATATCTGAGTATTTATTAATCTGGTACTTCTTCGTTCAAAACCGTAAAGTGTCCAGTTTATCATGTGATAAAGTTGTGAGGCAGATCAGGAGGAGATGCTTGTCCAGAGTCACAAATGAAGGTCGCTGCCAGCCTGGAAGAGCCTGGTTTCCACTCTCAGCCAGCTTGACTGTATGTGTACATGTTCTAGTTAGTAAATAACAACACTGTGGAAAAGCTAAAAAGTGATATTTACTTAACTGTCCTAAAATAATACTGTAGCAGTGAATTTAGTTTTTATTTTGGTGACCAGAAATCATTGGGGTGAAATGTCTGGCTGTTGAAATCTTATGCTGTGCTTGCTGTGAGGTCTTCCTGTATTGTACACCATATTAATCTTGGGTTAGATATTTTTATTTTTAGAAGATCTATAAAGCTGCTATTTTTAGGTCAAAAATGTCAAATCACCTTTTGACTGAAGAGGTATTAAAATAAAACTGAGTAGCTTCTAGAGAGTATGTTGATAACCAGGCAGTGTCAGGTGAAGTGTTCTGTCATGCCTCTGTCTGTCGCTTCTTACATATCCGAGAAGATGGGCCTTCAGGTTGGGTTATTTTTTTTTCCTTTCCATTTTTGTCTGTTATTCATCCTCCCGTCTTTCTTTTTCTCTCCTTCCAGAAATGAAATCTCAGTTCAGCCCAATAGTGACCCATAAATAAACTGTATATTTATTACTGTCACAACCTCTTCTGGACTTGATTTTTAAACAAAAAAATTGCCCAGAATGTGCAATAGTTGTATTGAAATCGTGGTCAGCTTTTTTAAATTATTATTATTATTATTATTATTATTATTATTATTATTATTATGAGTAATTGTATGCAGGAAGACAGGCAGACATGCATCTCATTGCGTGTGTGTGCTGGCCTCTCTTGTAACATTTATTGCCAACATTATCTTTCTCTGTCTCCACGTTTATTACTGCTTTGACTCATTCTTCAAAAGATTTGTGGCTTCTGATGTGGATTGGTGGGCTTTTCATATGGATTAAAAAGCGAGTAGTTGCAGTTAGCATAGCTTGCGTTTGTGTCCCGGATAGAAGTAGGTCTCGTACATTGGGTTATGAGAGTGTGGCAACTGATCCTAAATGCTGGCAGTCCGCTTGAAGGAATTCCAATTACACTCAGCTATTTCGTACTAGCAAGTCCTTCCCTTTTCTGTACTGTGCTGCATGGTTTCTGTTCCCTGTTGACTTGGATTCCTTCCTTGTCAGTCTTCCTCCGCTCCTTCAAATGCCTCCTTATT
>NW_008824053.1:8335440-8357049 GCF_000699105.1 Pygoscelis adeliae | reverse complement strand
TCCCCCCCCCCTTTTTTCGGGCCCCACAGTGCGACTCTCACTGATTCCTGGTGAGTAACTGGCAGTACGGGGGAGTCTACCTGATGATGATGATTTCATTGTGCATCTGATTTGTAATCTGTTGCAGGAGTGTCTGCAATGCAGAAGGCTTGGTAGTGTTATTTAGTGCTAGAAATTTAAAATACTAAAGTACATAGAGCACCAGTTAAATCAAGGTGGCTTGTTGAGCATGTGTATGACTTGCATGGTTCTGTGAGTGTGAAGGTTTTGCACAATACGATATCTTCGGGCAAGCCGTGAAATACGGTGATCTAGATTAAATTTGGAGTTCTTCAGATTGCTGAACGAGAAGCTGGTAAAATGGCACGTGTTTTCTAAACAGAGACAACTTCTCTTAAATTTACCTTCTGTCTGTTGAGCTGTCAGCCACTCTGTCACTGGAGGCTTAAAACGATATTAAAGAAAACAAGAGGTTGCCTGATTTCAAAGAAAATGCTGTTTTTGTTAAAAATAGCAATCGGACCAAAAGGTTAGACTATCATCAAAGTGTCTGTAAAAATATGCTTAAGACCGCGTTCTATTCTTCGCTATCACAAGAGAAGATGACTTGTAAATTGCCTTTCATAAAAGTGAGTTTGATTTAAGGTATTAATAAAATCTAAATTTGTGCATTCTTGCTGTGGGGACTGAAGATTTTAATTTAGTGAAATGCCAGAACAATTTTTTTGTGCTCAGTTTGATGAGTGTTATGTGAGAATTTCATCTTATAAATTAGGGCAGACGTATATATTACACTGTTTACAAACTGTTATGATTAAAACCTGTTAAATTTCATATTTAATATTCAGTCATCTTTGAGTAAAAAAGTCACCTCGTTTTCGTCTCAGTGCTGTTGGATTCTTGTGTTAAAATAGATTAAATTGCAAATGTTAATCTGAGTAACTGTGGAAATTTGTGACCTGGATTTGAAATAGCCATGAGACTACTACAGCAGCGGTAAATCTTCAAGAACGTGTAAGGCTAGCACATGGCAGGGGACATGTCTGATGTGAGAATTAGAGTGCCGGTGGAGGAATAGCCTGAAAACAAAGTCGTGTGCCAATATCATGTTTTTCTAGTCTGAAAGAAAAAAGTAAGAATTTGTCACTTTTATATAAAGCTGTGTTTTTACAGGCAGCGCACAGTAACTTCAAAAAATTTTATTTTAAAATGGTAATCTGAAATTCAAGCTGTATTTAAGAAAGACTGTTTGTGGCACTGAGGCGTCTGGGTTCTTAATCCCCATGTGCTTCCTCCGGCAACAGTGATTCCGATCTTTGAAATATGTATGGGAATTGCAGGTGCAGACTTCAGCCTAAAGAAACCATCAGTCTGAGGCAAAAGTAGGTACCAAATGTACTTACCTTTTGTTTTAAGCTTTTTTCTTCTGTCCTTAAATGACTGTTTTTTCTTGGCTAAGCCTGGCTTCAGCCCTGGTTCCTGATAGCATCCAAAGGTCCCGAGTGTTAGTTCTCAAGCACTGGGCTTGCTGGAATCTTTTATTATCTTATTGCTTTGATTTTCTTCATCTCTCTTATAACACGTCAAATAAGAATGTAGGTGATGTCAGGAAAATATGGTAATAGTACTTTTTAAAGCAATGTTTTGACTTTAAAAATAATGTTAAAACAATAATGTTTAAGCAATTCATAATGGAAAATTAATTGCTAATTAAAAAGAAGAGTAGAATAAGTATTTTCTACATACTCATTTGATCCAGTTTGCTGTTCTGTCATCTCTCTGGATATTTTTGATAGAAATTTCTTTTTGCATAAAAGAAAGAAATGAGCTTGCAGATACTGGCCCACCTGTGTCCACACAACAAAATTATCTCGGAGCGCTATACAAAGGTATTATAAGTGTTACAATATCTATTATTGCAATGTTGACTATTGATTCTTTTCAGTTTCTAAAAAATACTAAGATTGTAGGGCTTATGAAGTAAGAGCCTGAAATACTTTACCTCCCCACGTTTTTAAAAATGTATTGAAAGCTGCTTTACAATAAAATGGTAACACCAGCTAGAATATGACTGTTCATTGTATTCACTACAGAGAGGGGGTGATTGGCAGGCTCTGGCATTCGGCTGTCCATGGCTGAACTGCAGGGCTTGAGTTGTGTTGGCAGGGCTGCGCGTAAAAGTTTGTGCCGTGTGTGCCAACTGTGTTCTTGGCTCAAGCTGATGTTACACGTCTCTCGACTCCAAAACACGCTCGTTTGCCAAATTCTACCTAAAAATGTATGCTGGAGTTCCTAATTAAATAAAACCCTTGGTATTTATTTTATGCCTTGGAAAGCCACACATTCTTTCACAGTAGGTTCTGCTTTGGTAGAAATACAAATAAAAAAGCCCAAGGTGGATTAAAAAGCTGTAACTGCTATTAGGAGAGAAACTGTCTCTTGCAAACAGATTGGTAGCTTCGGTTTCTTGTAAATACTGAAATTGTGGGACTTTACCAGCTTCTTACCTGAAATTCTTTGCATACATACATTTTTTGTTTATTTTTCAAGTATTTTGAAAATTGTTCCACTACAGATGATAATTGCAGTCAGTATATAATTTGATTGTTTTTTTCCCCGCTATGTAGCAAAATAGCTACCTTCTTGTTGCCGTAAGCTGAAGTTACCAGTTGAACGATAAAGGTATAATTTATGCCAAACCAGTCTAGAAGCTTTTTCAGAAGACCGACAGCAACTGCTTTTATACATACTGCTATGTAAAATGCTTATTAATGTTAGCAGATGTTGCACTTTAATCCCCCCGAATGATTGTTTGGTAGCAGCAGGAGATTTATTAAGCTTGAGTTGTGTGAAATTGTGTGTGCATAAGCTGCTATTTAGATAGTAAAAATGCCATTGAAAACTGTTAAAAAGTTCTAACTGTAATTGGCAGAGAGGTATTAGCTGTTCTATAAGAAGTATATGTGTACCATTGGCCCTTGTGCTGCAACCTCTTTATCATTTATCTTCTTGTATTAATGTCATTGAATTATTAATTCATGAGCAGGGTTGGATGGGGTGAAGGCACTATTTAAATGTGTGGCACATGTATCCTTATCGCTGGAGACATGAAAAGAGTCATTTTGTGTTATCTATAAAATGGAAAGAACATTTAAAATTTCATTTACAGTAATCCACTTCACTTCCCAGTAAAACACCTAGATTATTGCTACTATAATATAATGTTCTTATTAAAATTTTGTAATCTTTCTGCTCTGTTCACTTATAAATATTGCTGATAGACAAATGTAGACTTATTCTTTTTTCTTTTTAGTTGCACAAACAGTTCATGAACTGCAGCAGAACACATGAAGAGCAGGTTTATATTACATTGTTTTATATATATAACATTGTTATATATATGTAATATACTGAAAGGATAAATAAAAAAAATCTTTAATTTCTAGTAAAAGAATACAAAATAAAGGCCATTAAGTATTTGCAATTGTGAAAGGGTAAATAAATTATTTAAAATCATAACATAACCTAATTAAACAAAAATACAATATTTTCCAAAGTAGCAGTGTCATTGTCTCATTGAGTTACCAAGACCTATATTATTTAGAAGAAATTGTAAATGCATGACACAGAGTTCTTGGTCTGCTTAATGAAACCACAGAACATCAGAGGTCATGTTGCTGCTAAAAATTGTGTTTAAAATGTATCTTAAATTTCATCTGTGCTGTATGGATGATTTAAAAGAAAATTAAAATGTATGGGAAATATAATGTTTTCAGTCACTGCAATGAAAAGAGTTCATTCTTTCGAATACTTTGAAATGTATTCATTGTTTTTTAAAATTCTCCGAGTGAAAGCGATTTAGAGATACTTTGTCCTCAAGTGCTCGCTGTGGTTGGCATGGCAGTGCTGGAGATAACCCATATTCCATTTTGTTTAATAGAAGGTATCACTTCACACTTCCCTTTTCACATTCCCTTTTCACTGTTTCCAAAATACAATTTTTTTTTTTCTCCCCCTGAAGGAAGAGAAAATACTATGTAAGATGCTAGGGGGAGGAGTTCTAAAGAGTTCTAGTGGTACATGCAAGTAGAAGGAGCCTTTCTGTTGAATTATAATTCAGAGCTCTTTTTGCTCATAACTTCTCCAAATGTAATCTTTCTAGTTTTCCGACTTAGCCTTTCTACAAAAGAAATAAAAAATGAACTGAAATACTTTTCTATTTTTCTGTTATAGTTTGAATAAATAAGAAAGCCCACAGTTCACCCCAGTTAAAGGAGTGGTACAGCTCTGATGAATGACTGGTAGTCATTCAGCTGCCTTGCACAGTTAAGAATAGTCACCTGAATGTTCATTGCTTATTAAATTGTACAAGAAAATACTCTTTAACTACAGTTGCACCATTAGATGCCTAGGCAACTCGAACGTCTCTACAGAGCCCATCATCCAGTAGCAGAAGGGAAGTCTTTGTTTCATGGCAGAATCAGGCCCTTTCTGAATAGATACTGGAGATTTATTTGCCATATTTATTGCATATGTTTCGCACATTCTTGACGATGTGCGAGCAATAGTTATGTAATTTGGTCATGTATTTGTGTGTAGGTGCAAGGAAGAGAGTTAGTGCTGTCTGTGCAGTACTGTCATACATGGCTTCTCACCCTTGAATTCTTGTTTTCACCATGAATGCCCGTATGAGAAAAGCCAGTTTACAAGGGAAGAAAAACTGTGAGTTTGTTGATTTTTATTTCATGATTTTTGAGTTTTCAGCGTTCTGAGTGCTACTGGTATGTAAAATTGGTAAACCTGAAAAATGTGTCTTCTGTCAATGTGCGCTTCTTTATTTAATACACATGCAGAAGTCCTCCAGAGGGTTATGTAAATTCAGTGAAGTTTCTACCTGTAAGTCATACTTGCCTGGAGAACCTCTTGTGTGCTAAGAAAACAGGTAAAGACCATTCTTAGTTGATTATTCTTTCAAAGGTGAGGTATTTGAGGTCTCCATCATTCCTTCCCTTCTTCTGTTGTCAAAATTAGAAATTTTGACCTGGCTCATGGCCGAGTATGGGATGGTAGCACACAGCACTTCTCAGGTTTCTCTGCAAGAGGTGATCCACTACCTTTTGATAACTAAATGGTTTATGAATGGTTTGGAAAATACAGCTTTATGGAATTACTCATAGAAGTTTGTTTGGTGGTGGTGGTTTTTAGTGGAACTAAAATGTGGTCTTCGGAAGCTCCTGACTATCAGGCTGCTGGTAAGAAAATACTACTCTCTGATCACTGTAATACTAATTGTGCTTCAGGGAAAAGAAAGAAAACTAGAACCTAAGGGGTCATTTGAAAGAAGAAAAAAAAATGCTTAAGTACAGCATGTTTTAAATCATAATTAAAAGCATACATTATTGAAATGGTCTTTCATGAAATGCATTATTGTGATGCTATGGTAAATGTTAATACTTGAGGATATGATGGAAGAAGAGGTATTTAAAAATACCTTTCTTCTGCTGTCTCTATATTTAGTCACAGGTTTTTCACATTTCTTTGCATGCTCATCTGATATATTTTATCCTAGATTACCTCATTGCTCCCAAGAAATCCCTTTTGGTAATATTGATAACCTAATATATGACAGATTTTGGTCATTATTATTTCATTTAGTGGTCATATGTATAGACCAAGAGGGAATCTGAATATTGATTCACTGAATGGCTAGTAACAATGATTTATAAGTCAAGGATTCAGTGCAGTGAGCCAAACACAGTAGAGATTACATCTTATGTGCCACCATTGATTTTGTTTCATATTTCACTGCACAATGATTAGGCCATGGTCTCACAGATGTTAACATTAGAACCATATTCCTCTCTAAGCAAAAGACAGGCCACAAATTACACCCAGTGCATTGTGTGTGTATGTATGTGCCGCCTCCTCCTGATTTTTTTAAAAATGATAAATGTTTTTCAGTTACTTTTTAAAGAGTTGGTATTTCTCTGGTAACAACAAAGGTTTTTGATAGAATTTGTAAAAATAATCAAAAGAGACTTTGCTGCCCACACAAGCTTGTTCTTGAAAGTTGAACCGTATCATTTATATTAAATACAGACCACATATACTGATCTTAAGTACAACCGATAGAAAATGGGATACTTTAAAATGGATGCTATCACAGCACCTTCATCAATCTTTTTGATAATATTCCTTGGCACATGCCAAGAAGTCTTCAGTGCAGTAGTTTCCAGGGGATTGGTGCTACCGAACTGAGGTTTGTGCAGGAATACCAGATGCCGAGGCTGCAGCGCAGCCATCCCCGACCATGGTTCGGTTGCAGGTCCAGCATATTGGGGCTATACAGCCCCCATTAACCCAGTTACAGCATGGATAAAAATGCTGTAAATGCATGGGTAAAAATGTGTTCTTGTCTGCTCTTGCCTGTAATTTGATTTTATTTTGGAAGTTAGTAGCTCATGGGTGTTTTGCTGGTGGCTGTATGCTGGTCTAATGAGGTTGTCTTACTTCAGCGTGTCAGCTCTGAAAGGCATATTTGAACTCATTTCCCTGCTTAAGCCCCATGTTGAGCGGTCATAAAGCAGATCGGGTGCATTGAAATCCCTGCAGTCAGCTAGAGAAACACCACGTCGCTGCACAGGTACGGACATGTCTGACCACAGTCCCAGGACTTTTCTGTTTGTTTTGTTTTTCAGTCTACTTCCACTTCAAACAAGTTCTCAGCAGTAAAAAACACTGGATGGGAGGAAAAAAAAGAGATCAGCTAAGTGGCATAACAGCTTTGAGAAATACGGGCCTTTGCAAAGCCTTGTCAAGGCTGTCAGCAAACAGTTACTGTCTTACAAGACTGCAGTGTCTTTGGCTGATGTTAGTCTAGTGATTTTTTTTTTTTTCTGAGGGAAAGGAATGATATCTTCTAATATAAATAGATTATTTTAAGGATTTCTCTTCTCTGAGAAGTTTGAAAAGCCTTTGAATTTTCTTCAGCTGTTACGATTGCTTCTTTTGGTTTGTCATATGGTTCTCAGTGTTTTTTATAGCTATTCATTATTTTCCTGTTTATTTTTCATGTTCATAAAATCTGTCCTACGTAGGTTTGAAAATGAGAGCTATTTGTTTTGCAGTTTAATGAAGAGAATGGCAAACAGCCTCAGACTGTGTCTCTGGTGTCCAAAGTGATCAGCATATTTAACATGCTCAGCGTGACACGAAGATATTACAGCCGATAACGGTTGTAATTGACTTAGAGCATCCCTTTCCCTCCCCCCGTCTTTGGATGCTGGGGATTTATCTTTGAGACCCTGGGAAGATGTAGTGACACAGAGGGCAGAAGTGTTAAAAAGGTTTTACCTGCACTGTTTTGAGTGGAGGTGGTCTGATGTAGCGGCACGATGTTGATTCAGGTGAAATACAGGGAATTTGCAATGAAGATTGAGTGACACCCCCCACCCCCACCCCTTGATTCTGAGCGCTTAGCAAAGGCAAAAAGAGAAATTCAGACCTGGCAAAAGGAGAGTGCCTGGAGCCAAAAAAAGCCATTCTTATTAGCGCTAGCAAAGGTTTACTTTGCTGGCTTATTGAATGAAAACTCCCTAGAGTGTCCAGGCTTTATCCTGTGTTAACAAGAAGGGGCAAAGCTGGCTTGTCGGGAATGGAGCACTGTGTAATGTGTCTGTAAAACACAAGAGTGAGGCCAAGCCGAACTGGAGTGCTGATGAGAAGGAAAAATGTTCATCTTTTCCTCTTAAATTCTATTTATTTTCTCTGTGAATGATTGCGGTAGACCACTGAGCTTCTGTGGACTGATGGACTAAATTTGTGATGTTGCACTGTTAAAATAGTGTCAGTGCACTGTTTAGTGTCATGTCTTGCATAGGTAGATTTGGTATTTTGAATGATCTGCTGCACTGATGAGCTGGGAACTCAGACTGATGTGGGGTGGGCATTTCTGTGGTCATTCTCAATTTAGGGTGCACGTTCATGGCATGCTATTTGAGGCATTCCCCAGGCATGGGTATGTCACTTCGGAGTACAGTGCAGCTGAATGCATTGAAGTCATTTTTTTTGTTGCGAGATTGGATGACCTTGGTCAAGTCTTGTTCTTACTGTATTATTCCCTTCCCTGATACTGTATTCCTACCATGCAACTTGGAAAGAGATGTTTTGGGTTAGAAATCCAGTGTTCAAGCTGACAATTAATAGGGACTGTTGAATACAGAATTGAAGATAAGACTCTCTGGTACATTTTAAGCATTGAATTGCTTTTAATGGAAAATAAGTCTTTGTTAACCAATTTTAGACAGAGCAGAATTAGCATTTCCTTTCTCCTTGCCATATGCAACTTGTTTAATTGGAACAGATCACGCATTGATCGTTTACCATAGGTAGTAGAAGGATGGTAAGTAAACCAGCACGGGGTCTTGCTTTTCTTCAGTTTTTTTTGTAAGATCTCACAACTTTGAAGATTTTCTACATTGTGGTACTGTAGCACTAATGCAAAGTTATTGATGTAAGTCAATTTTTGAATAACCATATTGAAGACTTAGGAATAACTCATATTGAATGCATCTGAAGATATGTTCAACGTTGAAAACTAGAGCTGGGTCTCATTGCAGATACGTATAAAACTGTAGCTCTTGGATCATAAACAGCATTAGTCTAATTCTAGTATTTTACTAATGTGGCTTAGACAGTTTTACTAATCACACGGCACTAATTAAATTCTTATGTTACAGATTATAGGAAATTTAACTTTTTTTTTTTTTAAATTGGGAAAGCCTCATGATGGGGAAGGCACGTGGACACATGATTTCTCAGGAGACTAAGTGGTCTATTATATTGTATGAAAATATATCTACTCACCCTTGCCTCCTCTTCCCCCTCCTTTCCTCTGCAGAGTGTCTCAGATATATTACAGAATTACTTAGTTTCATAAACTGGGTTATGAAAGGCAGTGGGGGTGCTGCACGTGTGGCAAGGTAGGTCATACAGGATTTATAAGAAGGATTGCCTGGGTTCTGCTAGTTCCTCGGTGTGTACGAGCTGTGCAGCTATGGCTGATGTTCCTTACCTCTCTGTGCCTCATCGCCTGTAAAGCTGGTGTATTTTTTGTTTCTGTAATAGAGATGTTAAAGCTTGACTGAGGTTGCAAGTGATTCACGGTGTTTCTAAGATGATTTGGAAAATTAAGCACTATATTGTAAAATACATGAACGTTAGTCTGAAAGACTTGCAGCTAAAGAAAAACATTCTTGCTTCGCTGGAAAGATCTTTTGTGTTCCCCTCTGTCTTAATTGCCTGAAAAGCTGGATGGAACAGGAGGGAAAAGGCAGCTCTTGAGCATGCTGTGTCAGTTGTCCGGAAGCTCTTAAAAGACCCTTTTTTGGCTTTTGAAAATAAAACCTTGGGAAGGTTAAACAGAGTGGAATCGGGACGCGGCAGTCCTTTAGAGGTCTTTCTCTTCAAAGATGAAAGTATTTCAAGGAGCATGCTTGGAGCAGCTTTCTCTTACCTCTGGGGTGCTCTTGAGCAATGCTGCGGGGAGAGGGATGGCCAACAGTGGCACGTATTCTGCAGCGGTCGTGTTCCATCTGTAAGAAGTTTCAGAAGCACAGGAGAACAAGGAAGCGAGGCAGGGGCACTAAGATATTCGGGACTTGGAGCACGGCTTATGAATACAGTATGAAGAGATGCCCAATACCTTTGCAGGGTACAGGTTTGAACATGAACATTTCCAGTACTGATCTAGTCTCCTTTAACAGCATATATGCAAAGAAACAACAAGGTGATCCGCTCTGTTTCCAGCAGAGGTTTGGTGGTTTTTTTTTCTATGAGAGACTGCAGTATGGCCCAGAGGTAGGGATTTAAGTTACAACTGAAATTTTCTGGGCAGCTTTTATTGCACTCTGAAATTCAAGCAACCTTTTGCTCTAGGGAGTTTATCTCTGCCCCACCCACAAGCCCAAGCAGTCAGTGATCAGAGTCACTGAAAAGGTTTATTAAGGTCTGAGGGGAAATAAGTTATTTGCGCAGGAGAGCCGCTCGCCGTGGTCTCCTTTTTCTGTTTACACAGAAGTAACTTAATACCTCTTTTCCTGGTCCTACTTGTTTGGTTTGGGATTTGTTGTTGTTGTGAGATGCCACTGACAGTCTCCGTATCGCTGATAGATGGATGGTCAGAAGGATGCGGCTGACAGCCGTGTCTATAGCTGGAGTGCTCTGGCTCCGGCTCATGTCTGGATACCGTTTTCAGGATTAGCTTTTGTTATACTGATGAATAGTTGGTTCAGAACTGCACCGTTCTTTTACTTGGAGCCACGTAGAGTTTCTCAAATATATAGGTTGCATTAAAAATTGTTCGCTGTGAAGGTGTTAATTTTTATTCGAAAGAAGCAAAACCAAACCCTATTGCATCAGTTTTCTAAACTTTGCTTAATTTTTTCTTGCTTTTTTAGAAAAACGTGTTACTGATAATCTGGTAGGGGCTGTTTAGTTCATTTTGAATTCTTTTTGCAGCAGCACACTGAGTTAAATTCTGTGTCTGTAGGCTACAGCAATCCAGAGAGAACAATATATTGCACAAAGCACTTAAATTTGTCCTTAAAATTTGCATTTATTCGTAGTTGAATAGTTTCTGCTGGTTTTGGTATCACAAAAACATCAATATCCTTTCAGAAACTGTGGTTTCGTGTTGAAAACAGTTAAAATAAGTCAGTTTACAAGGTCAGGAACTTTTACTCAATTAAAAAAAACCAAAAAATCTCTCCCATAAATTTTGCAGCTACTTCCTAGAGGGATGTTGGGTACCGCAAGTGGTGCTTTGATTACTGTTTTTGTTTTTAACACAACCCTTTCCCCCCTCCAATTTCAAAAAAGCCCACAAGGAAGCAATGAGTTTAAGGATGATAAAGCACAGGTATGTCACTATCCACTTGAAGGTGAAGGAAGATGTCTCGAAATCTGGGTGTGCAGTGATATGTTATGGAAATAATGATAAAACTTGAGTCTCGGTAAGTCAAAATCTTCTGGATGGACTGGGAGCAATCAGAAGGCTGACTTAATTTCACTTTCAGCCATTATTGTTCCTCATCTTTTCTCTTGGATTATTCTGATTGCTTACTGAAATTATGCTGATTAGTCTGTAGTGTCTGTGAAATAGTTTCATGATTTTTCCTTTGGGTGCTACAGGTAAAAAATTAATCCAAGCTCTTCCCAAGCTTTTAGCTGAACTATCTCCAGGGTTTTTTTTTTTATATATCATGGTGGCAATTTTTTCTTCTTTGCTCAGCAGGAGCTCCTTTGCAATTGTAATTTCTGCTGAATGCAGTGCATCCTTTGTGGATTTTTAGATTTTTTTTTTTTTTAGTTGCAAAACACTCACAGCCCAGTGTCAAAGTTCTGGAGATGCAATATGACCATCTCTTCGTAACTGCTTCTGGATTGTCCTGTAGCAGCTGATGTATCACCATCTAAATTGAGGGCACATCTTTTACCTCTAGGCACATAGGTCTGTGCCAGGGAGAGCCACGCTCTGGCTGTCCTGCACTGAAGCACTCCGTTTGCTATTGCATGCTCTTTGTTGAAATACATGCGGATAAAAGCGCCTGTGATTGAAGAGCACCTGTCTGTAGTTGGAAATTGGAAAAAGGGTTTGTTTTTATGTATAAATAAACATAAAATCAGTCGGCCTCAGATGTCAGTTCTCTTTCATTTCCCTGTGTGAGAAATCACAAGCACGCTTGTGTTGTGTGAGAGGGATGCCTGCACTGAAGTGGCATCTCTCCTCCTAAAGAGGAGCCAAGCAAAGAAGCCTACTTGGCTATTTAATAATTTCCTATTCTGCCACAGTCACATTGCCTTCACTGAGAGCCAGAGAAATTGTTCCATAATGTTTTCTGTTAATTCTCATCTTTCTCTCCTTGGGGGAAAAAACTGAGTGTCAGTCTTGTTGCTGTCTGTGTGCTCAGGGAACAAACTTATCATTGATTAATATTAACATTGACTAATATAAAAGGAGTTACACTTTCTACTTCTGAAAATGGTCTGCAGATCATAGAATTTCCGTGTCTGGCACTGTGTGCTCTTCATCCTTTCCAGTTCTCCTTGCCAAAAGGGTAAATGTATTTTTAAAGTCCTCAACATGCTCCAGTACTCGTAAGACTCATAAGCGACTTGGATCCTGCCACTTAAATTTTTACATAGTCATTGTTATATGTTTTTAAAGTAACGTTAATTTCAAATATCTCAGGAATACATCCACACAGTCCTGTCCATTGGTTTTGGAGAGACCAAGCCAATGTGGCACCAGACTCAGCTCTTTGGATCTATGATGGCCGCAATGTTCAGAGAGTCATTCTTCCAAAGTTTCACATATCTGTAATATATGGAGCCAGCTTTGTAGTTAAAAATCATTTGTTTTTATATTATATGGATGTTCATTTTTCTCTAGCTTCCCAAACTAATAGTCGGGGCTGAAGCACGATCTAGCTTTGTACAGTGAGATATGGAAGGGGAAGTATGTAGTTACTCAGTTAGCTGGTGAGAGAATGAAGTCATTAGTGAACGGGAGCACTCTGCTGTCAAATCTTCTATCACAGCAACTGCACTCTATCACCATAATTATATTTTTCAAATGCAAATGATAGCTTTAAGAATTCTTCCTTTGGTACATCGTTTACAGGAGCAGCTCGGTTGCTATTTCTCAGTCGGAGACAAATCTTGTCAGAGGCTAAGGACAGGAGAGTCTCATCTATTATGTTTATTTCCTTTTCTCTGAAGGTGTTTATTGGGTAGAAATACAGCGAACTGTAGAGTCATATGAAGAGGCTTCCTCACCAAACAGAGTGTTTTGTCGGCAAAGTTGCTGTTAGGGCTCCATATCTGAGGAGAGCAACCTGTGTGTAGCACAAAGGGAACGCCGGGCCGTGGCGGGGAGGAGACCTGCAGAGCCTCACTGTTGAGCAGAGTTGCTCCATTGTTCTCAGCCACTCCATGTTGTGAATCACAAAGAAATACGGCAGTGCCCTAGATTTAATTTTATTGTTGTTCTTTGAGGTAGAGAAATGCAGATTGTGTCAGATTTGGGGAGTGGGAAAAGCTTAGCCTAGTCATCTGCAAATCCAATTTCTTATATTCGGAGAAAACGTTCTCTTTTTTTTTTTTCCCCATGTGTCTTAGTGCAAGTACATCAATAACATTCGTACTTTCAACTTTAACATGTATCATTATTTGGCATTCTGTTTAATGATCACTGACCTTGAGAGATTACATCCCACAAACGTGCCAGATTCTGAGCTACAGTACAGGTGTACTGTCAGTTTTTATTAAAAATTTCTGTCTTCATGTCAAGTAAAATTTGGTATTCTAAATTATTGGTGTTCAGCTATTGATGGATTTTTTTCTCCTTTTCTTCCAAATCCTCTGCTTCTCCAGGTATGAAGATGAATAATGCAGACCACTGGTTTCGATGATGCTGGGCTTTTATAACTGGATTCATTAAGGAATACAAAGAAAATTCTTACAGGGGTCAATAATGGTGTCTTCTGGCTGCAGAATGCAAAGTTTTTGGTTTCTGCTCATTATCAGCTTCCTGCAGTGTAGTGAAGGTAAGCTTTAGTTTATTTTTTTACGTGTGTTTGCAGATGAGATGAATGGTCTGTACAATTAATTTATGTTAGATGACTTGAAGTTTTAAGATGTCAAATTAAAAGTATCTGTAGCGTGTTCTAGGTTTAATTTATAAGATTCAAATCCTCGTTTTTAATGAAAAAAAATCGGTTTTGATACAGTGTGGTATATTGAAACTGAAATGCAGTGTTCAGGCAACTGAAGTGACAGTATTAATATCCTTGTTTGGTAGGTGCCTTATTTTTGGACTCTTCCTGTTTACTCTTCTGTTTTCTGTTCTCATTGTGCAACCATTTGTTAGCAATGTATAGATTTGTTAAATATGATATAAAATAACTAAACAGTGCAAATGAGATACCTCTTTTACTTTTCTAATTTGGCTGGCTGAAAATAAAATGGCAAACACTTCATTAAGACTAGAATTATGCAAGTTAAATTTCAGGAAGTAAAACTCAAAGTGCATAGAGGAATAGCATATAGTTAAAAAATACTTTTGCTTTTTAACAAAAAGGGAAAAATACTTCATGCTATCAAATGTGGTGTTTAAAATAGCTCTTAAATCAAAAATATGAGGAAGGAAAAAGCTTTTTAGGAAAAGTTGTATCATCTATTCTTTATCTGTTTTTCTTCGTAAACTGTATTTTATCCAGTTAGCCTGTCTCCCCAGCTGTTCTTGTGGCCCTTTTAATTAGTAACAGAGAAACACAAATGAATGATCAGGAAAACATGAATTTTTAATTACAAATTTTTGTATAGAACTTGGGGCTATTTCTGGGTGTAATCATTTTGATTGAATAGATTGCAGGTGAAAAGACTGGTTTAGTAATAAAGTAGCACCTCCCTGCCTTTCTTACATTATTCAGTAATTGGTATATAATATATAGGCTTCTTTGGTGCATCTGTGGCGTGATCTCACCATCTTTTAAAGCAGATACATATCTTACCGTGTCAAAATTCCTTGAATTTTAAGGCTAAATTTTTAGAGATACTTCAGGACAGCTGCTCTGCCTCCCCCTCTCTTCTTTGCCAAATCTATACAAACAAAAAGGATCTAGTCCCCAAAAATGGCAAAACCCGAGGTTAAAAATGTAAATATTGTATGCAGTTTTCCATGTTCACTGTGGAATTTCCTAAGCGTTTATTCCAGACTACGACTCTGATCTTGTGTTGTATTGACAGACGAGCTTTGCTAAAATAGGTTATTCATATGTATGTCTGAACATACACATATATCAGGGAGTGCGTCTTAGGAGTCTTCATGAAGGTTTCTGAACATGGGGAAGTCTCATTTCACTTAAATAGCTTTCACAGTCAGTTTCCCCTCCCTCCCCTCTTTCTTCTTAAATATTGCCAGGATAGATTAGAAAACTGGCATTTCCCACGGCACACTGCAGATCTTGGATGGTTTCGTCATTGATGGGATTTCTGATTTGGTAGCTGCTGTATTGACTGCTCTCTTGGTGTCTGTTGAGTTTGTGGACTTGGGTATAATGTCACTTTTATAGGAAAGTAAGTGCCAACAGCTGGAAGGTAAAATGCTTTTCATCCTTTTTCACAGGTAAGGAAGGTAAATGCATGTTAGGAGAATGGAATTATAAATCTTACGACTGGCTGGTAATAACTTGTGTTAATTATAAATGCACTTAAATTGCAAAAGTGGTTGCACTAGTTGAAACCAAAGGTCTAAGAAGTAGAGGCATCTATTTATGTTTTTTCTGAAGTTTTAAAATACTGAGGATTTTATTTGTTATTGTAATTGTTTCAGATCCCTATATCTAGTACATTTTTCAAAGATTCACAAGACTACTTTCAGTTGAATGCTATGTGGTGGTTGATAAAATTTGAAAACAGAAAGGAAAACAGACAAACAACTGACTTTCTCTGGTCTGATTACAGTAGCAAACAGCATGCTGCAAAGAATGTTTTATCTGCTGAGTTTGGAAAGGAAAAAGTCAGCTGAGAACTTCTGCAGATTGAATTTTTGCCATTTGCAGAAAGCTAATTTCCATTGTCCTCTGTAATATTTCAAGTTATTTTGTTCTGTCCCTGTTTTTCTTGCTTTTAGTAGCCAGTAGCAATCTTTTGATGCTTCAGTTGCGAATTTACTTTTTTAAAGTCTGTACAAGAGCTGCTTTTTCAGCTAAAAGAAACAGGGAAGGAAGTTGGGAGCAGATAACAGAATCATACCAAATTAATTGTAAATTCTTAAAATAAATGAAATATTGTGGCTCTGTATACTGGAAATGAATATTAATATAGAGTTGGCTTCCAGCCACAGAAGCAAAATGAATACCGCATTATTACACTTTCTCACAAGATTACATTGCCTTCTGCTTCAGTAATAAGAGATGCCAAGTGTAACGTGCTTTAGTAGCACTTCATGCCTGGAAGTATGAACACGAACAAAGGTTAAAATAAGAGCATCTAACTTTTGCTAGAAATAAGAAAATCTTTAATTCTCTCGCTTGGAACTTGGGGTTTTTTTATAGAAATCATACAAGGTTGTTGCAGTTGATGGGGGCGATGAAACCTGGTTGAGTTCCCTGCTGTTATACTTTAATGTTTCTGTACAGTTAAACAGAGAGAGAGGGGGGATAAAAAGATCCTGGGTGTGGACAAGTGACTCATTTGTTCATATAACGAAACATTTTCCAATCAAGATAAAGACTTCATTACTCTCACAGTGCCTTAACTCTAACTCACCAGGGAATTAGCAAGTAGGCACAGTTATATGAAGGCTGCAATTTTATTTTAGTGTTGCCTATCCAAATAGGAATCATATCTTCAGTTAAGAAGGTCTTGGTTTTGCTTTGTTTTTCCTGGCTAGAGCAGTTCAGGTGGGGTTGCTTTTGAAACAGTCTGTTCCTTCAGGTAAAATGAACCTGGAACGGCCGAGTGCTGGCAGCTGGAGGGAAGACCGCACCAAGTTATTATACGCTGCTGGTACATTGATCAGCAACAGGTCAATATTGTTGTGTAGAGGCTTGAAAAACATTGTTATTACCATCAACAGCAAGCATTCCAGCCCTAAATAAGATGAGAGGCGGGAAAAAGGAATGAAAAGCTGAAGTCATGAGCTTGAATATGAATGTCATTTAGGAAGGTATTTTTCTGTCCCTTTTTCTAGCCTATTCTACTATAGGTCTGTCTCTCAAAGTACAATGTTATTACAAAAGACGGACTGAAAGAACTACCTTGGAAAGTAGTTTGAATGGGAGTTACGCAGGTAGCTGTGAAGCCCGGCCTCGTACCGTGGCTGATTTCCTGGGGGAGACAGGAGCTTCCACTGCGGCTGTGCCGGAGTCCGTCCCCGGTCCCACGCCGTCCCGGCTCTCTGCTCTCACGGAAGGAGTGGGTTCCTGCTCCTGTCGGTCCCATGCAGTTGAGTCCCTCACCTTCACGTACCTGTTTCCTACGAACCATAGGAAAGGAATTACTTTTGACACCACCTCTATCTTTTTTCTCCCCCCCCACCCCCACCCCCCCAGCTTCCTAATTAGGCGAAATCATCCAACAAGTTAAAAATTATCTGAGAAAATACAGAAAGTCAGAGTGAGATCACACATGCCTTGTTTCCATAGCAAAGCAGAGTAAAAAGCTTATTATATGTATTATTGGTTTCTCTTCAAGCAAGTTAAGACAGATACACTAATATGCATTTGAAAAAAAGATGTCAGAGCTAAACATTCTGATTAAGATTGGTTTTTGGACTGTACAAGTTTTGATATTTTAAGCCTTATCTTGCTTAGAAAGTCCACCTTTTCTACTAGCTTTAGATGCCTTTTGTTTTTATTCGCTTCTGCTGCATGAGAAGCGCAAGTGCTTGGGAAGCAATGAAATAATTTTCTTTGCTTACATTTTATTTTAATCAAGGTTTAATACAATTTTAATTCATTTTATTATGAATTATTATCTATGCTTTGTCCCAAGGAAGAAGCATGATGCTTTCATTATCTATTTAATTCTGTTTTCCTAAATGGCATTGATGTTTTTTTTTTTAAAATCCAGCCTGTCTTTGCCTCTGAATGTACATTTTAATTAACATTACACAGAGAAATATAAATTCCTGTAAATTCCACTTATACCAGCCAAGGAGCTGAGTGTTAAATTGGGAGCAGTTTTAAGTGCGTAGCCAACATTAGTGCATGTACTAAAGAAAAGACATACTAAATACAGATAACATACATTGGGCCACTACAAAGGTATTTGCTATTTTAGTGTATTGCTTCAGATCTTCAGCCTCCTGTCAAGCCACTCAGACTTAGAGTGTCTAAAGCATATGGCACAGGTACTCGACAAACTGTAGAAGCACGTAGGTTTTCCTGTACTTTTACTAGGAAGAATTGGTAGGATTTTGCCCAGGATAAAAACTCAAAAGATCTTGTACCCTGGACTTGAGAATAAATCAACTTCTGTTAATTAGCAGATTTAAGTTCTACAAGGGGTGAAACCCATTACGGAGTCACGCAAGAGCAACTAGGAGCACTAATTTAATTCCTAGCCGGGGAATTTATCACAGTGAGAGCTCTGTGAAGCACACAGTTAGTAGGCAACTACTTGGTTTAACAGAGGTCGCAAAGCATCCGTAAACACACCCAGAGTACTAAGGCCAGCCAGTTATTGCCTGCCCTTTGGAGGGTCTCTCTAATAAGCCTTCCAACGCTATCTTCATTTTTGTCATGATATTTATGATTCTTTAGCAAATGTTTTTTTCTTAATTGGTTAATGCAGATTATGCAGAAGAAAGTATCTGTGTGAAGGGAGCAATTGGGTTTCGGCAGAAAGCAACTGCTGCACTGAGTCCTGTTTTCTTTCCTGGAAGAGCATGCCGTTTTTCACTGGGATATTCTGGTGCATACTTATCTGGGACATCTCTTTTTCCTTTTCTGAGGGAGGTGTAGGCCCAACGTATCTTCTGAAAGGAAATTGATCTAAACACTGAGACCAAACTTCTTAAAGAAGAATGTCTGTTAAATTTTTCAAGTGCATTTCCAGATAATGGAGATTGACAGACTGCCTGGAAAAGCCAGAGATTCTTTAACGTGCTGGCAGTGAATATCCTTTCATATATTCCCTGAGCAGTGAAGTCTGCAGGATCCTATGCTGTAACATTACATTTTTGGAACCAAAGCAAAATCACCACTATTTTAAAATGTGGAAGAACCATGTAGAAGAATGCATGAAGAACCATTTTAAATACTGTACTAACACTTATATGAGAATTTGCTAGGAAATGTTAATGTAAGGGTCTTATGATTTAAGCAAAGAGAAAAGTATAAATGCATAATTACTCTGAGATGAATAATAGTATTACTATTTTAATATGCTGCCTTCTTCCTCAGTTACTTAAAAACATTCTCCTTTAGGAAGGGGAGATTTTGCATCTTCTTGAGCTCTGTATTCAGAAGAAGAAAAGAACCCTGTAACACGTAAAACTGTAGAAACGCAGTGTGTTGTGCTAAGGGCAGGTGTTATATTTTCAGCGCCCTCTAAGCTATTATTTCAGTTTACCGTCTTTTGTTGCTGTAACCTCGTTGGGTCTCGGTGGGCAAGGCGAGCCATGCAGCTGACCACTGCAGTGAGAGGGGATTGACTTAACCTTCAGCTAACCTGCACTGACAGCATTGCCTACGGGGCTTTTCTTTCATTAAATATAAATCTGGGTATATTTTAGATTAGTTTATTACAGTAAGGTACCTTTCCAAGAACACAATAGCAGAATTTGGACATATATGTCTTTTAAAAAATTTATAGGCTTCACTAGTACTCTATTACTAAATATGGAAAAAGGTATCGTTTACTTTTATTAACACTTGTATTTTTAAAAGTATTTAATTATTTTCGTTTCTGTTTTATGTCAAATGGAAGAATACTGTTTGTCTTAGTAAGAAGGTTTTTTATATTGCTTCAACAACATTGTCTTTCTTTATATTGTACTTTCAGGTCATAGTGTAAAATGGAAGTATAAGTGCCTGAAGCATCTGATATCACTGAGTGCCTCAGCACTGGCTTTCTTATTACATTTAGTGGCCTTATGATCAGATTATAAAAATTATCATAAAGTATAATGATTTTAGATTTAATAGTCGTTGCCAAGTTCTACAAGCACATAATGGGCTTTATACTTGCAAGTAGCTCCATTGATGTTCATGGTCTACATCTGTGAGTAAATGGGACAGAAAAGTAATACATTTTATGCTAATTGTGTGTTGTACGGATGTCTTAATAGCAGCGAGTGTATGCAGGACGAAAGCACTACAGAAAAAGGACTTATGTGAACAGCTCTAATGTATGTTTCATATATGTGCCCACTTCTGTGTTTGTGATGGCATTCCAGGTTGTGTTACGTGAGGAAGAGGAGAGAAAACCATTGACAGGGAGAAGTTCTTGGCTTGTTGTCTGTCCATACTCTAGTCATAAATGCACTTAATAGTACAGGAGCTCCCAACATGCTGTTATGCAATTGTGTATATTTATACAGTAACCTTCATGGAAGAGACACTTAAAAATTGACTGGCCTTTTACAGTGGTTAATTAGTATCACATTTACCCATCAACATTGGTTGGTTAGGAGAATATTTTTAGTTGCTCCCTCTATTATTTTTTTGTTTATTATATGACTTTGTACTTGGATAATATGGCTCTAAAGCAGCACATTCTATTATATGCTATCCAAATATAAAATTAGAAGAAAGGAAGATAAGGAAATAAACCACACACATATATAGTAAAGGTTCATGCATAATTTTGTTGTACTTTCAATTTTACATGGTACTTATTATGTGCCTGTGTTGGTAAAACCACACTTGCAGGTTTTTTTGTTTCTAATCGCTTCAAATTGATAAAATTCTGTTCTGTCAAAGCTGGACCGGCTCCAGTTTTACTCATTTCTATAGATAGCACTAGTTTACCCATTGATGGTTTGTTTGGATTGACATTTTGAACGAGACCCATGAACACTGGATATTGTGCCAATCATCGTTCACTTTTTTCCAGGAATACTGAATTTTTTACATTTTTAACACATGATAAATTTTGTATGGGTGATTCTGTAAATGAGCCACACCTCAAATCCAAAGACATCATGTGATAAATTGAATATGCGGTTCTTTCTGATAGATAGGAGCTGAAAAAATGCTTTTGCTTGAAGGCACCCAAATTCTTGCCCTTCCAGAAAGAGTCTCGAACTACTTCACTGGCTTTCAAATTCCAGTTGTGCTAAAGCTCTTTGTGTTTCTGTAATCTCTATCTCCTGGCTTTCTTGTGAAGTGTAAAGAAGTGGAGTTGTATGAATGTTAGCTCGGTTCGTGGGTCCATCTTTCAATCAGGGAGACGATTCATCCATGTCCCGGTGACATTAAGGCAACCCGTGTAAACGTACGCAAGTGTGTTGGCAGTGGTAGGGGAGACTCCCTGGTTGTTCCTCCTGAGCTTGGATGTGTCCAGGTGGTTGGGAATGTTTAATTCTTTTTGTTTTCTCGATTTATACTAGTATAATAGTCACTGATGTTTTCTCGGTGTATAAAATGTGTGTGTGGGAGACTAGCTGGGAAGCAAAAGGAATTTTTTTTCATCTGTTGCCTAAGCAACACATACATGTGAGAAACCCAGGGGGACCACATAACTTTCAGTTGTTGGATACAGCACTCGGTGAGTTTTATGAGGGATCTCAATGATGGAAGGAGAGCTCGCTTTTGTGTTCTCCCTTGGCAGGGATTTTGACATCTCTCTCAGGAGTTAGGTAGTTTTGTTCTGTTCCAGCAGAAAGTACAATTAATGCAAGGTGCTGTTTGAGCAATTTTCCTGTTAAATTTGAGTTCAGTAATTCATTTCGGAAACCCGAGAGGAAGTTGATACTGAAACCAGATTCTCCTATCTGCTGCATTTTTAGTTGGTGTCATGGTTTAACCCCAGCCGGCAACTAAGCCCCACACAGCCGCTCGCTCACTCCCCCCCGGTGGGATGGGGGAGAGAATCGGA
>NW_008824053.1:8306036-8335082 GCF_000699105.1 Pygoscelis adeliae | reverse complement strand
GAAAACGTCCCTGTGTTATCAACACTGTTTCTAGCACAGATCCAAAACACAGCCCCATGCTAGCTACTGTGGAAGAAATTAACTCTATCCCAGCCAAAACCAGCACAGCTGGAAAAGCAATGAGAAATATTTGCTTTTTAAAGACTGAATGCAGCGCTATTTCCTATCACTTCTGTTTTAACCATCTTCCTAGCGAGCTTCAGTCAGATATGCCTGTTCACTACTGATCCTGTTTGACTATGCATGTGACTTGATCTGCCTTCCACAGTGTTTTACATTAATTCCTCCCATTTCTCCCCGTTGAGCTGCCCCAGTTCTTTTCTCTAACTTAGGCTTGTGGATTGCCTTTAATATTTTGTCATAATTTTTTTTTAATTATAAAATGTTACTTTAAGAATAAAGTTCCGATTTATTCTGTGCCGTTGCTAACATTTACCATTGAAAGTCTATTGGAAAAATGTGGATTTGTGGCTTAGAACTGATGATGCTTTTTAGTGGCTTAAGATAAATATGCTTTTAGTAAACAAAAACGAACAGTTTGCTGCTTACGCTTTAGCATCATTTAATTTGCAACAGATGAAGCTGGCCTGCGTGAAGAGCGAAGCATGGAAAGTACTAGAGGGCAAACGGGTGGTTTGTGATGTGGATTATTACCCCTAAAGATGGATAGAGTCCACAAAACATCACTTCATGTATTAATGTACCAGCTGGAAAAAAATTAAATGTATCAGCATAGCATATCATGCATAAACTGTTTGGTTTAGGCTTTCAAATCAAATCCTGCCCAGTAATAAAAAACTTTAAATCTTCTATATCTTTATAGTAGTGTAGAGAGAGAGAGAGAGAGATCTTCATATATATAAAAAGCATGCTGTGCAAATACATTTTTAAAAATTCAGAATACAAAAGTCTGGAAGTCATCCATATATAAACTATCTTGAATGATTTATAATATGCAGTGTTTTTTTCTGCAGTGTAAACTAAGTGCTGACAGAAAAACGGTCAAGAAATGCATCTAACCACCAGTAGTTTTCTTTACCAGTTACACTGTAATCTAGTAATATAACAATTATTTTCTTACATGTATTATATATGACAGTATAACAATTAATTTGCTGTATAAATTATTTTGAATTTCACTCTGTTAAATCCGCAGAGTCCTAACTCAGTCCTGGCAACAGCTCCAGTTATAATACGTAACCTTACCTCTTTGATGCATTATTTTCTAGCTCTTAGATTTGTTACGGATCCATTTTAACAGCGTTTCTATGTTGCCTTCTTTTTACAAAAGGTTTTTTTAAGTATGAAGAGATACTTTCTGAATATTTGCTGTTAAAAGTTTGTCGCCGTGGTAATGCCATTTGTAACAGACTCAATGATTCTAACTTCATTTACCTCAAAGCCTCGTCTGTTTTCATTCTTCTTAATTCCTTTTTTTATTTGGCTGATTTAAAAAAAAAAATATCTAGTGACAATAATGGGGAAAAACTTCACTAAAGAAAATCTTTGGTCGAGGTATGAATGATTGTGACCTCACCAAAAGGGGGGGGGGGGGGGAGAAAAAGAAAAGGTGCATTTAAAAGTATTCAAAAATGTTAAGCAACAGTAAAACTCTGTAACCGTTTAAATGACAGCAGCTGACTATTTGAATTAACTTTGTGTTTGGCTTAATTTGGGGTCCTAATTATTCCTAACTTACGTGAGTAGATTTCAATTATACAATACTGCAGGGATTTGTAGCTAAGGCAACTAAAGGAATCATTTTACATAAAGTAATTTTGTTCAACTGATTAGGCAGGTTAAAATGGAATGATAGAAAATGGGAACTCTTGTCTGATAAGGCCCAATGAATTGTTTCCAATGACAGTATGAAAAAATAACATGAGGAAAGCTCATTATTGAAAATTTTGAGAATTTTTATGCAACATGTTTATATCTTGATAATGTGTTAGTTAACCGCTCGCAAGCGATTCTCATGAGTATTAACAATAGGTCTATCAATAAAAAGGCAGTTTACATTTTTGTGGTACCTTAGTTTGGTCTTCATGAGGTGACTTTTACTAGAAGCTTGTTAACTAAAAATTTAGTTCTTAAAAAGATTTTTAAATATCTATTTATTTATTTATGCCAGTTAACCATTTAAATAGGCATAACACACTATGTTTACTGCATGATATTTCATGTTTTAGACGTGAAAGCATTTTTAGACATACAACTCTCATCTCCAATATCTCATTTATCTAAAATAGCTGTTCCATGAAAATAATTCTCAATTATGCTACATCCGTAAGATAACCTGGGGGAATTAGAAGTGATGGAGGTATTGGAATAAAAGACTCTGAAGTCAATTTCCACTTGTATTACCCACACAAATGTATACCCTTCATCGAGAATTAATTTTTGAACCATTTACCTACATAGTTTGAGCTTAAAAGCAGGTATATCTTTATATATTTTTTTTTTAACATTGTGTACGTATATGCTCAGCTAACGTTTCATTTTTATTCTTTGAGCGTTTATAAAGTCATGTCTCCTGAATTAGATTTGCAGCATAGGTAGGCGTCTCCTTTTGGTGATGGCAAACTAACATCCCTGGACTTAGAATGCTTATTTTTCTCTGGGTTTTTCATACTCACTTTTTTTGGTTTCTTCAGCCAGAGCACTGAGGGTTACAAGAATGCTTATTCTGCTGACTCAGGAGTACAGACAACACGATAGCATGTCTGCAACCTAAACTGATAAGTCTCTTTTTAGACCTGTCAGATAGCCTGTGTCATTTGAATATACACCTAGACCTTACAGTCAGAGACTTTTAGAGAAGCACTGCAATTGTTTTCTGTGTATGTTGTGTTTAGGAGATCAGAACTTGAAGTAGCTCAAATGAGGTCAATGTAAGGCTTTGATGCTGTTTAAAGGGAGAAAAAAACCCACGAAGCATATGGTTAGTATGTGTAACAGTAATTTCTAAATTAGATCCCAAATAAATACTTAAAAAAATAATAAATTTACACAACAGTAGATCCACATGTATCTCTTCCCTCTCCCCTGAAAAATTCCAATTTTCTGTGGAAAATACGTATTTTTGATCATATGTTTGCTGTTAACATATTAACACTACACACTTTCAATTAGTACTGCTGACAAGTTATTTAGGAAAGTCTCTGGAGCATGTGGAGATGTGCACAGCTTCTCCGTGTCAGGTGTTTGCTTTCCAAAGTGAAAGTATTAAGATTTAATTATCAGAAGATGTTTGCAGTAGGCAGTGTGCCTTTGGAAGACTGTCAAGGGCAAGGCTGCAGGTGCCATCCACGCACCTGAGCAGGAGGACATCTGCGCCTGCCCCAGGAGCCGACGTCACGGAGGTCGGGCACGGCTGCGCTTCTGGGTACGTGCACATCAGTGGGATGAGCCAGGTAACGCTGAGCTACAGTATTTCCATCTGAAGGTGGTGGGGAGTGTTGAGTCCTGCTCTCTCACCCCCTCACCCTCCCTTGTGCTGGCTTTGGCACCCATGTGGTGGCCCTGTGGTGGGCTGATAAGGGGAGCAGGACTGGCAGAAGACAGTCCATCTTTCTTTTAGGAAGGTGTTTCCCGCACTCACCTCCCTGAACCATCTCATTGTGTAGATGAGGCGCTTAGGGACATGGTTTAGTGGGCATGGTGGTGTTGGGTTGACGGTTGGACTCGATGATCTTGGAGGTCTCTTCCAACCTTAATGATTCTATGATCCTATGATTCTATGATTCTATGATTCTAACCATGTGACCGTGGCATCAGACGTTGAACAAGTGGGAGAGGTGTAGGTCATGGTCAGAGTGCTCCATCCTTAGGTAGATGAAAAAATAGTAAGATCTGCACGTCCGCCGGAGCTTGGGAAACCACTGTGCCAGATGAACGAGTACGTTATTTTCAAGGGGGGAAACAGGTCTAAAATGTGTCATTTTTTGTTAGAATCTAGCACCGGTTTGACTCTTTAGTTAACACGATTAATGCTACTTCGTGGACTCTGTCATCTGAAGTCAGAGTATCTAGAGCCTTGATTTGGTTATGAAGATGGTGAAGGGTATCCCAAATTGTCTGCGAGTGTTTAAAAGTGCAAATATGAAGACTGTCTCTGCGGCTTTGTAGGGGTGTGGTTACGTAGATATCAGAGTTGCATCTGATTTTTGCCCTGAAGAGGGAAACAAGATTTTTCCAAAGGACTCATTTCCCAGATAAGCTAGTCCTTTCAAAGGTGCTTTAGGGATTTTAAGATTACATACACTTCTACAGGAACTGTAAATTGCCTCATTGTATCTTGGTCCTTCTAGTTGAGATTTTTTTCTTTCACTGGTAGTCAGTATTTGAAGCTTTAGAGGAAGGTGCCAAAATACTAAAATGCAGAAAGTAGCCTGCTTACAGTGGGCATTTCTTAGTTATCCATTGTCACTGAGTCCCAGTAGATTTGTCCCAACTCATTGCTTAATGAAATACTTTTTTAATATCCTAAGTTGTATCTTCAGGTTTTGGAGTGCGTTACTGTGGTCATGAATGTCCTTGTCTTTTGTAGACTTTACTTTTTAAAGACATTATCGTGGAGCAGATTTCTCTATCTCTCTCTTCTCACCCCTTTTCCAGATCATTTAAGGAGTATACTGAATAACACCGTTGTCTTGCAGACTTTGTCATCCTGTTTCTCTCTCTCCATCATCCTTTTCTGATGATCTATGCCACCTCGCAAACCTCAGCTGTGCAGAGGAAATCATTCAGCTTCTCTGCATTGTCTTCCTTAGCCTTAGTTGGTCACCTAATTCAACAACCCTGTCGCTTGTCACACAAAAGTAGACTTCCTACTTTTGTTGTACTTAAAGAATTTCTGGTTATGAAATCATTGGAAAATGTTTTGGAAAAACACCTGTGAATTTAAGATGTGCACAGAACATAGGCATGGAAAAATATACCACAGAGTCAGGAGACAAAAACAGTCATATTTTGCCGGTTTGGTTAACTTTATATAGTGACAGAAGTCATAGTGCCAGATACTTTTCTTTAATTTTGCAGCACAGTTATAAATTTTGCTATATCTAATTGCAGCAAACTTTTCCTGCTCAGCAGATTTTTCTTCTTGCTGAGCAAATAGTGTGTTTATATGAATGATGCTTGGGTATATAAACTTGGTTTATGGATGTTTAAGGGCTTAAAATTTTCTCTTCAAAGTCAAACTTAATTTTTAATTTTTTTTTTAATGAAAAGATTTTATGGCCAACACATGCCCCGTGAGAAAAGGAAGAAGTTACAGATGGTCCAGAGGAGAGGGTCTGCTTCATACATAAAAACTTCATGTCAGCATTTCAACAGAGCATTTTCTTAGGGTATCTCTGTTAGCACTGACACTTTCACATTGACAAGCATATGGGATGTAGTGCTGAATGTGTAAATTGAAATGATCACATCTAGCATTTCCCTCTACCAGGTGCCAGCTTGCTGCTGCAGCTCTGCACTTAATGTTGAAGGAGGATTGCTAGGAATAGTTTCATTTGCTAATTACCTCTTATCTCCCATACATAGTCCTTGGGCAAACAGCTTACCCAGGTGTTTTTGAGAACACCTATCTGGACAGCGCAGGATTGCAGGTGGTCCTGTGGTGACATTACAGTGTGCACAACATGTAAGAAATCTCCATCCATCTGTGTATGGTTTGTTTTTGTGGGGGTTTTTTTTAAGTCTTCAGTGAAGAACAGAAGACAAATTTGAGAGAATTTTTCTGTCTTTATAAAATTTGTCAGTGTGAAAAGCAGAAGACTGCTATTCCTCAGCCCAAGAAAAATGTGTACATGTGTTTGTTATGTTGGAGGTTTTTTGATAACAAACCTGATTGTCCTGTCTTGTGATTTCAGCAGAAAGGAAAGTACGTAAGAGTTTTGCAAGGACCTGCAAGCTAAAATAAATATAATGCGGTGGTTTAAGGAAGTGGTAGACTCTAAATTGCCTTTCAGTACTTCTTTTCCAGGATCCAGTTTAACAGGATTATATAATTTTACTAATACCGCTTTGATCTGTCATTTATACAAAAAGGCAGGCTTTCCAAAGCATTTGCCTTACTGTTCTTTTTGGGCTAGACTTAATCACTTGCAGAACTGATAATATTTTCTCATTCTTTAAGAATTCATACTACAGTCTTATGCTTAATATGACTGTGGTTTGAGTACGGAATGGTAAAAGGAGCCCTTTAATTCATAATCCAGTAATTCAGACAGCTAAATTATGTCTCCCTTTACCTGATATTTATTAAAATGAATCCAAAGAAACTTCAGAAGTGTTGATGTCATCCAATTGCCCTTCTAGGTTTCTTTAATAGAAATAATTCTGTTTATAGAATAGATACATTCCTTACTATGAGTAAGTGCGACATCTGTTTCTTTATGATTTCTCCTTGCATTTTTCCACACTTCTCATAAGAGTTACTGTTTTCATTCTCAGGCATTCTATACAGTCCAAAATTCATGATGTTCACTTGAGCATCTCAGTTATATATATATGCCCAAGACAATTTTATTAGTAGTTGCACCCTCACGCTTGTTTTATTTCTTCCCTCCAGTTTGCAAGTTAATATTTACTAGCACTCAGGAGTCGTTATATAGCAACTTCTTAATTAAAAAAAAAAACCCCAAAAAAACAAAACCAAGGAAAAAACCCACAAAAAACAACCCAAAGCAAAAAAAAAAAGCCTGATGGATGATAATACCTTTCTTTTGAATTGAAAAACTCAGATCAGAGGTTGGAATCCTGATGAAGAAAATTTAGTTACTAATGATGCACCCTTTAAAACCAGTTATGAAGAGTTAATAAATATTTTAATACATAGTTAATCGATAGTTACAGAATCTAGCAAATCAACAGGATTTTTTTAACTAGCTTGAAAATGACTCCTACTGTCTCTTGATGTACTCATGTTGAGCTCATGCTGCTATATCATAATTTGTGTTTAAAAATCGTGGTCTTAAGTGTATCCAAAAAACATCACTATCAATCCCAAAGCCTATTTTAAAGGATCTCAGGTTGTTTCTGAGGCTAATTCTCATATGGTTCTGTGAAAACAAGCCCATGCATACCTCTGTCTTCCTCGCTTTCATTTCTTCTGTAATCTATTTGGTTTGCAATGTTACTGCAAGAAAACAAGGAGGTTGTGTTTCAACAGCTAGAAAAAATTGCCATTTCATTATCACTTTGAATATGAGTAAAACTGATCAAGGTAATAACTCTAGTTAATACATGAGGCAAGGCTGACAATTATGGGTGTATTTCTGAATGTGTTAGGCGCCTAACTTCCGTTTCAATCAGGGAGAATTAGGTGCTTTAAAAACCTCACAAAACATAGCACTTGATAAGAATTCTCACTTAACCGAGAAATGCTTCCTCATAAATGGATGAGTTTCTCTCTGCCTTTGCTTAGATTAGGAAGACTAATCAAACTTAGGTCACATTTATGTCATGCACAGATGATGCTGGATTAATCATAATTTCCTTTCACTCCTGAGTTGGCTGTGTGCATCCCCTGCTGCTCTTGTGCTGGTCCTGATGCTAACCTTGGAGGGGTGTTCGGGGGCTCAGCAGAGGCAGCTTGCTGCAGGATCAGGCTAGCTGTACTGGACCTGACCCCGCGAGGCGAACTGAGCAGGTTAGCTGAGCAGCACGGAAACTTGGCGCTCAGAAACCTTCCCGTGCGTTCTCACCTTGAACCACCACCACCAACCCATTAGCTGGTACATTCCTCTTCCCTGCTTCTCCGTCTTCTGCATAAGTTTCTGGAGAAGAAAATGTAATTTTGACAGTAGAAGAGAACAAGCTACGTGCATCCATTGAATTTTATCTCCCTGCTGCTAAAGCCTGGTCTTGTATTAGCAAACTGGTTCTAAGTAAATTTCCTAATTAAGGGGGGGGAAGTAAAAATGACATAAAATTTTAAAAAGGAAAAAAAAAGTAGCTTGAAAGCTTGGGAAGGTGTGCAGCAGAGTGTAGCACAGCTCTCCACTGCATGGTGTCCTCAGAACTTTTTATGAACAGTTAACTTCTAGTGGTCTTGTGTTAACATTTCTTCATTTTATAAATGAATAAATCATGGACCGAAAGGTCAAGTTACTTGCCCTAAAATACAGAGGGAGTAAACACTGGAACCCTGATGAGCATTCAGAGGTCCTTTCCTCTCAAACTAAGGATGCTAAAGGAAACATTATTTTAAAAATAAATTAATTCACTTACAGTCAAGTCATTTCCTCTGGCATCTGTTGCATAAAATATACATTCATAGATGAACAGTTTTGACTAAAAACTCAGCAGGTACCGAAAGGACAGTTATAAATATATATCTCTCTCTTTTTGCATCTTAGAGGTGGGAAACTATCCTGAATCTGTAGTCCTAAAAGGAATGAGTCTGGAGTAATACCTGAGCATGCAGTTACTCTATGCAAATCAGACTGCCTTAAAAATCAATGTGTGGGTTTTGATGTAATGGATTAGATCTTTCTATTCTCTTTGCATATCTAAACTATTGGCAATGCATGTTTCTGTTAGTGCCAATCTAAAGTAAAATAAATATTCATGGTAATTTGATCCAGCTCCCTAAAATTAATTTAAACTTTCTCCATGTGCTTAATCTGTATTGTTTTCTGTCTCTGAGTTTGTAGGCAGCAATTCAGCAAGCTCGGAGAACAATTAACTTCTCAAGGAATTTTTTCAATCAATTAACTCTAATTTAAATCTTAATCTGATTCTGGAGGTAGAATCGTCTGGGTAATTGGTGAAGACTGGAGCTTACTTGAAATGCAACAGCAGCACTGGTCAGTTTGCTTCACGGGCTTTGGGGACTTACAACGGGTGTCCTGGTTTCTCGATGGCTTCGGTCCCGGCAGTGGTCTGCCCTGCCGTTGAACGGGGGGCTGCTCCTCCTCCGCCCCAGCCCCGACTGCTGGTTCCCCCTCTCCCCGCTGGCATGGCCACCCCTGCGGCCCCGTGCTGACAGGAGCCGGGGCTCGGCCCCGATGATGGTGCTGGGCCGTTGCCCAGCCCTGGGGGTGGCACGAGGGGCTGGGTGTCAAGGAGGGCACGGAGGAGAACACAAGGCTCTACCCCCTTTCTTTGGTAGCGCAGTTTTATGCTGGATCAAATTAACTCTGAAACTATTTCCTCCATCTCCCATCAATGTCCTAGTTTCTACAAAGCTTCAGTTTTCTGTCCCAAGAGCCAAGTATTTTTAAAAGTGTTGATGTGCTTAGAGATGGAGGCAACCGCTTCATTGTAGGTGCACGCTCTAGGTTCCTAGGTGTTATGAAAAGTATGTTTATGGGTGCCAGTAGGCATTGCATCTGCATTTTAGGTTGCTAAAATCTAGTCATGGGAGACTATGACAGTGGCGTTTTCCAGCTCTTGTTTCTGCTGGAGTGCATTAACCCGAGGGAAATGGGTAAACGGCAAAGACCAAATAGCATCTCGCACTTAGGAATTTATTTCAGGCCTCTGAAGAACTCATTTACCTTGTTCAAGGGGTCACTTCTTTAGGTGACTCCTAGACCAGGAAAAACAGGATTTTCAGAGCATACCTCCAGGCCAGGTGAGGCCCCAGACCTGTTAACTCTGATTTTCATTATAATGGTTTCCCCAGTCCAGGCATGAATAGACATCTGGGAAACTGATCTGTTCATCCTGCAATAGCCTGAGCGGAAAGTCAGATCATCCATTTCTTGTCTTTCTGATATTTGTTGTAGCTGTTTCATAAGTTTTACTGTGAGATTTATGAGCTCAACTGGGATTGATCATGTAGAAACAAACTGAATTCAGAGAAAACTGGACTCTTTCACAAAAACATGATTTTTTTAGTCCTTTCAAAGCTTGTAATAGAAAAAAGCGCCTCTAAATGAAACAAATGGAAAATATTCATAGTGAAATATTTTCTCTTGGAAAAAAATAAAGTGATTTTAAGAGTACCGTTTCTGATGTATGTATAATGTATATGTTAAATGGTAATTCTTAAAATGATGAAAAAGTTGTTCAAATAAAATTTCAGTGTATCATATTAGGCAAATTCAATTTCTATATCCTGTAATTCAAATTTACTATTGGTCTTTAGTACTATACTGTGTTATGGCGTATAACTACAATATAATAATTATTTGAAGGATAGTTTTATTTTTCCCAGCTTTTTTTCTACAATGCGTGTTTCTTTTGGATCAGCTTTATATGATTAAGACTACCTTCACACACTGTTTTGAAGGATATGTATAGATATATACGGAGATAGAGGTTGAGCTATAGAAATAAACTCTTCCATTGTTTTCATGATACAGCTATTTCCTATTGTCAACATGTAATCTCCTTTGTTATGTCAATTACCAAAAAGTATTTAAACACATTATTGTGCAGTTCAATTCTGTTATCTTAGTTGTCACTATTCTCAAGCATCTTCTTATGTTTCGATTATTCATATGGCAAGCTCTTGGTGCCAAGGCATGGCATTTTTTATGTACAGGTTGCCCTGTACCATGCAGAAGAGGCTAGATTCACGCAGAAGGCAGTAGGTTCCTTTGGGACGTGTAGGAGATATTTAAAACAATTCAAAAAGAAAATCTTGCTGTTATTTTAAGAAACATGGGCTGTATTCTTTCACCTCTTAACACAGCGCATTTTCTGTTATTGGAGCTTAATGGATCCGAATCTGAACAAAGAAATGGGATGTTACAACAGCGTCAGAAATACAGATTTGTTATGTTTGGTGTTTTTGCTTAAGATTCGGCTGGAGGGAACTGCATTTTGTAGTGACAAGAGTCCCAAACTGATACAAAACAGTAATGGACAGTAATCTGGAAAAGGCATTCTAGATGCTAGCCATATTATTCTTATGTTGCATGTGACCTCCATAAAACCCTAAGAGGAGGCATTGGGTAATAAGTAAGCTATGTACATGCTGAATACTTCTAAATAGATAAGATTTATAATCTGGAATTGTACATTATAGTAAATCTTGAATCTCATTTGAATGAAACCTGATTCCCTAGTGCACAGAGGGTGGTGTCCTGCGTAATTGCATTTTTTAAAAATAAATTTTTACTCCAGAAAGCAGGAGGGAAAAATACAAATTTCCACAGCTATATTTGATTATTTGATATGACTAGTGCTGGAAATCGTGAAAGCCAGAGATGCCTGATAGGAGACTAAGATACTCCACTTTGATCGAAGGGAGAGGAAGGTAGCCCTGAGCAAGTGCTGTGAGCAGCCCTGGGGGGACTCTGTTTAACAAAGGAACAGAGGAAATGTAGCTGCGAGTAACGCTCTGAAGCAAGTTAGCTATGGGTAGAGGAGGAGCTCAAAAACCTGCCGAGTGAACCAAGCAGTGCAAGCGCTAGGAAGATTTTTCCTTGGGAAGCAAGCTCTACAATTTTGCTTTTGTATTTTACATTTCTTCCTTAACTCTTCCCAGTTTTGTTATCAAGAATGTGACCCTTTTACACTTCTTGGTTTTTAAAAGTGTTTGTCTACCTAACATGTACAGGGAGAGTCCAGGACATCGGGCTGGCAGCAGCGGTATGCGTTTCCTCCTAAGTTGCTAGTGTCAGCATGGCAAGTGGTATTGTGAGTGTCAGGCAGAAGGAACATGCTCCCCTGGCTGATGCCCCGCAGGCAGCGAGGTGTCCCCTTCGGCGAGAGGCAGATGGTGGCAAGGCAAGATACTCCTGCAGGGTGGGAGGAAGACAATACTTCGTATGCAGGAAGACCTGCAACCTCCCGGTCCAAATGATTGTGCCCGAGAGACATTTGTAATGAGTAATACACATGTGTTCTCACATGGAACACTAAAGTAATGAAAACCAAATATTGTATGGATTTTCTAGTTAATTTTTGTGAGGTTGAGAATATTTGGAAGGTGTCTGAGGGAGAAAAGCCTGTCGTCACCCACTCCAGGTTTCTCCACAGTGATGTGCTTGAGCGGGATTGATGCAGAAGAACCCCAAAAACATTTAGCTATATGAACACAGTATACTTTTAAATAAAGAGTAAAAACAACTGAATTAGTACTACAATTAAAATATTTGCCTGTAATGTTTATTTTCTATACTGTAGCTAGTCAGATTTGTTGATGCTGTAAGGGGTTCGAAATGGTAACGTGCATCTTGCATCTCTCTGAATTGGGTTGTTAGCTGTAATAATCTCATGAGAGATCTGAACCCTCTCAATTCCTTATCGTCTGCAGGAGTTCCATTTTCTTTCTAATTTCCCCTTCAGCTGTTGTTCTCTATTTCTGGCTTGTCTACAATTTAAAAAAAAAAGTTTTTAGAACTCACTTCTTGTTAATCCCTTTCTTTTGCAGTGTTTCCCTTTGGGGCAATTCCTAATCTCCCAGAAGCATCAAGGCATCCAAGTTAATGTTGGCTTAGTGGCCAGTCCGGATAAGAGAGCATTCTTTAGCGCATGTTCTTGTCTCCCCCCTTCCTCTCACCCACCCCCTTGTTCAGCTGGTAGTCTCTGCCTCCCACCATCCCTCCCTATTTCCTTGCCAATTCAAACAGCACTTTCCAGATTTTCTTAATGAAATTCAGTTCACCTTACTCAGCCTGAAGTGAGTAGTAGAGGGATGTATTAATTTAACCTAGAAACTCAATCTGTGAGTTATCTCGGATCTATCAGCCTAGGTGCTTGTTGGGACTTGGATCCGAGTAGTAGGCATGAAAATTTCTTGCCAGAAACTGTAACTGCAGTCTCTAGGCATAGCTAGCATTGTCGAAATATGAAAGAATTAAGTTGTCTCATTACTCTTCACTTTGCAGAGGTGAGAAGTGTGTCAGCACCTTCCTGATTAGAAGTACTTAAGATTAGGTGTATTTTTTTCTTAAGCACCTGAAGAAGAGATTAAGTTTATGATTTTTTGTCTTCCTTGCCTGTTTAAGACTCCCACTGAAATAAATAAGAAGCCATGCTGTGCATCTGGGGACAGTGCCTGGCCCTTTGGAAGTGTTTTGCTGTAGGGTCTCTACTGCTGTGGTACAAATCTCATAGTTTGAAATACCTACTCTGCATTTTGAACCATGAGAGAAGTGAAAAAAGAAAAAAAAATTGAAGACGTGACTATGAAGTTTTTTCCAACTGTATGGAAAGTGTGGTTCTCTCATTAACATTGTTAACATAGTTAGTAAGGAAAGAACCTGGCTGAAACAAAGATATGTATCAATAAAACTCAAAATAACTGGCATCAAGGTAGTAAAAGAAGATAGTCACTGAGATACAGTTTATTTTTAAAATTAAGGCATCGAAGCTTTTTAAAAATTGTGATTTTTATTTTGAAATAATTATATACATGTTACCAGCATTTCAGTGAAGACGACACTTCCTGAAACACAACACACCATTTATACAGGCTGTTGAAAACTCAGCTCTCAAATTATTCTAACTTCAGCAGTATGAATTACGCATATAAGCAGAGCCTTTAGCATAAAATGTCTGCGGCACCGGCATCATCTTTCATCTCCTTTCCCTCTCCTGTCTCACACTTACTCCTTCGTTTTGAAAAGGTCATATCTGTTAGTGTAAATGGTCTTGTACACCAGTACCAATAATAATAGAAGAGAAAGGCACAGGAATCTCTATTATGGAGAATTATGAATACTTGTTGCCTTGTCTATATTTCAATTATTATTAATTAAATTAACAAATCCTTCAACTGCTGAGACTAATAGAAAACTGAGATTATACTCATTTGCGATTAAAATAAGCCAGTGTGACCACTTAAAAAATCACCCTACCCTTCTCCCCCACTCTGGGACCTGTTTCCAGCTTTAGTTTGCCCCCCCCTACAGAAATGTGGTCTGAACCCTGATCAGTTATGCAGCATGGTGATCCACTTGCACTGTTTTAAAAAATCACCCTACCCTTCTCCCCCACTCTGGGACCTGTTTCCAGCTTTAGTTTGCCCCCCCCTACAGAAATGTGGTCTGAACCCTGATCAGTTATGCAGCATGGGTGATCCACTTGCACTGTAAAAAAAAAAACCAACCACACCACAAAACACCTAGCCAAAACAAGGGAGGAGCAGCAAAGATGAAAGCTGAACTGTTCCCCCCCCCCCCCTTTTTTTTTTTTTTTGTGGTGATGCTCGTTTATGCCATTTGAAAAGACAGCCTTGGTCTTTTTAAACTCAGTTTGTAGTTGGAGAATCGGATTTTCCCATTGCAACAGGATATGAGAAGACAAATTGAAGGATAGAGCCCATGATATTTTTTACTCCCACTTTTGGGAGGAAATGAGAGATTTTTATGACCCTTTTTATTTAAGGAGAAAAATAGAACCCAGGTTGGATTTGATGTTATAAGTATTCCCTTGCTTATGGTTTTGAGGTATTATCAGTTTTTATAGGTGGATTTAATTTCCGTGGAGTAAAATCGGTGCTAATTTCAACATGTGGCAGGCTACTGTAATGTTATTTCTTTTGCTGTTTTACAATTTCTTTTTCTGTTCTACTGCTTGATTACTTTTATTGTAAACCCACAAAACAGCATAATGCACATACTAAAATTACACTTTTACAAGAATGATGAAGTGTTAAACTACTTTTACTCTGATATTTTGGGCAGCTAGATTTTAATTATTTGACTGAAGTTGTTAATTCAGCTCAATAAAAGCCATATCCACATGATAGATGTAGATGTCAAAATGCCACAAAGGGCTCCCCGTCTTTGATTAGAGGTGTTAGTATGATGTTAAACCCAGATTACAAGAGCGTCTTAAATTCTATTGATTCTGTCATGCTTCTTTTTAATGTGCTATTCAAAATCAATGTTAAAAAAAAAAAAGGCGAAGAATGACACTACATTTCCCCCCCTAGACCTGGTGGTTTCTCTGTAAGTTACCAAGAGACAGTCCCCATGTCTTTCAGTCTCAAAGAAAGGACTCGGATGAAACGGGGATTTAGTCTGACTCGGCTGTCTTGCTTTAAGTTTCATTTTGTTACACATGCTTCACCCATCTTGGGACGTTGTATCGGAGCATGTGCTTGGGGGATGCAGCTGTCAAGCATTATTCCAGATAAACAGAACCCAAGCCACATCCTATCAGAGAAACTGTCCAGAAAATCAGATACTGCTTCTTTCGGGTTTAGCTTGACTTTTGCTTACGTGCAGCACAAAAGAGCTTACAGAGAGGAAACACAGTCCTTGGTACATTTTGACTAGTTGCAAATTCATGAATACTCTGTATTCTGTCTTTGTTTAAGGCTTAGTCCTTATGACCCCAAGCGTTCAGTTATTCCCTTCCCTTTCCATTACCTTCCTCTTCTTTTCTCAGGGAGATAACAATAGTAATTCTCCTATGCAAATGATACAATTCTTAACGGCAGTATTCTTTAAAAAAGAATCGGGAGTATTTTAGGAATAAGAAGAGAGTAAAGAAAGAAAAAGGCTATCAGAGTTTATGGGAGTAATCCTGCAGAGGACAGGTCACACAAAGTGGTTGAATCTTTTCCTTTAAGGGTGTCTTCCAGAGTGTTTTGTTTGAACCTTAAGGGCATAACCTTCTTAGAAGTAATAGTTAAAGTCACAGCTTACAGGATAAATATACGTATCAACTTTTAGCATCTGAAGGTAGAAGTGCAGTTAGGAAATGCGATGTCTACTGTATTGAGCAGAACATTTCACTTTTAACATATGTGGTTGTAATCTTAAAATTCTGTATCCTGCACAGAAGAACAAAAATTGGAACCAAATCTTACTCAGATCACACAATCCTGCTTGAAAGTAAAACTTCTACAGTTCGATTTTTTTCCTAAAAACAAATATTAAAATCAGCATGCTTAACTTTTTAAAATTTCTTTTACATAGGAATTCTGCAGAAACATAATGTAAATGCTACGTACTGTGACTTGGCATTTATTGCATTTCAAATTTTTTGCCTCAGATGGATGGCTTAAATAGGAATTAAAACAAAATGATTTTTTTTTCCATTTAAGTAGTTGCTGGGAAAGAGGGAATAGTCTGAAAAAACCATCTTGTAATCATGAATTAGAATGAGTTATGCCAAGTAGCTGTGGAGGCCATTTAGTATTTCAGAAGCACAGCAGGGGAGCTTTTTTAAAAGACATAATTAAAAACAACGGATGATATAGGCTGTTATGGATCTTAGGTCCCAGGCTTCCAGGATAATTTAAGTTCCTCTAAAATACCTCTTGCTGTTGTTGCCTATTAGCATTTGTGTGGTATTTCCCTTTAGTCAGTATATTCAAATGGGGAGATTTCAGTAGGTCACAACTGTGTTGGTCACTTCCATAATATTTTGGTCAAATATTGTTTGGTTGGGTTTAGATAATAGACCTTTTGAGAGAACATTTGAATAACATTCATGAGTTTGGCTGTTTTGAAAACCTTACCTTAACTAGAAGAAAGACCATACCGTACCAGCGTAGGTGAAGTTACTTCTATTGTTACAAATGACAAAGTTATTCAACCGACTAAGCGTCAGTATTTTTCTTCACTAGTTACCAAATTGTACGTGAATTGTTTACAATCAGCTCTCTACTACTTTAGGCACAGAGCACCATGCTTTAAAACAATTCTGCATAGCTACACAGGGATATATCTTAAATTTCATTGTAGTATCAGCAGTTTTTACTAGGGTCTGCAGTATTTGGAGGAAAATTTCTTTGCCCCTAACAGCGAAGATTAATGTGCATCTTTGAAAAATAGAGAACATAAAAACATGCATAACATTTTCAATACTATAATGATATTCCTGAAAAATGTTAAATAGGATTTTGAATTGAAACCTTATTCTTTCCTTATTGCAGTGTTGATCTGTAATCATTATATACTGTCCTCTAAATTCCAATGACATATTCACCGCTGTAGACGTGGGTCAGTAATGGTGTGACACCGACCATTGGCATCTTTAAACAGGATATTGTCTAATACAGTTTATAGCTTCATTCCCTGTACCATTAAATAAATAAAGCATTCAGTGTGTGCATCAGTGCCATCAAGCATGAATACCCTGGTGGACTGGGAATTAAATGCCAAGTGAGGGTCAGAAGCAACAAAGGCTGAATAACACTCAGCAAATGTATACATATTAGGTAAGGAACAGTGCCCCTGATGCAGAAGAAATTGAATAAGCACCTTGCAGCGTCTAGATGGAGCATAAAGGCTTCTTTTGTTTGCCTGAGCTGCCATCATTGACCCAAGTAGAATATTCCATTATTGAATGAGCTGAACAATAGTTTATTACAGGTAAAAGGAAATCTTGGGATCCCAAATTCTTCTGTGCTATTATACAATTAGGCCTGATCGTTGTGCAACTGTAGCCCCTCAGGCCACATAGACTGGTAAAATATATTTTGCAATATGTTCTCTTAGCGGGCGAAAAATGTTATTGCGGTTTTGCCAGGTTTTCTTTATCTGTCTTAAAAATAGACTTATAACTTTATATTCTTACAGGTAAGGAATAACTTTGTGCTGATTGTGCTAGTTTCCCTGTTTCTAGTAGTTCAGTTTTGGTTCTATGAAATACTCTGCTTTTTCCAAATACGAAACGTATATGTAGGTGACAGTGTTGCATTCTGGTTGACCAGCATGAAGTTACTGCTGAGGCAGCTTTTCCTCATCTAATTTAAACAGTTTTTCTGAAAATATCAATTATGTTTTATGATCTAATATAAATGTAAAACAACGTGTCTAGCAAAAGTTCCCAGAGGCTGAATATAGTTGTTTCTTTCTTGGATTATGTTTCAACAGTTCCCATAAAGAGACATATTTTTGTAAATACTTAAATTGGTTATCCTTCATTATTATAGTTTGGCTTGCTTCATATTACCCTGTACTGTACAAATATCCTAGAAATATTATTTTTGTTATTAAGATTTAACAGGACCGAGTGCTTAAAAGAGTTACCTTCTTTGCTTTGCTTGCCTAAAGTATGAATAATGAGCTTTTGGGCTGATCTAATATAGATCATTTTATTTTAGCATTAAAGTATCCTGTGTAAGCAACTGAAATGAAAAGGCAAAAATTGTATTACAGAACCTTTGTTAAAACAGAAGGGCAAAAATTAAATAGGTGACTTCCCGGTAAGCTGAATCAAGGGGTAATTATTGCTTTGGATGAGTAGTAACCCGGAATGCTGGAGTACTGATAACTGTCTGTGTTCCCGTAAAAATTTTTTTATTCAGTCTTCATATATAAAAATTAAGTTGGTTGTAACTCTGTCAGTGGGTTGGGAGAATAATTGCCAATAGTTAGACGGAAAAAGCATGGTTATAACAGAATTTTCCACTCAGTTCTTAAATGTGTTCTGCACAAAGACATTCAACAGCCAAAAAAAAGTCTGTGAATTGCCTGAATTGATGGGAATTAAATAATGAAAATTAAATGAAATTTGTTTTGGAAATAAAAATGGGGAAAAAATCAATAATGCATCAAACTGTCATAAGAGGCTATTCAGTTTCTTGCATAGTTTTAGTAATTTATCTCCTGAACTAAACTGGTGGATGTGCTGATATATGATACTACACCCTTACCAAATTCTGTAATTTAATCCACACTGTAACTCAATAGCCTTTTGCCTAAGATGTTGTAATCTCTTTAGGATGTGCTTATCCATGAAAGTAGAGCCTACCAGCCTCTGTGAGACTATATGTGAGCGCAGAATTTAGTGCCTATTTAAGTAGTCGAATGCCCTTTTCGGTAGGTAGTTTAACAGATCTGATTTTGTAAGTTTTTTTTTCCCCCTAAAAAAACCCTGAAATTAAGGTAAAATAATAAAATTAAAACATCATGGTAGTTGTTTTATTCCTGCAGGTGAGAGATTTCAGACCAGATCCTCATTAAATGAGAGCAAATTTAATTGCGATGACTTCACTAGCCATGAATTCAGTGCTAGCTTTCTCTTACTAAGATTTGTTTTTACGACTTTGTGTAAATATCTCTTGTTTTCCTGAGAGTCTGAAAATACATAAACCCTAGGATTGACAAGCATTTAGTGCTTCCACTAATTCCTACCTCTGTTTCTATGTTCAGAGCTAACAGAAGCAGGTTTAATGCTGGGTACTTTAAGGCTTTCCTGTAATCTCTTTTAATGCTCTTTATTTGTGAATTGGATAACAGCACAGAAAAGGTCGAGCTATTGTCTTTTGATTACTCAGTAGCACAGGGTCTTTGGCCAGAGTTACAGTAGGTTTGCGTCTGGTCATACAACAAAGGTATTCAATGTTCCTCAATCTCATAGTGGTTTTGAAAGTTTGATACAGGTGTGTAAACCCAGTTATTTGTGTGGTAGTAGTGAGGGGCGGGTGTTGTTTAAAATTATAATAAAACAAGACTTCTATATGATTAGGACTGCTCCCTGCTTAAGCAGGAAAAAAATTCAGGTCCTCCATATTCTCCCATTTTAATGATTATATTGCCAGTTTCATGGAATAACCAGAATACTGGAATACAGACAATTATAACTGCAATAACTGAAGTACCTGGAATACAGACACTTTTGTATTTGAAAGTAAATCCAGAGAAACTAGATAATGAGGTTTGACTATTTTGAATCCAATGAATAGTTTAAAAAAATTACTTACAAAAGGTGTCAGTAAGAATAAGCAACGAATTATCACTTGGCTGGATGTACATGCAGATTGCAAAATCATGTAAGATTATTTTTTACTCTGTATTTGTGAAGTCCTTACCTTTATGGAAGAAGTAATGCAGATGTAACATCTTTTGTGGGAGAACAACATCAGGGTGAACTTGTGGACATGTCCCCTCTCCAACTTCACCAGAGTCCAGCGCCTCACATGGCTGGACTCAAATACTCTTTAATGTATAATGAAACTCTGAAGAGATACTATAAAATGGATTTTTAGGCTCAACAATTGTAGATCAGTAATATTAAAATGTGTTCTATCTTCAGCTAGAAAGACAATTTCCTCTTAATTTTCAGCTTCTTCAATCCAATCTATGTATAAAAGAAGATGCTATTTTTTGAGCATTTTTGTGGAGCTAATAACTATAAATAGGAAAATTAATTTGTGTGGATTCTCAACAGCATACAATTTGACCCTATTAGATTCCTCAGACCCCTTCATCTATCCACATCCATTTTTACCTGAAGTTGTTAATTTGTAAAATGAAATTAAGATTTTGTCAATTAATTTTTTTTAAAGTTCTAATAAGTGTATTGTACCACTATAATGAGCATGTTCAATTTGTGCTTGTATGGCACAATTTCTTCTTAGGCATCCTATAATCTCTGCTTCATTATCCAAACAAGATTTCAACTTCCTTTTCAAGTACATCCTCATGATTAATTGGGCTATTAGCTAGAAGGTACCTCATGCAACTGAAAGGGTAGTGTAGCACTGATGTTTTGGGATGTGTGTGGTGTTGTCCAGAGACCAGAAGAGGCACCCCCAGGATTATGTCTGTGACAGGCTTGAGATACCCTGTTCGTGCTTTAATAAGCAATAGGAATGGGTAATCTGGTAACGTGTCTTTGTAAGTAGTGAGTAGTAATTCCTAGAAAATAAACTGAGATCTTACAGAACAACTGCATGCACGCACTTTTTCACGGTAGGTCTGGAGCCAGGAGTTGAGGCAATCCTGTTTGTAGAAGTCTGTTTCTACTGAGAAAATACAATAAAGTCTAAAATAAAACTTGTGACTAAGCTTTCTAAAATAAGATTGATAGCCTCTGTCTAAATTCACATTTCTTGTGGATCTAAATGTAGAATAACAATAATTTTCTCATTCATATTTTTCCCTATTTTAGCAATAATTGGAATGCCCATGCCTGCATTTTTTAAAACAAATAACGCTACAGTGCATCAAAAAGCATTTATGAACCACTGATTGGTACCTCTTAAAATACTAATAACGTTTGAGTTACTTAGCTGTAGCTACAAACTATACCAAAATATTTCTTATGTTAAATAACTAAGGAGGGGTAATTCTGGTATTCTGTGTTATTTTCTTTTGTCTTTTTTTATCTTTGTCTTTTTCTTCTGTCTTTTTTTGTCTTTATTTTAACTTTATCATTGGGAATGGTGGGCTCTGCCATTCCACTGGAAGATCCTTAACCTGATAATTTAACAAAAAAGCTCTGAGACTGTCTAACGCTCACTCCCCGAGAAGTAACCTTCTCAAATCCTGGATAAAGCTGACTGTTTGGATTGTTTGTCCTGTACAGAAGTTCAGGGGTTCTTCTTATACATGCATACGTCACAGCATGTGTCCTGGGTGGACTTTGAATTTCAGTACTGGTCAGAAGGAACTGCTTTGTCTGCTCACAGGACAGTGGGTGTTCCTCATTGCTTTAAAGCGTGCCACTTTTAAACGTGCACAGCTCCTTGTGGCTTTGTCTTGTGTTCTGCTTGCCTCTGCCTTCGCTTGTGTTTATGAGGACAGTTACTAGTGAGCTTCTCCCTCCTGTAGGTGCTTACACATAAATCACCTCTTCGCCCTCTGTTGGATTGATTTTGTACCCCATGTAATGGAAATTCATAGACTCTGAGCCATTTCTGTGATGTTGTAATAGACATTTCGCCTCAAACGAGCTGCAGGCTTTGCACGCTGAGCCCCTCTGCCTCCAGACCCTCCTTGGTGACCCATGGCAGCCCGCGAGCTCTCGCACAAAGCACAGGGTCCTCAAAACCTGCCAGATTTCCAGCGGAGGACCGTTCTGAAACTGTTCTCCCTCGTTCAAAATCCTAACTCCTGGCTTGGTATGTTCCGCCTCCTCTGATCAGAAACTTCAGTGTGGATCCAAGAAAACGTCTTGAAAAATTTTATTTAAAAAAAACCAAACAACAGTTAAATTTACAATAAGTAAATTGCCCCAGCCCGTGCTGCATACCTGCGTCCCCGCATCCCCCCAGTCCCACTCTTCCCAGTGCAGCAGAAACGTGGCATTTCAGCGGGCCTGGCCTGGTTTTGCAAATGCAGACAAGGTTTACTTTGATGTTGACCGCACAGTTTTATTTGTCTTGGTTTACACAGTAACTTCAACAGCTGCTGGAGTATACTATGGCATAAAACTTGAGTGTGCCCAGAGCTGCCCAAGTATGCAACTACTCAATGTTACGTTGTGCTTCCTCACCCTCCCTCAACCTTGAAGAAAGGCAGTATAGTATTTTATAAGCTAATTGTGCTTGATCTTGCCAAACTGTAAAACAATAAAACATAAACACCGATTTTGAAATCTGAGCTGAAGAACAAGCGGTTTAAATACCGACTGATTTTGAAAGCAGAGCCGAAGAACAAAGAAAAGTTTTGTCCAGGCATGCAACCTGGAGTGCAGCATTAATTCACCCGATCTGTTCCTGACTGTTCCCTCCTGAGGTGTCGGGGGCTCTTTTCTGTGTCGTGCCAGCTGGTGAGGTACACTTGTTGGGTTGAGGATGGCTCTCGGCCAACCTGCATCACTTCCAAACATGTTGAAGTGACTAAAATTTAGATTTGAAGTATTTAGTTACTCTCAGCCAGCTCTTCGAGGTTTTCTTTTTCCCATCCCCAGTGACACCCCCTTTGTTTTTTTGTGCTGGAAGACGCAAAAATTGTGGGCTGCTGCCTTGAGACTTGAGCACAAGTTTCTGATGAACACCAGATGAAGAAAAAGTTGACTTTTGTAAATGTTTATGTTACAGTTAAGAAATAATTTCTTCCTAAGCACCTGCAGTTTCAGACAGTAGAGTCTACTTATAGTTTGGGGATTTTTTATTTTTCAGTACTTATTTGTGCTTTTGTTTCGACTCTTGGGCTCTCATTAGTTTGGCAGATGCCTTGCTCTGAAACCGTATGATGCCTTCCTGGAAATATAATCGAGTCATATAAAAATGACTATACAAATCGTTTGAGATACTGTATTCAGTGTATTTTTAGTTTTGGCCTCTTTTCTTTGGCATATATATGTATATAGCTGATCTTTGCATTTTTTCTTTTCAAGATCAGTTTTTCACAGTAAGTAATTGCTAATTTGGGAAGCAGTAATCTTTAGATATTGCAGTATTGTCATGGGAGTTTTGGAGATTAGACATTCAGTCTTCGTCTTGCTTAACGTTAGGTGTGTGGTCCCACACTCTTAAGGTCATTGTGCTCCTTCTACATTTGGTGGTACCCCCAAGTGGGATCTGAAGTTGCTGGTGGTCTGATCTGGAGTTGTCCACTGCTAGCCAGTAGGAAATGTGTTTTTCTGGGGCTTAGTTCTGAGTTAGCACTCAGGACTACTTGCAGGCATCTCCTTCCACCTGAGACCTGGAAGTCAACACTTGTTCCTGTATTTAGCGTCTTTCAAAGGTGAACCTGCCGGGAGTGGTTCTGGTTTTGCTGCTGGTGCCATCTCCCACCTTTTACACAAAAGTGCTCCCGTGCAGGCGCACTCACACAAGGAGCTGGAAACTTGGAGAGTGTCTTCTGTGCTTGACAGGGGATGAACGTTTATCTCCTCTGAGGCCACCCTAAGCTCCAGGCTGAAGGGGCCCGCTCTGCTCCTCCTGTCAATAATTTGCTTGGGGAAGGTACAGGAAACCCTGCAACATGCTGTTCTAGAATAGCCTGATGCTGATGTTAGATATCCTCCAACCTCAATCAAGTATAAATTGTCTTAAAGCATGAAGGCCTACTGCCAGTGATCTCAAAAGAGAGTAAAAGCTTCTAACTAGGTCACCCAGCTCCTGGTCATGCTCCTGATTCGATGCAGTAGTCTGTCTCTGCTCAGTTCTAGGCCGAGTTACAGCTGTAGTCGTAGCCAGAATTATTTCTTCGGTCCTAAAATGAATGAATCCTCAACTGCCTTTGGGTTACAATTTTATAATAGGTCTCTGGAACAACCTGGTATTGAGAACTCACAATTGTATTAATGTGTTACCTAGGAAATGCTAATTAATCCACACATATCATTTCCACGAAAAGCAAATGCTGAGTGGTTTATTAACCTTTAGTCTGAGGGAGGTGGAGAGAAAATGTAAGCCTCACCATTAATCTACCCTCCCAGAGAGATGGGCAGAGAAGAGGTGGAATTGCAGAGTTTATTATTTCTCCCCAGTAAGAGCGCCAGTACCTTATACAGAGTTTATTATCAACTTCTACCCACAGGGAAGTAGGAGAAAGGAAAAAAAAAAAAGTCATTAGTGTCTGCTTAGCAGTAGTGATGTCAGGAGTCAGAGCTGGGTTTATTAATTCCCCAGTGCCTGGGAAGGGAGGAAGGCAGGCAGGCGAAGGGCAGGGGGAGGCCAGGGAGGGGTGGGACAGCGCTGTGCTGCTTGCAGGTGCTGTGGTTCCCTTGCAGGCACTTCTCGGTTTGCATTTAATAAGCAATATTCAAGCACTACTGGTTCGCTTCTTCCCTCTCTAAGAAGGAGGAACGGTGAAAGCATCGATTTGATCTGGAACAAAAGTCTGGGAGGTGCTAAACTAGCTTTAGGCATGAGTGCTGTCCTCTGCAGGCGTAGAAATAGTTTGGGATTTATTTTTAATTTCCATTTATTCTGTTTATTCCACTTCTGTGACAAGTTTGTTAAAATTTAAAGTTATCTAGGAACAGTGAAAGCAGAAAAATCTTTTTTTCTTTTCTTCTGATCTCTAACTACATTTTTGGATGTAAGAGGATGAGATTAAACTGGTTTTAAAATTTTGCATGACCTGGTCACCAAACCCAAACAGTTCAGTTTTTCATTCCAGAAAATGCTGTGCTTTTTTAATGTGTCCATTTGTAATGTAAACAAGTTGGATAACTTAATTTAAATGGCAATAATCCACCAGATTTGAAGACGTGCATGTTTAGTTGAATTCCAGTCTGTTTTTTCCCCAAAAAAGGTCCAACATAAGTAAGAGTAAGATTTGATACTCATTTAATTAAAAAAAAAAAAAGACTTATTTACCCTTTCTACTGTAACAAAAGAGGAAGAACATAAAAATCTCAATTGAAATATCGTTAAGGTGATATAGCTACAAATTGGCAAAGGGAAGTGCAAATTCAGTTTAAAATCTAAGTTAATATGTTTGATTATCAATCACTGAGTTGTCCTTTCTTTAATAATAAAAATACAGATGTAAGGATAAATTGATTCTCTAAATACAGGTTTCTTTCCGACAATTTAAATAATTGAACTTTGATTCAAACAGCAATTTAAGTGATTCTATTCAGTTTGATTTACATTCATCCATTCTGTTTCTAGAGGTGTGGATGGCAGTGGCTCTGCATGCCACCCATTCTTTGCTCATGCAGTTATTTCTTGGCTTACCATTTAATTATTATTGCATCAACAGACTCTTCTCATCTCCCGTATGTAAACAAGCACAAATGATATTGCGTATCATACCTAGGAGCACTGTGTGGCAATGGAAACCAAAGACCTCTCTGAGCTTTACCCAAGGTTTCCACCTACATGAACCTGTAGAGCAGAAGAGCTTCTCTCCGTCCTGGGAGTCTGAGGGATCTCTCAGACAATCCCGTCTCACCACTTGCTAAGGAATTCCTGAGCAATGGTTGTCATCAGAAGGGATCTCTTTTATCTCGGTTGCTGCCAGTGGAGCTCGGGTGGAGGAGTGCTGTTTTCCTGTCAAGTGCCCTTGGGAATTTGCTAAGCACCGTGGAAGTGACCTAAATCTCTGCTTTCATCATATAATTAACATCATAACTTAGGCGTGGAACATACCTCATTGTTTGGCAGTTATCTTGAATTCACCTTTTAACACCAAAAGCTAAAAAAGACCAGAGGACATACTTACCAGCAGACCGCAGATTTACATGGAAATAAAACAAAAACACTGCTTGTGTCTACCAGTAATTTAGGTAAACTCCAAGGGGTTTCTTTTATCTGTCTCAAGCTGATGGGGTTTTTGTGCAGCCCTGTGACTGGGCATCAACCCTGCGCACAGACGCTCAGTCCTAAGGTTTCCCTTCGTGGAGGAAGACCTGTATTTGAGGATTGGTACTGAGACTGGGGGATGCCATTCAAATTTACTTTCCCTTCCCCTCTCCAGATTTCTGTGAGTGTAACTTAATTAGTAAGTTGATCTTAACCTTTTCCTGCTGCTGCTTAATTTTTAGAAATGCTAACAACCATTGGGAATGGTTAGGTGGAGCTATTCCTGTCTAGACAGTAAATACAGCATAATGACTGCCCTGGTCTTTAAACAATCTTTAACTCGTTGTGAAGTACATGCTCCCTTATGCTTAGTAACATCGGGGGCACCTTCAGCATCCTGACCTCTTTTCACATAGAAAAATCCCCTTCGTATAAACAAATACGTGTATTTATTAGCAACCAAACCTTACTCAAATCTTGAAATGCAAATCGTGCATGTCGCTTTTTACTAATGCTCAGCTGAGGCCAGACAGGGGTAGTAAACAAACCCTCTCGGGTTGTAATGGGTTCGTGGGGACTGACCCCACCAGCTTCGTCTTTCAGGGATACTGGGACAGCGTATTACGCTTTCTCCACCCGCTCTCCAATATGTGGGAGCTAATTTAGCATAATCTGCAGAGTCTGGGGAGTTATGACTGACCTCTGTGTTTGCTTTCAAAAGGCACCATTCTTTATAGAAGTTTGAAGCCAGACATCAAAGTATTAATTTTGACGGACACTGCAATTCGCAGAAACTCTGAGGGAGTTGTCAAAATGTGAAAGCAAACATCACAGATGAACAGCAACCAAATGCTGGTTTTAGTTACTTTAATCTATTCTGGGTTTGTATAAACACATTTGTGATGTTGCTTACTGCTGGCTTTGTACTCTTTGGGGCATGAAGATGTCCTTGATTCCTGTCTCAGGCAGTGTTTCTTCTCACTTCCTCAGAAATTGGCCCTGATTGACAACAGGCATTTGTGTTTTTAAACTGGCTGTTAGGAATAGTCACAGTGCCACAGAGAAAAATAGGAGACATATGTCCCTAGAAGTGTGCAGTGAACGTAATCTATTCAGAGTAGTAGTTTCCAGTGGGCTAGCAGCAGGGAAACTTAAACACATGCATCGAAGGATTCAAGAGTCAGTCTTCATCTGCTTATCCTAAAAATGTGTGCTTTTAAAAAAAATCATCTATACAAGTCTTTCATAATCTATTGTGGATTTTACTCAAACCTTTGCAAATAAACTTCTGTAACTTGCTTTGCTGAGATGGTTGTGTCTGCGACTGTCTTTCTTAACATTCAAGATTAAGGTGCTAGGTTTATGTATAAAACTTATTTAATAACATAGATTAAAATACGAACAAAGTAAGTGCCATACTTATTCATGTTCTCTTACAGCCCACACAAAGAAAACAGGAGAGTTAAGACTCAAGGTCTATTCTATAATTCAGGGTTTTTACTGAAATTTGAAGGCAATTTAAACCACCTACTTATTTCAAAGGTAGTATCGATAGACCACCTGCTGTTGACATGCACTAAGAAAGATGGAAGGATGTAAATGAGTTTTAGTGATTTGCCTGCCTTTGAATACAAATGAGGCTAACAACCTCCCATCCTGCACTCTGGCATTCGACTACCAGAACGTTTTCAGCGTGCTTTATTGGAAGGTGAGTTGTCACCATGAATTATCATTAGACTTTGTTGTTGTTGATGGCTACTTGTTAGCAGGGGATAATTCAAGTGTAATTCAGTTAGAATATTTCAGGTATGTCACTAACTATGTATTTTGTAACCGGCATTTGACAGGGAAAACTACTTCCAGCTGAAAGTTGGGAAGACTTCTCTTACCTGCATGTAGGTGGCTGTTGAAGGATTTGTGGTGGAGAGCGAGATTTAGGCTGAATTAGCTGAAAGAGGGAAGAGAGTAGAAGGCTGCCTGTCCCTGTCCTATGGCCGTAAATGTAACCTTCCAAGCTCGGTCAGAGTTTTCAGTCTGACCAGGGAAAATGTGTAAACTTGTCTAACGGTTGTCCGTGCTTTTCTGTTGAGAACACCAGGAGACTCGGAAATTAAATCAAAGATTACAGAAATGTCTGTAAGTTTTTCTTGTAATGCGGATGCAGAGGCCTTTGTGATGAAGACATTATTTCTTCCAGCATTATTTCTTCCAACAAAAAACTAGGAAGCAAACGATTAAGAGCAGGAAGAGCTCAGTCACTTTTTGGGCCGATGAGATAAAAATCTGAACAATCGGGACTGTCCCTTCGGAATAGCGCAGTTGGCTGCTGGGGGAGGTTTTTGGACTGATTTCCATTCATTGTTTTCAGTGACCCTCCTTGAAGAGCCCGAAAGAAATTTTTAAAATTAGCACCTCTTCTTTCTTCACTTGTAAATTTTGAAAGCGCTCTGCTGTGATTCATTTGTGGTTGCAGACTGCCACTGGCTGTCTCCTCCCATATTATCAGCCATCCCTTTGAATATTTGCCACCTATTCCTTGTTTATGCGTGGCTTCAAAAGCAAGAGTTGTCACAAAGAAACAGGCTATCCTAAATGACGGCTTTCACTGTCTTTAAGATCATAGGTCAAAATGGAAAATGAAGGTTTGGAGATGATTTGATAGCACCAGATACTATCCTAAAGTCTTCGTAAACTGATTCTACAGTTTAATTCAAGACTATAAAACTTCCAAGTCAAAGAAATGTCTGCTTGCCCTTAAATGGGCAGCTATCATAGCAGTAATTCGCTTATGAGATGCTTTTCTTTCTGGAAGACTAGTCTGTGTCGGTTCCTATCAAAAATAAATCAATTTCCTGTGGAAACTGGCATAAATCTTTCAGATTGTTTCTTCGTGTTTTTGCAGCGTTTGTCGGAGTCGCTGTTAGCTATAGCTGGGTATTGTCTCCTGACGAATTGTAACAGCGGATGAACAAACAATATTAATCTGTTTTTGCTAATCCTGTTTTGTAATTAAGTACATCTTTCATATAAATTCTGTTAAGATTTGAGTGAAAGGGGATTTATGGAAACATGACGTGCTTTTTATAAGATAGTTTTAGGATTATGAAATCAACACTGGGAAAAAGAAAAGTTTGACTTGCTCACAGAGCAAAAGATTTTCTCTTTGTTATTCTTGCTTTGCTGGTGCTATGAAAAAAAAATATAATAAGAGCATTCAAGCTGGGTTGCCTGTGGTTTAACTCTAATTC
>NW_008824053.1:8296346-8306007 GCF_000699105.1 Pygoscelis adeliae | reverse complement strand
AAAATCCCCACAGCAAGTGACCTTGTCAAACAAAAGTGTGGAATAATGGGAGGCAGCCCAGGGACTGTGGCTCATTTACAAGCAGCTGTTTGCTACTGTCAGAACAAAGGCAAATCAAAGTTGCATTAACGGGGTATGACAGGCACAGTGAGCAACTCCCCAACAATGTTCATCCTCTCGTGTTGTTCTGGTTATAATATTGGTTTGCCTGAAGGAGAAAATGGTCATAAGGTCAAGTCAGACATGTATGTTTTCAAAAGCCTTTCAAAATTGCACACATTTTTCAGCTGATCAACTATGGATGTTTTTTAACAAAATTAACATAACGGCAAATAAATACATATTTATGTGTGCGCCTGGCTTTTTGTATGAGAATTAGAGCCACACAGAGAATTAACAATTATGTCTTCACAGCAAGATAAGTTTGTAGTGTCGTCTGGCCTTCCCCTCTTGTCCGATTCAGCCAGTCCAAGAACTAAGGCAATTGTAGGTAATGTCGCTTTTGAATTCCTACATGGCATCCAAGCATGTTTGGAGGATCACTCCGTCTTCTGCATAGCTTTTGTAGTTTACTGCTTGACTAGAACTTTTCTCTGCACCTTGCAAAATGGCACCGAATTATCTGACCCTTTGGTAAAGAAGTTACATAAATGACATACAGCCTTCTTTGAATTTCTGTTAAAAGCGTACCCTGAGTCCCGAGAAACATTGTGAGCAAGGTCCACTCGACTTAGTTGAAGCCTCATAATGTGTAGTTACTGGGAAAACTCAACACTAATAAAGAGCACAGGAAATTTCGTATGGAATAGTGGAAGTTTTTAGGCAAAAAGGGCCAGAATCCAGCATATGAGTGAGCAGTACTCCCTGATCATGACTTAATGGAGTACGCAGTAGGTGAGTTTTTAGCCATGTGAATGAGGCTGTTGCATAACTTGAGCCTGTACCACTCAACACTGGTCTGTCGTCCAAAATCATTACGAATCAGTTAGACTTGCTGAGAACACGTCTGAGAGGCTTGGGAAAAAAGGAAAGTCAAACAGAAAGGACAGGAGAATTGCTGGACATGAACTTTATAACAAGGCACACAATAGGCAGCACATTCCTCAGTGTTTATTATACCTCACATAGGGTGATAAAGGCTGAAGGCAAGAGTGACTTTAACAGTCCCTGAAGTGCAGTATTCCCCAAGAAATACACAGTCTAAAGTGCCTTACTGCCATTATGAAATTTATAAATAAAAATAAGGAAACTGGTAAGACTTGCACATTTATTGGGCAAATGGATATGACTACTACATCATTAATAACTGGTCAAAAAGATCGATTTGTTCCAAAAAACAGCTGAGAAACAGTCTTTTATATTTAGCAAGTATTGTACTACTAGTGTAAATTCCTGAATTGCTTGATTATTTTTTGATAGGCAGAGGGGAGACTAGGAAGAGGAAGAAGAGAAAAATGCTTTTAAAGTAAATATACTGCAGATTTAAGGCAACTGTGTAATGGCGTTTGACATCTGCTGTATTTCACAATGCAACGTACAATAAACTCTTTTAGAATTTAACAATTTGAAGTGCAGTTACTTCATTTTCAGCTAATTTGCGGTTTAGTTAGGTATGTTGAGAAGGTACAGATATGAATAATGTGGATAAAGGCCGATTAAGATACGGCCAGTGTATCTCCTAACCTTTAGAGACAGCGTGCTTGAATTCTAAACATTTAGGGTAAAACTTTCAAAAGTGCAGTGGCTTGCATGCATACAAAGTTGTACTGACAACATCTTTTAAAGTGCTAACATGAATGTGAGTTTAATTTAATTTATTCTCACAAACTTGCAGTTCTAGCTGTATGTGTTATAGTATCATGTACAGGTGCCAGCCAAGATTACGGCTCCATTGAGCTCTACTCATCCAAAAAGTTCTGTATCAGCATGGAGAGCTTGTCAAGTTTCCTCTTTCACTGCTGTTATCAACTGTTTTGAAATATTCAAAACATTAAGTGATATTGAAAACTTACCCAGTGTCCAAAGCACATTGTGTATTTTGAAGTGAGAAATAGAACTGTACTTGTAAAAGTGTGCTTGCATTTAGCTTAACACTCAAAATAGAAAAACACAATTTGCACAGGAAATTTGATAATAGTAATTTATTTCTTTGAAAGGTTCAGATTCCTTGTACTGCTCTAGGTGTCACACAGTGTGCAGCAGTTTCGTATCATCACCTTATAGTCAGTACATTTAACAGTAATTAAAGAAATGGAGGTTCTATTTTGTTGTGAATCAATCTGTTAAACTCACATGACGATATCCTAAATTCCTTTCAGTTAATGGTCCTACTCTTGCTGGGAAAGGAGGACATTTTGTGCATTACTTTGCTTGAATAGTGCTAACAGACTAGCAGATGGTCACTTTCCAACTGGTTTGCCTTGAAAAAAGAAATTAAAACATTATAGTGCCAGGGAGAGATGTTGTAATGTGTCCCTTTCAAATTAACAGGTCGTTTTTTTCTACTATTTTATGATTGTAAAATAGCTCAATGTCACATAAAAGGTTAAAAGCTGGAGTAAATGGCATCATGGGAAATTTGAAATAAATAGGGTCTCATATGGTTTATGGCTCTATACTTGAACATGCAAGGAATATATTTCTTTCCTTGAAAAGGCGTTCTGTAAGAGCTTGCCATGTTAATATGAATTGTGGTCACAATAGATTCTATTTAAAGTAGTTTTAATTCACAAGGTAATATTTTTTTGTTTACTAAATGACACCTTGCAAAGGCCACTTGTTCAAAGTGTTTGCAAGCCTAAGAGAAAATGTGGTATTTTCAGAAAAAAACTGAAGCCGCAGATTCCAGTTCAATGAACTATTCTGCTAGTGTCTCAGTGGTTACTTTTCATAAAGGACAGACCTTCAGAACTGATTAAGTTTTGGACTCCGAACTGTCAGGTATTTCATATTAGTGCCAAATTTGTTTTTCGTGGTAAAACTGCCTCCACTATGATGTTCTGCAATGTCCTCGTTCCAGCAACCCTACTGAGCAAGACTTGAACAAATTTAGCTCCTGTGTCTGTCCCACTAGCTGGTTTATTGCTATGCAGGTGAAGAAGGGTGATGGGAAAGCCCTCATAAAGCTTCTCAGTAGCTACCTGGGTGAGATAACCCTCACTACTTCTTCTGATGCACCGTCACCTGTGGCTGTTACAGGGTTAACGTCCAAAGACTAAGAGGAGATACTTAAAATTGAACTGTAAAAATTGAAGGGTTTCTGATTTATAAGTTTGTAAAATTGTCATGACAATGGGAAATGTTTTGTCTTTCAAAATCATTAGCAGTGGTAATCTTTAAAATTAGCAGTCCTGTGCAGCTAGGATGTTTTTATGTTGAATCTGATACCAAGACAATTTTCATTTTTGTTCTGAATGGGGGATTGTGAACTACATCTAATTCCGTCAGGGACCTGGAAGGAGGGTTGGGAAAGAAAAGAGCCACTGGAACATTGTCCTGCACCCAGAGCTTGTTACTCAATATAAAGTTTGTGTAATTTTCACAAAGGGGAATGCTGTGGTTTGCTGTTTTGGAGTTTGTTTTCAGTCTCGTCCTACTCTCCGAGAAAGAGGCCTATTGGATAAGTTGCCTATAAATGAGCATCACAGCCAGTTTGTTTCAAAGTGCCTTTAATTTTTTATTTCTGTTTTGCTTCCAGTCATCTTTGCTTAACATAGTTGGTAATCTGTGAGGAAACAGAGAACGCATTGCCTGTATTTCTTAGTAGATGAATAGCAATGGTAACTGCAAAAAGAGGCTATTCAGATAGGTGATGAAGCCTGAAGATATAATTTCCCTAAAAGCTAGCTTAGGCCAGTTAAAATTAATAACCATTTCTAATAACTACTGCAGGAGAGTTGTGGATGTTTCTGCATGATACTGTACAGGGACATATTAAAATTGCATTTGAGCTCAGAACTGTTTGGAAACTGCTTATCTACAGTTGAGTGGTACCACGCCCAACCTAATAAACCAAGATCTGGCAACAGTCGATGGTCAGCTCGGCACTACCCTGCAGCACAGCCTTTGGCCAGTTTGAAGTACAGACAGTGCTCTGAAGTTTGCAGCGGCAAGGAGGCAGCATGCCCGCTGCTGCGCCGTGCGGGCTAGCACGGACATAAAGATGTGGGATGCCCTTGGCTTCTACTGCTACGGGACAAACCGCCTCCGTTTCGGTTCATACCATATGTGTAACAAGTTGGTTTCAGATAAAGAACCAATAATGCCTTGCAAAAACTCCCCGCATAATAGCAACGTTCATTGAAGTCCAGGGATTAGTATTGTAGAGAATAAGATGTTTGAAGGCTTTTGTTCAAAATTGCAGGAGTCTAAGCAAAAAGGTGAAGACAAAAGATGATGGGTAGAGACTGCTCGAACAGAGGACATAAAAATCCTAAAGAATTGACAAATCAAATTGACCACCTGGAAAATTGTTCAGAGGAGAAATATCAGGTTGTTATGGCTTCCTACCAACAGAAGAGACGGAGGTATTTTTTTCACAGTGGATTATGATGGAGCAGGGTCTGGGTAATACTGAAGTCCTCCTCCAGCAGGTTGTGTCACTGGGAAAGCCAGTGACACCGTTCTTTGAATCTCGAAGAATGTGAAACTCTTGGATGACAGAAATAGTTTGTCAGAGAGATGTTTAGCCTTAAAGGTTCAAGATCATGGAAATTTAGCAAAAGACATAAAAATAAACTGGTTGCTGTCATTGTGCTCAGGAATCCAGACTAATTTTTCAAATAAGAATAAAATAGTGGTAAGAGTGTGCTATAGTAAATTATCTGTGAATCAGCTAAAGGCCTTTTTTCTTCTGATGGATGCTACATGCGTATTTTGCAAATGAACGTGTTTGTACCCAAATGGCACATTCATTTCCTTTTGCGTTATCTTTTCTAATGGAAACCTTTTTTTGTCTTTTTCATTTTTTTCTTAAGGTGATTGAGTTTTAGAGGCATATACATATCTGTATCACATACAGATAGTAATATGCGTTATCGTAATTGGCTGAAATTAATCGACAATTGTACCTTTTAACTGGGATGACAACTACAGGGGCTTCAAGTTTTTAAATTACATAGGAATAAGTGTTCCTATATATGATTTAGGTTTTATAGCTGGAAGAGGTATTTGGATTAAAGAACATTTTGAGCCAATAGGAAGAGGCAAGAGTCCATTTCAGCCTGAATTATTTCATGATGCTCTGATCCTATGAACTGTTCTGGAACAAAGGTCAAAGATTAATTTCTCCGAGCTTTCTTAGCTACCAAGCACCTACATTGTGCTTCCTGGGAAGATGAATATGGATGGGATTTGGATTGGGTTTGGAGGAGGGTTTATTTTGTTTTGATTGAGCCTGGTCTGGAACAAGCATTTATTGCTTTTCATGCATTGCATGTCTACAGATCTGTTGAACAAAGGTTTTTGCCAACGTCCTTAGTTTATGTTGGAATAGTTGAATATCACAGCAGTAGAACTGTGTTGCACCATATGTTTTCTTGAGATGCTTGGTTTATCTACCAACCAAAAAAAAAAAAGATATGACAGTTGCTAGAGTCAAAAAAATTAATAAACAGCTTTCCTTGAGTAGTAGCTGAACAGACAGAAGAAAAAGTGCTGTTAACATGTTACACCCCTTTGAGTAATGGATAAAAATAAATTTGTAAATGACATTTACCCAAATGTGATGTCATGGTAAAGTTCAGGAATTACCTAGTGGGTATCCAGAGTGTCCCATTGAAACTTGGATCCTGAGCTGAATCCTTTGCATTCTTTAAGTACTGAAAGAAACAAAGATCATTGGAATGGCGTACAGCAAAGGATTAAAATCACCAGGGTTTATCAGTCTTGTTACTTCTAACGTATTTTGCTAACATTAAATTCATGAAAATATATTAAAGAAACTAGTTTTGGTGGTTGTTGCTTGGAATAGGATTAGGAATTGAAAGAAGATTTATGCATTGGTAAAATAGCAAGGAGACAATCAACTAGTTGCAGCGTTTCAAACAAGAATCAGTTGCAATTCTTCCTTTAGAAACCTTTCTGGTAGTCTTTTTCTCTCTGTAGTTCCTAAAGGGACATTTCCTCTTTTTTTTCCTTCCCACAATCCTTCCCTGTCTCTCTGGATTTTCTTTTGCTTAAAGTCAGCTGGGAACATAATGTACTTGTCCGTTGTTCCTCCTATTTCCTTACTTTGAAGATACTTCCTCTAAAGCCTGCTTCAGGATTTCTTGAAGGATGAGATAGAGACAGTAATACAGCTTTTTCCCCTTTTTGGCCTTCCTGGTGTTGAAGTACTGGGAATTGCTTATGCTCAAAGTTTGGTGTGTGTCCAGTGGTGATGTGTGATTACACCAAAAACAGAAGGAAAAAACAAGTTCGGATATGTTTATAAAAGGTAATTATCATCGCAGAGGAAAAAGACAGTGATGCAGTAATCTATCTGAATGACTTGGCATGGAGTCAATTTTTAATCTATTTTGTCGTGCTTTCGAAAGCATTTATTTTGTCTTGTACTTCCCTTTCCCTGTTCATCTCTGATGTCCATGAGTAAAATGAACAGCTGATTCCTGCTTCCAGGAGGATGTGCTCAGGGGAGTAGGAGCACAGGGGAACGAGAAATTCCTGGGACTTGTGACAGGCCGAGATAACCAGGCTCAAGATGTTAGCAACAGTAAATTAGGAATGCCTTTCTGGTAAACACAGCTGCTGAGACCTTCCAGTGCCACGACCAAGCCGGTCGGTCCCATTTCTAATCTAAGAGTTGATGGCAGCGTAGCGGCGCTCGCTAGTTAATTACCATCGGCAGACAGGAGGCGGATGGCGCTGAATGCCGCGGTGGTGCAGCCCCGCTCAGGCGAGCTCACTGCGAGTTACAGGGTTGCCTGAGAGGAATAGAAAAGCTACTTTCTCAGTCTCTGACCAGAATGCATGATAAGGCTTGATGTCAAAAAGGGCAAGATTGGGCTCACAGCAATTATGGCAGAGGCATACTGGTTTCCTTGACAACCAGATTGAGGATTCTTTGTGATTTATTATTTACCACTTCAAACTCTCATTCTCTGATTTAATTAGGGAGAGGGATTTCCATAAGTCCCCTCCCTTCCAAATTTGAATACCCCCACACTATTGTTACAACCAGCTACACCTATCCCAGATTGATGTGGCCCTAAACCAGCTACAGATTAGGCTCGGCTTTTGGCATGTGGAATTTTAGGCAGGTTGCTCAGACAGCAGTTAACTGAAATTCAGTGGATATTATGTTGGGTGATGACTTGTTAATCTGCGCTTAACTAGACGTCTACGTCTGCGCTCACTACCTCCCCTTCCACCCTCTCCAACCTCTCCCCCCTCCCCAGTTTTTCAAAGGCAAGGGACTGCAACAAGTGATACCTCTCAATTGTCCTTAGAGCTATGGGAAAGATAAAATAGTATCTGCAAGCGCCAGTTTCCCTTGCTTGGGCAATTCACATTATTTTCTCCTTGAAGGCTTTATTAGCAATACATCAGCCACTGTTGTGTAAACAAAGAATGTATTTTGATACTTGGGAGGTTTTTTACTACTACCAGTTGGATAGCTATTTGAAACAGAAATCCTCTCCTAAAGTGTTGCTAAAGATGGGAAGTACAGTTAGTCTGCTCCAACTTCACATGTATTTCAAATACATATTTCCCACATTTATAAAGCATTGACTGAATCGTGATCTACAGGGCCTGTTCTAAATTTAGTAATTCAGAATAGAATTTTGAACACAATAATCTATATAATAGAGATTTTTATTCAAATGTCATTGGCAAATCTGTGTCATTATATATCAAGACTGAAATTGGGTCTTCCAAAGGGCATTTTTTCTTAAAGTACTTTCCTGGGTTGCATATTTTTTATTTCGCATTCAGCATGAGGTGTCTGCTGCATTTAATAAAATAAAATGAAGGTCACAGAAGATCACTAGTTTTCCCATGATGTGCCCCAGTAGATGACTGGAAAAAAGGTAGTGATTCAAATGGGTTGAGGATCCTCCGTGCAGACTGTGTAGAAAATTTGTGTCATTTTTTAATTATAGGGAGGAATTTTAGTTTTAATTGTGTTTATTTCACTACGTATAGTGTTTCAGCTGTACCACCCCAGTTTTAATTTCAAAAGTTTATACACGTTTTGTCATCTTTACCACAGGGAGTTTCTGAAGTGAGTCAATAGGTGTTGCTTTTCCCTTGGTGTGCTGAACATGAAGCTCGTTGAGTCAATAAAAAGACTTACAGTGACCTAAACACTCTTGTGTCAAGTCCTAGCTCACTAATGCACCAGTGCCCCATTAGGCTGTTGAAGGAAACTGACTGCTGAAGATGCTTCTTTAAAATGGAGTAGTCTAATGAAGCTCATTAATGCATTTTTCATTAGAACAAGAGTATTATTGAGTGTCCAGGTTAAATTCTAAGGAATCTATCCTGCACTCATTGAGGTTAATGACAAAGCTTCCAATGATATTAGTGATGCGGGATGAGAACTTAATTGGGGTAATTAAGATTCTGCTTACCTAAAATTCCCTATTATTTTCAAGCAGATAAAATATTACAAAATTACTACTATGAAGAGTTGTATAATGTTGGATCTCAACACATCCTTCAGAGATGACAGCATTTCAGTGGGAGATAATACTATTTCTGTATTTTGCATTTGATTCACAAAGTACCCTTGTAATCTCCTAGAGGCTTGTGTATGTGAAAACCATCGTGAAAAATAGGGTTGGTTTTGGTTTTGGAGTTCAAACATTGTTGTCTTTATTGTGTATTTAAAGATAACATGAGCCATACATTGCTGAAACCCACTAAAGATCTGGACTTCAAATTCAGCAGTGGCAGAGACGGAAAAGGCACTGCAGTTCTACCGTGGGATTGTGTAAGTTGCAGAGAATAGTTTCATTAAATGCAGCTTGATTTGCGGTAGTGCGGACTTACTAAAATCGCTGTTTGTAGCAAAAGAAATGAAGCTTGCTTACTGAGTAGAATAGATAGGATATCCAGCTTTAGTGCCTTCCAGGGAGTCTAAAGCCTCCGTTATAAATGATTATGTCAGGACGCCTAATTTAAATAGTTACCCTAACACCTGCTCATTCCTGCCTCCTTTGGACACCCCTAACCTTCTCCTTCCCTCCTTGGCATCCCCAGCAGATTAACAACTCCCTCCTCAATTACGCTGCCGTAACGGCTGCTTTGCTCGTGCTCAGAGCTCACTGGAAATTATCTTGGTTAATAAAACTCGCTGCTGAAGAAGAAACAACAATGTAAACGGATCGACGAGCGGAGGGACCCCATGGGTGTGAGCAGAGGCTGGCAGTCGGCTGGGCGAGGCTGGCTTTGCTGCGCCGGGACAGCGAGGAGGCAACAGCCCTGCGGGACCCGCAGCTCCTGGGCAGCCCCGGTGCTCCCTCCCGACCCGGCAGTTAGATCAGGAGCCATCCCCTCTGACTTGCAGAAGCTGTCCGCCTGTTTGTACACCTAAATAATGTATCGGGAAAATATGCCTCTTTCGGTAGGAAAATGTCGTTTTAGGTGGTGCGGAAAGAAGTGGAGCAATCAGATCTTTTATACTTCACAGCTGCCTCCTCCTGAAATACTTGCTTTA
>NW_008824053.1:8229581-8296132 GCF_000699105.1 Pygoscelis adeliae | reverse complement strand
TTAACAGAGAACTGTGACCTGGTACAGTGAAGCTCTATGTAAAATGCATTAATTAGTGAGGAAATTACCTTCCACATCTGTAGTACCGGTGCAGTACTTCTGTCTTGCTGGATATTGAGCTTATACTTGAGCACCTAATGATGATTTTTTCCCTGGTCTGGTGCAGAGCTTTCCTAGTCCTTTCCTTTATTATTGGTTGTATTAAGATCAATGAACAACTTTGGAAACACAGTCTTTCAGCCGTTGGATGTGTGCTTCTGAATAGAAGTAGTGAGCAAATGCAGTTTTCCTTCCTGTGTTACACTGCGTATTCATCCCTTTTGTTACTTACTAATGTAAATAGCATTAATTATGGAACTCCTATCACATAATTATGGAAAATGGTTTACTTTCTGTCTTAGTACTCAGAGAGAGATTTCAGGGATCCTGATTTTTCATTTATTTCATTTGAGCACTCATTAGCTGGTTCTCTAAAAGCTGAGAGCATTCTTGCATCCACATTGTGACAGTCGGGGTCACACACAAATTCCAGGATTAAAAAACAGAATCCAAATTCAGAAGCCCTGAATTTGAGCCCAGATGGAATTTAGCTATCCTGTCACTTTATCTCCCTTGTCTTTCGTGTTTGCAATAAGGCATGTGGATATACAGTTCCTTTATGAGTGATTAACAGCAGTTTGACAGGGTAGCAGAGGTGCATATTTCCTTTATTTACTCTGGAAGTGGTACCTCTGTTGCCATTCTTACTCCCTGCTGCCCAGGGAGCATGGCAGAACTGCATATATTCCTTAGGACTTTTAAAATTACCTATATATTTATAAACAGTTACATAGTTTCCTTTCTTCGTGCAATTTATTATTCAGAGGATGCTCTCAAGTATCTATGTAGGATTATTCCATGATTCCTGGAATGTGCCAGAACCTTAAGTTTGTTGTAAAAACTATGTATGGTATAACCCTCTCCTCTCTGTAATAGTCTTTTAGAAATCCACAAATCTTTCATAGAAGGTAAAGTCAGGAAGAAAGCCTTTCACTCTGACAGGCATTTTCCAAGATTGCTTGCTACTCTTGTCTCATATCTATTTGTGGGAATATTTGAAGTGACGGCACATTTACTTTAAAGTACATTCATCACATTGCTCTTCTCCTTGTTTTCAAAAGGTATGACGGTGTATTTTGGTTTAGCAGTTGCATCTGCAGGATCTTGAGCCTGTGTTTCTTCTTTCTGCTCCTTAGTCCTCAGAAATGTTTCGGAAGCTATACTGAATGAGAAGGGGGATTGCTGTGCTATTTGCATACTTATAAGTACTCTTTAAGTGGCTTGCTGTCATTAAAATTAACCACATAATTTTTCCACTGTAAATTATACTGTGACAATTGACTCCACCCCATCATTTTATTGAAACAAGAGAGTATATGAACTCTTACATTGTTGCTTGATTCCATTTCTAACGTATATATACTTCTGTTTGTAAACAAGAAAACGCCCCCTTTGTAATTTTACAAATGTGATCTCAAATATTACCATGTGGTAGCAATTGTACAATATTCTTAATTAAACGTGTGATAATTTTTTAGCACTAGGCCCGTATTTGGTATTTTAAACTCTGGCATTTGTAGAATAACATTTTCTTTAAAATGAGCCAGAATTATCAGGGTCCAATTTCTACATTTTAGTGAGATTAAATGTCTTGCTTTCTTAAAAAGGTTAGGGTATAACCCGTTTAAGAAGGCAATGTACACAGTACACCAAGGGTTATTATTGGCAACCAACATGTCACCTGCTGGAGTGATTTAACTTTCACCAATGCACATATTCCCAAGGAAATGGTACATCTCTGCATGGTTTCTGTCAACCTCTGAGGTGACAAGGCTTTGGGTTTCTTAAAGATGGGAACAAAAACATATTTCTTTTGTCAGCTGTTCACTCTGAGTACTGCTGATAGAAATCATACCCCTTTCTTCCTTTTCCCCTGCCCCTCCTCAACGCATGGTTTCCAATCAAAAACGATTGAAATAGCTGGAAAGATAAATTATTGTCAAAATACATTTTTACAGAAAATAAAAGAATATTTATTTTTATTCTGCTACTAGCATCCTGTGCAGAGGAAATAATTCAATGGGAAATCCTGTTGACACAACATTTCTGACACATCAGCCTTTGTGTGTCTTACCTCCCTGTTTCGGAGGTTGTTTCTGATTCAGAAGCTTCTCCTTCCTGACAGGTGGTGTGCTCAGAGTTCACAGTTGGTAAACTGGAGATAACCTCCAGGAGGGGGATTTGCAGAGACCATGGGACTTATTTGCCTTGAGAAGTTCTGAAGATGCAATGTATTTAACGGCAAGAAAGAAAAGGGTAGAGTGCTTTCTGCGAGCTGGCAGAGGATCAAGTGTGTATGATGTGAAGGAAAAAAGGAAGGAGATTCTTGCAGCCTGAGAACAGACATCTGGCTGGCAAAAGAAAAGAAATATCATTGACAGATGAATACTGTTTCAAACTGGGATAATTTTAGATCAAGAGGGCAAAGTTCTGCTCTCATGCATACAGCTCCCAGTGAAAGGGATGGGAAAGGTGCATGCATATGAGAATAAAATTTGGTTCTAAGTGAGAACTGAACAACACTCATATTTTTACACTAGATACTTAGACTTTCATGTTTAGATCACATGGTTTCCATCTGCCATATGTAGGCATTGCTAAAATGCTGCCAGGATCCAGGCTCTGGTTTGGTGACTTTCATTAAAGGAATTAGTGGTTTCTATCCAGTTTCAGTGTGGCTGGATTCAAAGTGCAGAAGCCCATTTTCACAGTTTAGCATTAATTAGCACTCTTGTGGCAGCCTCAGCAGGGAGGTGAAGGATTAAATGGGCATGAAGACCAAACTATCTCTTTTCCCATAGTGGTGATTCCTTCAAAATAAGGTTGAGACACGATGGACTAACGTGGGGATGCATGCACGGCTGCTGTCTGGGCTGTTCTTGTTCCAGATGATTGAAGGACTTCGGTCTGCAGGTCTGTCAATGTAGCACTCTTTTCTCTCCTGCTATTTAAAAAAGCAAAATACAAATCCCAACAAAAGTACAATCCAAACACACCCCTTAATTCTGCTACCTTGGAAAGACATATTCTCCCCCTTCTGAATGAGGGGCGAGAGCTGTTTTGGAGAATTTAAATGAGATCCTTGCCAGCCATACACAGGAGGGATCGACGTTGTTACTTAAAAAGGCTGGGATGCTGCTGCTCACTTTAGGTTTTGCTGAATCATTCAACAAGGTGCAGAAAGCAGGTAAGCCCTGACTCTTTTTTTGCTGAAGAGAGCCTCACAGGGATAATTTTGAGAATTGCATGGAGACTGGAAACTGTAAAAGGAAAATTGTAAGTTTCAGTGAACCTGGAAGGCAGGACCCGTCCTGGCGTGAGTCAGAGGGTGTAACTCAGGCTTCTGTCCTGACTTTCATTAATCAGACATACCATGCTTTATGTTTATGTACACTGAATATTAAGTATATAATTACAGAAAATTACTTACTGTTGTAATTCTGCTGCTCACACTGAATCTTGAAAAACGCTAAAACTTGACAAAGCTTTTTCAAATTCTAAAATTTTTTAACACTAAATCGTGATCTAATAAAATGTAAAAATTATTAATAAAAACCCATCATTAATTAATATTTCTAAAAGCTTTTTTTGATAGCAATTCATATATCTATTTGGTAAGAGACAGGCTTCCAGATTTTAGCCAAGTAATTAAAATATGAAACGGTATGTCTGAGAAACTGAAGCCTAGAAACCAGTGTTAAAAATCACTCCTCACAGCTAATTTATTCAATGAAATAGTTGCCTTGCTTCAGTGTAATTTATGTGCATGTTTAAATGGTCAAGTCTGTTCTTAAGGACTTCGGGCCTCTTTGTTAAAGTTCAAATAATGAACATGCTTTCATGTACCTTGTTTTGAGTTAATCCCATTGTATGAATGAGTTTAAAAAAAAAAAAGAGAAAGATGTCTCTTACAAGAAAATAGATTTCCTTCACTAAATAATCCTTTTTCTCTAGATGTCCCCTCCTTCCAGCATCTTAAATGAAAATAATGAGTTTATACTTAAAACGGCAAAGAATACAGCTGTAGGAGAGTATTTCTGAAATGATCGCTTCCTGCCTAATTTTACCCCGACTGAACAGTGGGGTTTTGTCTGCCGGGCTGCAGCGCGGGCTGGCTGTGCGCTGGCTGCTGCGTTTCCCTGAAAGAAGAGCCGAGTGCTGTGAACTCCAGACCCCTGCGCAGTATCAGAAGCTCTTGCTGTGCCAGTGTAATCTTTTAATAGCCACGCTTGCCAGAATGACTTTTTTCCTTCAAAGATAGAATTAGAAAGCACAGTTGTCATTTAGATTGCCTCTGTCTTTGCAGTAGTTGGTAGTGATGTGTTGACCAGGATTGGATAATTTAAAAGCTGTTTAACAAAATAACATGCTTGTCTGTGTGAAATATGTACGGTGCTGGGAGACAGGGAGAAAAGTCTCCCTTGACACAGTTCGTGGGATTCTTTAGAAACTGCAGGATGCTGAGGCTTTTCTGTGGAATTAGAAATGGTTTGCAGAGCCCATGTTGAGCATTTGCATGATTTTCAGATGACGAAGTACGTTCAGCTGTCTCCGTGCACCCTCCGTGCGTGCATGTACACACTTCACTGGGAGAGGGAGAGAATTCTAAGCACAGTTTTTGTCGGGCTTTGCATTTGTTGAACGTGTATCACTGAAATGCTGCCCAAGATGCATCACTTCATCTTGTGTAGAACTTGAATCATCATGTTGCATGATTTGGTAAAATAAAAGAGATTGTGAAAGAGACAACCGTAAACATTCTGTTTGAAAAGATGTGCTCTTTTCAAAAGACCTTTCTGTTAGAGCCAAATAACACAAGAAGCAATATTTCCTTGCTTGCAGAGACATATATATTTATTTCTGCAAAGATTTGTTTTGGATTCTCAGTTCTTCCAGTATCTGCATTCTTTGAAATAATTTTATATTTCCATGTTGACTTTCTCTGTGCTTTAAGTTTTAATCAAAGGTTCCTTGCTTCTGATGTCAAGGAGTACTGATGTTAGCCTGTTTACATTCCACTATTTTTCCTCTGTATGGGGTGAACATTCAAATGTGGTGGTGCCTTTTTGCTTTTATCTGCCGAACTTAGCACACTCTGTTATTATTGACAGCTCAAAAAGGTGGTATGCTAGTGGGCAGGATGCTGTGAATTATTAACTTTTCTTTGCACTTTGACAAATTTAGGTTATCTTTCTAAAGACAAATTGTTTCTTACGAAGGAACCAAGACCGTAAATAAGGCATTGCAAACTTAAACTTCAACAATTTTTAGCCAAATGTGAATTTAACGTATTTCTGAAACATGGTTCTGAGTTACATTTCTTTCATAGGACTTGCATTTTTTCATTTCGTAGACTGAAGTATAAGAGGAAAGATTTTTGTTTGTGATGTTTCATTTAGATTTCTTTCTCAGTGTGTTTTTCTGCATGGATTGATCAACAAAGCAGTAAAGAATGTATATTACCACTGAAAATCCCCTCTACCTTTTTTTCTTAGAAATGCGATTTCGCAAAAGCCGTTTATTTTGTTCTTTCAATAAAGAGCCTGCACTCAACTAATCTGTGAGCAGTAAAACGTGCAGGAAACATATGTTTGCCGGGAAGCTGTTCTATAATCAAAATGGTCAGCAGGACAGAAACCATGCTCTTTCTCTCATTAGGTATTAATCTTCTTCAATTTTTAAAAAAAAACACACACACAACACTGATTAATATATACAAACGCGAATGAATCAGAGACAGCATATGCTGCATTTGGTAATAGGCGCTTACTTGAGTTAATGTTTAGGTTGTGCTGGCAGTCCCAGCCCCGGCACCAGAAAGGTCTTTGCAGTTGGGAAGCTCTTGGCGTTCTTGGGCGGCAGACAGCAGGAACGGTGTCATCCATGGCACAGTTTGCCTTGAAGCAATTAGCAGGACCGAGGTTCCTCAACGAGGAATGTTGATTTCAACTGCAGGAGGAGAGCCAAACAAAAGAGGTTTATGCAAGGTACAGTAAGGCAAGCAGCAGGTTGACCACAGGTTGGTTAGAAAATGCAGTATTGAAAATATTCATGAGGAATTGCATTGGAGATACAAAGTTACCAGTGACAACAGTAATTATTGACAGAGCCACATACCTACATCTAAAAAGCTCTGGAATGATGCAGAAGCGGGCAGTAGCATTCAGATGCCAGTCGTTCAAACTTCCATCCTTTGGCAGTGCATCTGTTTATCGGGAATTATCTCCTGAATGTAAATGAATTTCAGACCTAAGTCATTGCACCTGTTGCCAAGAGGTATTTATTCCAATCACTTGCCTAAAGCGCAGGGAGTTATTGCGTGACATTTTATAGCTCCAAAAAAAGCTGTCGTTTCAAAATCATTTGTTCAGAGAGGAGAAAATGGAGCAAAACAGTTCATTTTACCCTAAGCACTGCTATTTGGCAGTATTCACATTTGCACGGCACAAAGCTGCAATATTGATTTTTCGCTCACAGGGCCTCCCACTGGTTCTTTCTTCGATTGTCAGGGCTGCAAGATGGATTGAATTACACTTTGCTTGTTGATATGCTTATTTTTTCTTTGTTGATAGGAAAAGGCTACAAATAAAGCTTCAGAATAAAGATCACAGCAACTTTGTTAGCGGACTTTAAATTTATTTATTTATTTTATTCAGTTAAAATTATTTCTGTGCCATAGAGATTCCTTAGAGCAGTCTCCCCGCCTAACGCATGCTGCATTGTTTTGCTTTATTGCTTGCTGCTTTTACAGTGTAACACCTACATTACAATCTCAGGTGTGCTCTCTGTTGCCTGTGAAGTGATCTAACTTCGCTCTAGTATTTTTAATGTTTGTCCTAATACAGAACTTCTCATGGATGCCTGCGGGGGGAAAAATTGCAGGATAAAACACATTCATAGTACTCATAGCAGTTGCCATCGATGGTGGAATAAGATTTGCAGGCAGCTGATCTCTGTAACAAATTGCGGAGCTCTTGTGTTTGGATTCAAGGTATTTCCTAACAGAAGCGGAGGCTGTGCTGCAGGATCCGCAGTAAGGGTTCGGTACCTGTCCCAGGTAGCCTGGTGTATGTTTGTCAGCCCTGGCCCCATAACGATCCATGCGTCTGACCTGCTGCTGCACAGACGCCGCATGCGTAGCCACCGACACCTCAGCGGCTGTACCCTACTCACCCGCGCCCCTCCCCGCTCTGCCCGTCTGCAAAAATCCCCTTTGGACAGCCGAAGCCGCTGTTCCCCTCCTTGCCGATCGAAACCCAAAAGTGGGGCCGTGCATCCACGTGACAGCACGTGGGAGGCTCCCGTGGGAGGCAGGGAGGGGAGGAGGGGGCGGCCAGACTCCCCCGGTCAGGCCGTGGCAGTGCCCCGCGCCGGGGGAAGCCCTGCTGAGTGCAGGAGGTCCAGGCACCATTGCCGCCAGCTGGGGGGATGAGCTTTATGTGGATGGCATTAAATTTGACAGGAGCGGTAGGATGTAGGAATGGCAGTCACTGGCAGCATTATATTTGGTCCCAACGCGGCTGTCATGATGGTAATTAATCAAAGGAGCTGCTGTATGCATGTGTGGTGGGGGCTTTGCGCGTACCCCTCTCTGTGCCCATTTCACGCCCTCACTGAGCCGTGAGCAGCTTCTGTCTTCATTGTATTAATTTGCTGCACGAGAGGAACATATAGGGTGTTAATGTGATGGATTCATGTTTTAGCTCTTTCGAGCTTTCAGTTCATGATACTTCAGCAAGCCTCTAATAATAGTGTTTGCTATTGTGCACGGTACGTGCAGCCAAACCAACAGCCAGGAGTGAATTTGAGATGGAACTGTGGTGCTTTCTACAGCAATATGGCTTCTGCCCTTATTAACAAATCCTGAAACATACTGGCCGAGTAATGGTACCCGTGTCATGTAGGACATGTAATGTGAAGGCAGACCTGGTTGCTGCGCTCTGGCCTTCCCCTTCCGCCGGGGCGAATTCCCGCCCAGCCAAGGAGCTGGTCCTCTGAGACCTCATCGGTTCTTCTGCAGTAGGGAGAGGTTAGAGTCAGACCGGCCCCTCACATTAGTTTACTACACAAGTCGGACAAAAGCTGGTGCTGGTGCAAAGGGGAAGGCAGGGGCGTGCAGGTAGAGGAGGGGCGGACGGGAATTAGCCAGGGGCTCTGGCTGCCAGGGAGCCACATCCTGACACTGGGCGTGATCATTATCAACAGCTCTTTTTTGCAGTCCTAACAGATAATCATCGTCATACACTAGGAGTTTTAATCCACAGATCATTAATTCAATAGAAGAAGTGACAGCCTCTGGTTCACGTGAAAATTTACTATCAAGGGGTTACCTCAAGTTGTTCTTGATCTTTTTAGATCCTTGCTTCCTTGCCTCTTCTAACGCATCATACTTTTAATGAAAAGTTTATTTTCTTTGCCTTCAAAACACCAGAGCTCCAACTTTCCATACTTACTAGCTGTTTCTCTTTGCTGTCACAACTTGTCTCCAGCAGCCTGCACTGAAATATTAATGGCCTTGTGCTACTGTATTAGGATGACTTTTTTTAAAAATAGGAAATACCTGTGATTCTGTTGAAAATTTAGAAAGGATTTACTCTTCTACAGAAATAGGTATTTAACACTATCATGTTACCCAGCTTGTCTTCCAAAAGACAGTAATGCACACATTTTGTAAGAAACAAATATTCTGTGTACAAGAGAGCGTAGTATACAGCTACAGTTGTTTTTTGATGCAATATTTTTTTGCATAAAGAAATGTCCGTAAAAGGCGAAACAGCTGGGTGAATATCTGGACCATTGTTTTGTTTCTAAAGCATTTGATACTGCTTCATTACTCTTAGAGAAGTTACCTATTTTTAGGAATTCTCTCATGCGGAAAAACATGATAAAAAAGAGAATTCCCTGAAACCCATATGTAATTTTTGGGAGGGACAGGGAGATTTTATACAGTATACATCTGCAGTTTGCTGATCATTTATTTGTGATAATATATCTGACCATATATTTGTTTGAAATCTTATCTGTCTGTGGTTTAATTTATGTAAAAGGCACAGTAAGGAGCACTGAAGTTCAACTGGGTAAAGTATCGGCATGTATATTGGATCTGGTGGCACAGACATGTCCATGCTGGGGACATAAAGTAGCTAAGCAAAAGAAACCAACTCCTCCTGGAGAAAGGAAGATACAAATTAAGAAAGACTAATGAAGTTGGGACTATGGCTTTGGGGTTGGGATTTTTTTTTTGCTTTGTTTTTTTAAATCACTTCTGCATTTGCAAATCCTGCTTGCTCTGCTGCTTCCCACTTTCAGACACAGCCTGTTTGACTGTGCCCAAAGAGGGAACGTGCAATGTAGCCGTGCAGACAGGCACCACTGTCTGCCCTGGCAAGGGTTAGAAGAAGTGAAGAGGAATTTCCTCCTTTCCCAGATTAAGGACACAGCAGCAGTGGTGTAGGGATGTGACAGTTCCATGAAAGATGCTTCACTTAACACGGTACGAGGTCAAACTGTTTAAAGGTGCGCTTCCTTTAGCACACTGATGAGAGTTAGTGCCTATGTGACAGAAAAAGAATAGTCCAATGCAATATATTCTTTAGGCTCAGTCCCTTTTTTTTTTCTTTTTTTTTTAGGTTTCAGCCGAGCAGCACTACCGTTTGGTTTGGTTAGGAGGGAGCTGTCCTGCGAAGGTTACTCCATTGACCTCCGGTGTCCAGGAAGCGATGTTATTATGATCGAAAGTGCTAACTATGGACGGACAGATGACAAGATTTGTGATGCTGACCCTTTCCAGATGGAGAACACAGAATGCTTCCTTCCAGATGCCTACAAAATTATGACACAAAGGTAAAAATATATACATCATTTTGAGGACTAAAGAGGAAAAATGCCTGAATTAGTACAGTAAGAGGTATATACTGTAGGAAATGCTGAGTTGTAGTTTGCTATTGAGGTAGTATTTCTATCTAGTAATGTTAGAAGGAAGTATTACTATTACAGAGGGTTTTTTTTAAATTCCATGAGCAAAAGTTAAAAAGCAGGAAGATAACTGCAAGGAGAATGGAACAATTCACTTACTCGGAGATTCCCTGTCTCCTTGTCTTCTAGGTGGTCAAACAGCACTCAAAATGTGTCCAAACGGCTGCTGCATTTTTCAGTAACTTCTACATTCCCTGGCAAAGTTACACATTTCCTATGAATGCAGTAAATCATTGCTCACCTGTAAAATGCATCCAATGGAAAATGCCAGAATGGTTAAATGCCAGGATGATTCTATGTCATTATACATGTGTGTACAGAAGCATATATGCATATAAGCACAAGTTACATTATGTCTTAGTAACAGCAATTGTCATTCACAATCAGTCAGAAGAGCCAATGAAAGTGTTTTTAATACAAAAGGTGCATCAGAACTAAGATTCACAGAAATTCCTGTGCTACAGGCCGCATACGGGCAGCGGTCGCCTAGTAGTGACAATTGTGGAAATGTCAGGACAGATCAGTCACTGGCATTGTTACCGGCTTAAACTACAAGCCTGAATAAGTTCAGGATTGGTGGGAAGTTTTCCTCCCAGTGCATTTTTCCTGGGGTGAGGAATCTGAACAAAAAAGGGGATGGGAATAACCCGGGAGCTTTCTGGTGCATGTACACAGACGTGTCAAATGCAACATGCGAGTTGTCCTGCATGCTGTGCTCCATTTACTGTGTTCTGTTTGAACATGGGAGCATTCAGTAACATATAGTCATGTCTTAAAAATAATCTTCCATTTGGATTTCCCAATTCACTCAAGTTGTCATGAGTGGGACTCTTACAATTTTTTATCATTTTCTTGTGAATACACGCACGTTCTCTACTTCTGTAGTCAAATATTTGGGCTAGATCTCAGGCTTCAATTTCAAATGCTGGAGGTAAATTAAGGGTATCAGGCCTTTTATTCTTGTTCTGTGTTCAACCTGTGACTTGTTCTGTGTTCAGTAAGGGAAAGGCTCCATTGCTATGCTAGTAAAAAGGTAATATAACTTCTTTAAATCATGTTTGAATTATCTTTTTGTGGTTCTAGTTCATTGTTGTTAATTAGATCAAGCCAGATTTCCATTGAGACTGCAGAAGCAGTGTCATCGTCCTCTAATCTGTCAACTCCCTTTGAAACCACCTTCAGTTGCTTTTGTAAATGCAGTGCCTCTCCGTAGACTTCCTTGTTGTGTAAAATGCATGTTGTGTTTTGATCAAAGTCCTCCTTACGTTCACCGCAAATACACAGATTAAGGTAGTCAGAGACAAATATAGAGGCACAATTTGCTTTAAGTGACATCAAACTGTTACTGCAAAGCTGAAATTTCAATCTTCCCCTTTCAGTTAATCAACTGTAAGTTTATGATAGCAGAGAGTATTTTTGAACTTCCCCAATCTTCCACTCTCACCCGTTTTTCAGCAGATTAAAATGAAGTTGTGATCACGTGTATGACATTGGTTCAGAATATCTGTGCTCAGAGGGAGTTTCTCATTTTTGTTCTTTTTTTTTTGTCTGAACAAATGGCAAAGATCATTTGACACTTTGCTTTCTATTTTTGTCTGGCATTTATAGTAATTTGGAAGTTTGCTTTCGTAGTTTTCTTTCTCAGATCCTGTCATTAAGTAGAAAAGCTGTCTCTTGCCTTGTTTAATCTTTTCTCAAAATTGCTCAATTTGTGCTATATTGCAAGCATAGAAGAACATTGCAAATTTCTTATGAAATATTAAAAGTTCTTGTATCTCATTTATTTATAACTGCATTGGTGATCATAATTTTTTGTTGTCTAAGGCAAATTGTTGTTTGGTACTCAGCATGTCCTTGATCTGATACCTAAAAGTATCACATCAGCTGTATTTTGATGGCAGCAGTTGCATAGAAAATTTCACCTGAAGGACTATCAGATTCATTGGTAGTCTCTTTTTTTTTTTTTTTAAACTGACTAGAAAACCCCAGTGTTAGAACATTTGATCACAGGGAAAACTGTTCTTCCATACCTTTAGAAATAAGCAGCAATAGTTTCTACATTGCTACTTAAAATCTTACAATGTTTACTTTTAAGGACTAAAGATATGTTTTTATCACTTCAGCCAGCAGTGTTTTTACCACTGCGTTTGACCACTCAAGTCAGTTTAGACCTGCAGTTAAATGTAGGTCCACAGCAATTATTAAATACTCATCATTCATTTGCAACATTACTCCACAGCTTTTGCACAGCAACTACACTTACTGCAGTTACAACGTGAAAACACTAGCTTAATGAGATCAACACCGTGAAACCTGAAGATTGAAAAATAAGATGAGGTTTCCAGTTTAACACAAAGCCATGTAATCACATGCCCTGCTCCCCTTCCAGAGAATTTGAGATACTAGCACACAAACTTTGCCAGTGTCCACTGATGCATCAGTTCCTCTTTCTCAGAACAAGCTGCTACTTAATCTTTTCTCCCTCTCTTTTCTTTCTTTTCAGCAGTTCTCAAAAGATTTTTAACTTAATGCTTTTCTGGGAAGCCTGACTAGAACACTAATGACTTCATTGCTTTGCTTTTACCTTTGTAAAGTAGTTATTAAATTTTTAGTCCCTGATTGAAATTACATCCCAATTATTCTAGAATAAAGTCTTTCAGATGTATTTAGATTCCGTGTAAACTTCAGACTGGCACGGTTAAAATTAAAGCTTTGAAGAAAGAGACTAGACCTTTAGAAAATCCCTCTCCCCTTTCACACTTCTCTGATAATTAACCCCCGCCTTTGCATACAGTCAAGTTTGAGAGATCCTACCACGTGCTAAAGTTGAGCATAGAAATGAGCTTATTTCTAGAATACTTGGTGAGGGAGTAGTGTAAGCGAGTGGCAGAGGACCCACGTTTCAGGCAGTTAGATCTTAAAATAGTCAAACTCCGTGGTGCTCCGCTGTCCTTTAGCAGGGACAAATCTCCTCTGTTTCCTCTTCGTTTAAAAAGAAATTAAACGAACAGGGAAGCAGAAGATGCAAAGCAGCCTGAGGAAATTGCTCTAGTTGCTCGCTCGTGAAGTGTGTTTGTGTGGCTGTAGCCAGAAACTGTCGCGAGACTTTGAAGTTGGTAAGGCTGACTAGTACTGCTCTTTATAAGCACAGCAGAGATTTGAAAATTAACATGATAAAATTTACTTATGACCTAGTCTTAAGTCCACTTCCGCTGTACGCAGATTGCAGGTGGATTGCCAGAGCTGCATTCAAACCGCCTGTACGTTTATGGGGACTTTCTGCCTCCAGCATCAACTTCGAAGCCCTGCTCTGCCACTGCAGGTGGATGGGCCATAGGTTTTTGTTAGGACAGGCACTAAGGGTTACATAGATACCACATAGTGTTTGGATTTCTGTTTTATTAGCTTAAAATAATAACATATTTAAAAGTACTTGTAAATGCATGCTTAAAATACATTTCAAAGGCAAAGGCCTTGCCTTACATACATATTGTGAATGTAATTTTATAGTAGAACAATAACCTGCTAAGATGCATTTTTGCATGCTGGGACCTTTCTCTTCTGAATTAAAAATAGGCTTTTTTTTTTAGTAGGAATCATTTTTCCTAGTCCTAAACTTTTTGTTTAGGGAAAGTTCCCGATTATTTTAACGATTAGACACCATAACTATCTTTTTGATTCCAGTACAGTGCAATTAGATGATATATTTTGCCTGTGTATTTAAATAAATTCTTGGGTAGTGTGGCAGGTAATAATTTTGAATAATATAATTTTAAATCTTGAGAAATCAGTATTAAAAAAATGTCAGGTCCATTCCAATCTGTACACCTTATTTTTTGAGTAATTTACAGTTACAGCTGTTGGCGGGGCTTATAGAAAATTAACATTTTGTATTTAAAGAAAATACAGCCTATTAACTCTGAATCTATGGAATCATCTACTTAGACGCAAACCCCAAGCATTTAATGTTGACAGCCAAATTAATGTTAACTTCAGAAATAAAACATTGTTTCCTTCCTAATAAAGGCTAAAATACCTTGAATTTTTAAATAGGAACTAATGATCTGTGTTCTGATACTGGGAGCATAGTTTTGATCATTAAAAAGAGGAAAAATACAAAATGTTTAAAAATACAGACTTTGCAGACTGTGCAAACATCCACATTAAAAAATACAATCTCACAGTTGGTATATTCAGTTTTATTTTTGATCTGCAACAGAAAGGAGGTTACATCAATCCTGCACTGAAATGGCCTTGAAATTCTGTTTTCATCTACAATTTATACTATAATTGTAGCTTTATGTGATCTTCACTAAACATATTTAATCAGTATCGTTTTGCTTTTTAAATATGCACAAACAAAGCAAACCTCATTATAATACATAAGCATAAATATAAAAATGTTAGGTATAATAGATGAACTTAGGGAACTGTAATTTTTTGAAATACCCTTCCTTTGTAAAGTATCGCTGCAGAAGAGTTAAAGGATTAAAAGAGGAATAAATCCTCTTCAGCAGCAAGTGTTTTTTCTGTTGCACATATCCTGTCCTATCTATAGCACACGCAACACATGTACCTTCAATTACCATGTCCGTCATGACACCAGTGAAGGGTTCATGCTTGGGTTTTTGTTACCGTGAACTTTTGGTAATACTCTTAACCTGTTACGTCCATCATCTGTCTGCAAGACAGCTGCGCTGAAATGGAGGGTCTTCAAAATGTAAGCGAAGTGCCTCCTGCCCCACAGAGTGATCAAGGGAAAGCTGAAGGAAGCAGCGTATCCATTCCTTCTCCTGAGACTTTATTTTTTTCTTAATCCTTCCCAACGGGAGAGTGGGAGAATGGAGATGTTCATTCTTTTCCACCTATTCACATGTCCAACAAATACGTCATTTTGAAGAATCCTATATATAAGTAAGAGTGAGACTTTTTTGAAAGAAAACAAAATGAGTTCTTCTCTGAAGAAGACACATCTCTCAAGCCCTCCGTCTTGCTTCTGCTTGTCAGGTCTGCAGAGGAAACATTGCCATACCGTACTAGTGTCCTTTCAAGTGAAAACAAGTTTGGTCTGTTCCATAATGTGAGTGAATAAAGAAAATCTTCCACTGGACTCCAGGCTTGGATGGATAGTGGGTAAATCTCCTGTAACTGATTAATCTCACTCATCGGAGTGAAAAGGTCTAGCCAAAAGCAAACCGCGTACAGGGTGTCTTTGCTGGTAGAAGGCAAAACCTGCTGTGGGGTCACTGCAGAGCTGAATTGGAGCCTTTACAAGACTTCCACAAAGAAGCGTTTTAGTGCCTCAAAAATAGCTTCCTCAGACAGGGCCCCACGGTTGATTCCGTGTTTAAACTGTAGCACGCTTCAGATTTGCATTTCGTAATGTGACTTAAAACAGTTTCCACAGGCAGGATTTTATCCTCTGCCATTCACAAATGACTGTGATTGTGGTAATGGCGCACTTTACTTCAGGGGTCTGCCAGGCTTAGACAAGGGCTCTGCTGACCCCTGCTGCTACCCTTGCTTTTTCCCTTGCTTTTCCTTTTGCAGACGAAGATTGCCTCCCTTTGCCAAAGATATTATGTAGTGAAAAGTGTCTCAGAACAAGAGGTACACCTTGCCTTTTTCTACTTTCTGGTCATTAAAAGCTTGCGTATCTGTCCTTTTCGTGTCAGGGAAGTACCGGTGTCGATGATAGGGTAGCGCAGGCTGATGTGGGTAAGGTGTGTTCCCAGGATTTATGCACATCGGAGTTGCTGTGGTACCGATGCTTACCTCATCATGTACGAGGTCCTTCTTTTGCTTTGGCATGCCAGCAGTTTCTGTTACAGCTTGCTGACAACTGCTTCACAAAACATTTACCATACAAGATTGTCAACATTAGATACCTATTTTTAAGCATCCTTTAAAAATGAAGGCTGCTACTCATCTGAAACAGACGTAGGTCTTAGTACGGCAGTCACTCCCGTGATTATTTTGATGTGGCAGAAGCTTAAAATGCTCTTTATTTTTAAACTAAGCTTTTCACAATACCAGGCCATGGCTCGATTGATTTTTGTTTTGTTTTGTTTTCTATGTGTTAGTCACAAGACTTAGTTATGACTCAAATGTAAAGAAAAAAGCAGAAATACACATAGCCTATTTTCATGAACTAGGCGTAATCACAGAGCCTAGAATATTTATGAAGCTTACCGTAGTCCTTGGCTTTATTTCAGAAAAAAACAGTAACACCCATGACTGAGAAGAACCTTATCTGGCAATGTGCATTTTCACTATCGTTAATTCTTAATATGAAAGTAGGAGGTCTAGTTTACTCATTAAAAATAGGGGGTTTTATTAATGGGGTTGTTCGATCGTGGCATTACTTATCCTCATATTACGAGGTTCTGAGCAGTCAGGTAAGGTGAATAGCTGTCAGTGGTACTTGATCAGCTTTTTGTGGTGTGTTCTATTATTATTTTCTGCAGAAGAAATTACATTGCACATATGCAAGCACATAACACATTCGTGCGTTGCTGTAATCATGGCATTGGACAAGCTACAAAGGAAACAACAAAAGCATCATTGATACCAACTAATGACATTTAAAATTTAGATGTAGTTTACTTCAAAAAAGATGGGATTCATTATTTTACCAGGGTGTAGCTTGATTTTTTATTTAGCGTTTTCATATCTTATATTTAAGTAGTTTTCTTTCCTTTATTATTGGCAAAAACGCCATCAAATTCTTCTTAAGTCAGTGTATATCTTAGCTGGCAGGATGGTATATACACATTCATGAGTCTTTCCTTGCTGTTCATAGGTGAAAATAAATAGAAATAACTATACATACATATATACACATTTTTAAGTATTATACACTTTCTTGTATATTTGAGCATCATATAAAATACATGTTTCAGCCTGTGATTTTCTAGGGGTTTTTTTTTTCTGATTTCTGAAATGGGCTCTACGAGATGTGCGTATTGTTTAGCCTACAGTTAATCATATACTGTATGTTTTGGGTACGTAATTACCTCTCTTGGCAACTTACCAGCGTTTCTGAGAACTTGACTGAGACAACGTTGCTTAACCTTCAACATTTTTCAGTTGAATGTTGCGTTCTCTTGGACAAATTTGTATGAATTTTATATAGTTTTCGAGTTTCTAGTCTAGCCAAGATAAGTTCCTGGTTTAGTTGCACTCAGAACTTTATTATTAAAAAATTCTGATTTACTTATATATTACTGTGCCAAATTTAGTTTGTATAGAATAATACTGTAATAATTGAAGCCTATTAATTCCTCCCACCCCAATATGTCCTCTATACTACTTAGCCAAAACAGCTACATTGTCTGATAAGTTGATTTAGGACTTTATACGTGTGTTCATATAGCCATTTATCTCAACCCTTGCTGAGGAGACCTTTATTAAGCTGTGATGACTGCTGAATATGAAATGTAACCAAGATTATTTTTTTATTCAAATATAATTTAAATATTCATCAAAGAGGAGTTATGCTTGAAACTGACAGAGACTATTAACATCAAAAAATATAATTAACTGCACTGGGTATCATGAAGCAGAGTTAGCCAAATAGCCGAGAGGTCTAATTGCTCTAGAGTCTGAGAAGCAATAGTTTTATTTTATACTGTTGCTGTGGAATTAATAGTGATGTGGTTTCCTATGCGAGGCAATTAAAAGCTGCCTGTTAAGGTTCATTGCATTATAGGAAATCCGTTGAATATCACTCAGTAAACAGAACTGACATGGAAAAGGTACATGAAAATGGGCAGAGCAGGGTATAGATCGTAAATTAGGACAGATGAATATGAATTAAATATATGTAAGTAAATTATGAGTATTTTTTAGTGTTATGAAGTCAGCAGTAGCGATGAAAGTGAAAAGTTTTCAGTAGTAACACAAAGGAATTAGAATTTGAAGATTATTACAGTGAAGCTGTTTAATTCAGAGGAAAGGAATAGAAGAGTAACATGGGTTTAAAAATTAAAAAGTAGGTACAGAGTAGTGTAGAGAAATGAGTGGGTCTCACATTCTGGAAATTTCCTTCTGCCACAGAATAATCTCCTACTTATAATAAAAAGAACCTTCTGACCTCTGTGGCTCAATTAAGCTTTTTAGTTGAATTCAACAAGAAAAAACTTCTTTATTGAATCCCATAGATTCTGCCTGTGCCCAGACTATACAGTCTAAAAAGGGGTGGCTGCATTTGTGGCATTTTGACATTAATGAGGTTGCTGAAATGGAAAAGTTTAAGGATCAAAGATACAAGCAATAACAGTATTTTACAGCATTTCTTTTTTCCTCTCTAATAATAAAATTGCAATCTAATTGCTTAATAAATGGGCCATCATTACTGAAAAACATAGATAATTCCCTGCTTTGCATTTTATTTTCTACATATTGCAGAACAATAATTAGCAAAAATGCTATGGCCACAAATGAAAGTGGTCTTTATTTTTTTCTTTCATATAATAACTGTGAATGAAAGGAGTTTGCATGTATGTTCTTTAATTTAGTATGATAGTCAACTTCTATGTTTTTTTAAGAAGCAATGTTAAAAACTAGTGTCGTACTGGTAAAATAAAATGAAACAAAGAATTCAACTAGAATTCCTGTTTTATATAGATTGGCAGCCTGTTTCATACATTATTTAGCATGCTTACCCTGTTTATATCAGTGACATAAGAGTGCGTGCTACTTTCTCAGAAGAGTACTGTCTTTGCCGCTTCACAGCACAGTGCCTTGTACTCCCAGGCTTGCACATGGTGTTAGCAGATATTTAAAGCACTTCAGCCTAACATTTTATAGGTCATGATGAACCGAGCCTATAAAACAAGTTGCTGCAATGAAGTTAATGCAGTCTTAAGAGTGTTACATAGACCGAATACTCGGTATTCAGTATATTTTTAGCCTGCTGTAGACACATCAATGGGGAGGAAAGGTTCTTATCACGTAGAATTTTTCCATGTCGAACCTGCTTCATAATACTCTTGCAGTGCAGAATCTTTACCACAGATTTACTATTGAAAGCTGTATTTTTTTTCAAGTTTTCACTATAATACACTAGCTATCAGAATCTTTGAATTTCCGTTTCTTCTAGTGTGCACGTGCACACACACACGCAAAACAGGTCCTGTAACATTTTTAAAAGAAATGCCAGTAGAATCATTTCATTGAGCAAGCCGCCCTGGCCAAAGTCATATAGTTCGAACACTTTACAGGAAGAAGTCTCTCTACTTCTTCATGACACCGAGCTGTATAACGTTTCACCTGGCGAGATACATATTTCGTCGTTTTATTTGCAAAGGCATGTATGCTCCTAGTAATCTGTGATCTTTAACCTTACTGTTCATCGCTTCTCAGATATCTTGCTGCTTGTGATATATATCTATATGATGGAGCAATTTTGAAATGTTTTTAATACACACATTTTTCCAGCACTGTAAAATTGTTGTTTCACCATCACTCAGATTTTGCGCTTCTTTTCCTCTGTCTGTTTAATACATTAATTGAGGCTGAGTTGTAAGCGTCACGATAACGTGACCATTCTGAACCCATAACCTTTCCCTGTTTACTGAATTTCTTAACAGCGTTGAACTCAACTATACTATTACACTTGTGGAGCTGTAGGTGTTTTCTCATCTAAGGTGTAGTAGCACTGATATTGCCTTCAGTATATTATTCTAGTGCCAGCATCACTGGTGGGTATGAAAAACATTATTTACTTTGTATATTCAGCTCGCTTAGATAATTTTGCTGCCTTTGTGACAGAGATACGGCAAAAGAACACCTCCTGGAGTCGCATTTAAAACAGGAGCACTTTGGGTAATGCGCTGTAGACAGAACACATATGAGTTAGTGCTCAGTTATCATGCATGCCATCAGCAATGCCTTGTTGCTTTCTTATCGGTCACTTCCTGCTGTCAGCCCAGTGCTTATTTCAATAGAAAAGGATTTGCATCAAATGTAATACAGTATTATGTATGGCTAACATGGGGTTTTTAATTGTGCAGGCACATGAGACTCCTTCAGTGGTAGACAGTTTGATAAAAGGATTAGATCAGGAATATTTTTGACACAGTTAAAGATTATCTGTGCATTGACAGAGTCAAGCCAGTGAATTTTCTGATGAGTTTTTTACAGAGGTTGAATCTGCTTGACTTGCATAAATACCAGCCGCGGAATACGCAGGATTTTTGCAGATGGAAAAACAAGCAAACGGAAGCAGCCCCCTAAACGTTGTTGGGCTTAAAACTGGGAGTTCCAGGAATCGGAAAGTGCACAGCTCAGATCAGTAACTTAATCCCTTAACTTCAAATCGCAAAGAAGAAAGTGGGATTGTGCTTTCCAAGTTAGAGCAGAAGGATACTTTTGCAAGGGAAGTCCTATACCTGGAAGCCCTGCAAGCTTTTCAGATGATAATTAGATCCAGACATCACTGTGGGTAATGAATAACAGTGCTTTTGTGACAGGCATTCCTCTCAGAAGAAAAGAAAGTATTTGTAGTGAGTATCCTCAGACACATTTTAATAGGAAATGACACCACTGTTACAGAGTTGATTAAAGGCCTCCCAAGGGACAGCACTTCTGGAAAAAATCAGCAGATGAAATAAGAAAAGTTGTAATTTTATTATTAGTTATTGGTTAAATATATATAACTTGAAAGCCATGAAATCCGCATTAAAAATGATGAGTAAAAGGACCGTACCATCTTGCTAGCAGATTGCGCTTTAATAAATCTCATGAAATAACCAAGTTGTCTTTTGGCCTCTTGCTCAGCATTTTGCTTTGAGTTCTGTTGAGCCATAGAAATGAGTCACTCCATAGCCCTGTGGAATTGATGGATGTGCAGCAGTGGGCACATGGCCTCTGTTGATGAAAATTATAACCCAAAAAGGGGATATTCCCCGAGGCAAGTTTACAAAAAACAATTTATTCTTTTTCACCCTGTAAAACTCATCTCACATGCAGGATCTCTTGCATTATTACAAACTCTAATCCTCTGAGTGGGTAATTAACGGACCAGAAAAGCCATTTGTGGAAAGAAAGAGCCATAAGGGTGAAAAATATTTCTCCGCTGAATGATCTTTAAGGAGTAAATAATTACAAGAGTGAGAGGTTTGGGATGACCAATCTAAATCTGAACATAATTAGGATGAACACAGTTTGAAAATCGAAGCAGTTGGCATGTGCAACAATTCTCATATCAGAAGACTAATTAAATATTTAAAAGCCCAAAACCCCTCACTATTCACAGAAAAATAACCTGCCACAAAAGGGTCTGTAACTTTGCAGATAATTAGGAAGGGTTACAGGGGGAAAAAATCACAGATTGGCTCCAAGGTTCTGCAAGGTCACGTCTTATTATGGTGTATCTTTTATATGGTCTGATAACAAGTTTCTTGCTAATTTAATCTAAGTAGGGCATCCCATAGCGATTTCCCATTTCCCTTGTTAAAAATGTGATCATTTTTCAATATGCAAACTGCAATAGGTGAACATTTTTATAAATAATTGCTCCTAATTGATACAGGCTATAATATTTTTAATTATTCAAGGGGAATGCATGTGTTAAAGTTCAGTTAGGATTGCTCCCCCCACCCCCACCCCCATTTGAAATTGTCCTCATCCTGTCCATTGCAGAGGGAAACCAAAGGACCCTATGAAATCATGTTGCCTCGGTTGTCAATTCTGTAAATGAATAAGTCTTACTTTCATGTTAGAGCTAAGATACATTTATGTTGAATATGCATTTCTGCAAACAGAAGGGCTGTTTTAAACTCAGGAGACCCATAGTGAGTCAAGCTGAATTTGCATTGAACTGACCTGGAGGTCCAGTCGAAGGGTGAACATCAAAAGTGTACCAAGGCTTCGACATTTCAGAAGTTGCAGTAACAAATCATACCTGTCATTTGAAATACCTTATTTTAGTAATTAAAGTGGGTGATTTTTAAAAAATATATTTAAGATCTGTGCAAGTTAACGTGATGGATAAAGCTACACATTTTCAATATTGTAATTCTTCAAGTTACTCATTTAATAATGACTCAGAAGCTGTCTTAAGTTACATAACTTTTAACTACATTATGAATATGCTGCATGCCAAGCCATGGATAAAAAAGATCGACAGTGCTGCAAAAAAGAGTTTTAAAGGGTTTTTGCTCTCATCCTATGCTCTCTGCCTGGGAGTCTCTTCTCCTGCAAGTCTGTTGCAGCGTTATGCCTAAGGATCAGACACTGTGCTTCAGGATTTTCGCTTGGATTTTCTATACGCTCTGCTCCTGCTCTGTGCCTCAGAAATAAACGCCCCTTCGTAAAGCTCTGGTATTATTACCCAACCCGATGTTTCTCCCCTGAAACCCGCTCAACCCACAAGGCGTGATGCTGCACTCACACACACTCAGTGTGAGTAATCTGTGTAAATTGCTCAGATATTACAATGCTGCACTGCTAAAGTTTTCATTAGTAAATAAGCATAGCTGCAGGCTATTTGTTTTGTCTGAATGATGAAACATTTAATTGGATCTTTTGAACTGATTACTTTTCAGCAGTGCGGATCTGCTTGGCTTAGTTGGTGTACTAAGACATACGCTGCCTGTAATCCCATGCTGCATTTTGCTTGCAAATACGTACGCACATAAACAATATGACAAGATTATGAATATGACTTTATTTTCATTTCTTCTTCTTCAGGTGGGGTCGCATTAGAAACATTTTCCCTAAAAAGCAGGTTTCTTCTGCTTCATACTGTGACAAGGTTTGGGTTTGGCTTGCACCTATGCAAACCTCACCAGGAGATTGTTCCGTTTACTTTGCACACCTTATTGCATCTTTTGATATCTAGTTTTCCTGTCCTTGCTTTACAGTCAGCTCCTCACAGGCTCTGGTAGTTCTGGTAGGCCTTCCACATACGTGGTAGAAAGTAGTGGGGATAGAAAGATGGGATTATAAAAGCACTTAAAAAATTACCGAGAGAAGGCAGGAGTTACGTATCCCACTGGAATCTACATTTCCTTTTCCTTTTTCTTTTTTTTCCCCTCCCTATTTTATCTGATGCTTCAGTTTCAGGTTAGTAACAACCCCATGACAGTAGCATTTACACCAATAAACAAAGTACTGAAAAAAGAATTAATTCTAACAACAAAAAAATATCTCTGATAGCTTAGATATAAGTGAGACGATTCGTCTTTTTAACAGTGACTGCTTTGAACTTAGAGAATGTGAATACTAAAAGGCAAATGGGTCATAATTAAATGTATAAAAATTGTAAGAGGTTGAAAGCAAGAAATACTCTGTTAAATTACTTTGCCATACAAGTCTGATACACATTCACTGATAGTGAATCAAACTGGGTAATCCTAAGAAAGGGCCTGTGGGAGTTGCATATTTTCTGTTGTGTTTTATAGTCTATTTGGAGTTTTCATCCTTAATGCGTACCGTACCCTTAGACTCCCACAAGATTACATTGTATAAAGAAAACACAATTAAATGTTATTGCGTATTTATTGGGCAAACGGAAACAATGCTATCGTGCACCTTCTTCTACAATATTAATTATATACTATTTAGCTTCCTCATGTCATGTTTACTCAGTAATTAGGAAGATTCAACAAATCATCAATATTATATTTAAAAAGAAAGTAGAAACAATTTTCTCAGGTTTTTTCCCCCCAGATATTTTTCATCTGAAGCCACCAGATTTATTGTTGTAGTGGTCATGTTGCCAAGTGCATAGAAAATCCCAAGGATGGCTTGTGAATTTTCAAACCAATTTCTAGCGTGCCTTAATGCTTTAGCAGTCACAGGAAGATCTCCGATGTTTAGACAAAATTCTTATGGCCAAATTCTGCTTTCATACACGCTCATGTATCTCCCATTTTTTTCTTAGATTATGAAAACTACCACCATAGCACACTAAATCTGTTTTCCCTTTGAGCTAGGTAAAATTGGTGTTATTTTTGTTTGCATGCTCGTTCCCCCATAATAGTTTTAGGGATTCTAACTTGAAAATAACTTTTAGAAAATTTTATACATGAGTAAGCAAAATTGCCAGTGGGGCATCCTGGTTTTTTTAAAAGCCAGTTGCAAGATCACATGTCTGTCTTCAAGGAAGCATGGCTCTGTAGGGATGTGTGTGCTCACTCTTTCTGCGTGGGTAGGGTTGTGCTACTGCGGTTGCTGGAGCGCTATGGATATTGCAGTGATGGCTGGCCAATGCTGCTTCAAATCAGGGCTTTATAGCAAGGCTGGGTTTTTTTAGCAGGTCTTTTTTTTCAGTCTTTGGTTAGGCCCAATTTGCTAACTCATTAGGTTTCAGTATGTAATAATGTATTTCTTGTGAGGTGAATTTGAAACTCAAATTTATTTGAAGGAATGTATTTAAATTCTGTCATCTACTGTGGTATGTGCATGTGCATACGTATGTACCAATACACCCGTAAAATAAAATCTCTGTTCTCTGGCTATTTTATATGTAAGTTTTGTACATACTTTCTAAGGCCAAATTAATAAAACATAGCATTTAAGTAATATCTGACATCTTCATACATATGTAACTTTGAGTTTAATAACAGGAGTGGAGGTCTAGTGAATATGCATACAAAAGCAGAAGCACATCTCACGTGGCAGTTGTAGACCATTAGGAATACATATGTAAAGACAGCCATTTACTCTGGGTAAAAAGGTTCAGGAATTTTTCAATTTAAAATCTGCTGTTGTTAAAAGTCAATACATGACGTGTAGTCATCCCACATTCTCATCTCTTTTTACTCAGACTGCAGCTCACCCAGGGTGAATAAGGAACAAGACGACCATATGGAGTATGTGGTGCTACAACTCAGAGTTTACATGCTTCAAGTGGTGTTTAAGCAGGTTGCTGCAGGCGATATGCAGGAACATGTCATCATGCTAGCTTTTAAGTATTTAATCAATATGCTGAAAGAGAAATATTGTCAGATCTGACTTAAAAGTTTCAAAACATACCAAGATAGATTTTTTAATGTATTGACAATTTTATTAAAAATTAATTTTATTTATTAAATGTGGCTTTATACTGTATCTTTTTTTTTTCTTTTTAAAGTGAAGTGCGCATGACTGTTTTCTGTGTTTGCCAGTTTTACCTTACTTAATGAAACACGGCATTCACAGAAATAAAGCATTAGGAATACGCAAAATTATTTTGATAGCCCATTTCTGGCTAGACATTAACTCATATCCTTTTCAAAATAACATTGATGTTTCTTTTATGTTACTATCTTTGTCAAAGTTATTTATGCAAAACAAATTTGAAGGGTAAATTGTAATGTGGACATAATTTCTTACATACCTGTGCTGGTTTTGGCTGGGATAGAGTTAATTTTTTCCATAGTAGCTAGCATGGGGCTGTGTTTTGGATTTGTGCTGGAAACAGTGTTGGTAACACAGGGATGTTTTCGTTCCTGCTGAGCAGTGCTGACACAGAGTCAAGGCCTTTTCTGCCTCTCACCCCACCCCACCAGCGAGGAGGCTGGGGGTGCACAAGGAGTTGGGAGGGGACACAGCCGGGACCGCTGACCCCAACTGACCCAAGGGATATCCCACACCATATGGCTTCATGCTCAGCATAGAAGGTGGGGGGAAGAGGAAGGAAGTGGGGGACATTTGGAGTGATGGCGTTTGTCTTCCCAAGTAACCATTACCCATGATGGAGCCCTGCTTTCCCGGAGATGGCTGAACACCTGCCTGCCGATGGGAAGGGGTGAATGAATTCCTTGGTTTGCTTTGCTTGCACGTGGCTTTTGCTTTTCCTATTAAACTGTCTTCATCTCAACCCATGAGTTCTCTCACTTTTACTCTTCTGATTCTCTCCCCCATCCCACCAGGGGGGAGTGAGCGAGTGACTGTGTGGTGCTTAGTTGCCGCCTGGGGTTAAACTGCAACAATACCTTAACTTTGCAAACCACTTCAAAAGGTACTGTGTGTATCTTTATGTGACTGATGTGACTTACCCATAAAGATGACCTCTTCCCTCAGTCAATCTGTTCGATCCATGTAATGCTAACGTCTTTCCAGGATCTGCTTCTCAGATTCCAGTACTTCACTTTCTGGTCCAGTCATGATACACTGTGTTTTTCATTTTAATGCTGGAGTATTTGTTCAAGTCCATAGATTTTGCATTTTTAATCTTCCTTAGAACAGTGGTGAATAATGGCCCTTGGCAGGAGATAATGAAATTTTCTTAATTTATACTTTCAAGCAGAAGCTTCAATTGAAAATGGCATCCTATGGCCTGGAGACATAGCTCTAGTGCAGGTTTCAGGGGAGCTGTAATAATAATGCAGTGCCAGCGGTGACGGGGAATGATAGGACAGTGAAGAAGTAATTTAAGAAAGAAAAGAGAACGTACCAAAGCTTTCTTGTAGCATATCTAATGATCTGCTGAAGATTCCCAATAGCTTTTGGAGCATGACAGGAGAAACTAATGTTATCTTGCCAGAACAGAAGCCCCTGCTTAATCAGCAGAACAAGATTATTGATTAAAACACGTCACACAATAGATTGCACATGGAATCTCATCTCCATACATTGCACATGGAAAAGTGCAATAATGAGCATAAAATAATAAAAAAAGAACAAAAGCAATTTGTTGGGAATTGTAGAAGTCAAGATTAGAGTTGAAATGCAAACAAATTATCATGGAAAGTACAGCTGTCCTTAAAGCTGAGCACAGAACGAGATGGATGCAGCAGGGACATGGCTACATCGTGAGCAGAAGATACTTGCTAACAGCCCTGCTGGAGCTGCTTTACTTTCCTTTTTCTCTGTATTCATCTGAAATGTGAAAGGGCCATTCCTCATTTGCAGAGTCTTCTTCCTGAGGTGAAAGGAGTTCAGACATTGTACTGTAACTGTTAATTAAACACTCCATTTGATTTTCAGATTACTCTAAGTGATGCATCTGCATTATGAAAATGTAACCTTTCTTCATTCATACTAAAATACTGAAGAAACGAGTGTTAGAGTACACAATTGCTCCTTGCATTCATGAGAATAGTGATACTGCCTACATTTCCCCTTGCAAAACTCCTGCTGCTGCTAGCACAGGAACCTGAATTATCGTTCCTTCAGTGCTACAGTTAGTCTTTTCCTAACTAGGGTTTCAAATTTAATTCATATATTACCTTTCCTAAATCAACTGTTATTGAGTTTGTATAGAGTTCTTTGCAGATCTGCCTTATTTCCTTGTAAATGACAAAGTCATTGTATCATAAATCTTTGTGAATATTGTGAATGTCTTAGGCGTGAAGACATTTCTCGGTGTGAGATCATAGGAATTTTAAGATTGTACATAAAAGCCTGAGAATTTGAGTATTTTAACATATGCTAGGGAAGTAGGCAGTTAACTAGATTACAGAACACTTAAATGGTACTTAAAACCTATAGAAAACTTAAACACTAGATTACAGACCCTGAAACACTAAAGTATTTGTGATTTGACTTCTTAATTTGCAGAAATTGGAGCTGGTTTGTATCATGCCTTCAGCTGGAATAATTCTAAAAGAGTTTGAATAGATGGACCAAACTAACAGTGTACTGTGTAGAAAAAATAACGTTGATTAAAATGAATGAGGGACTCCAAGTTATTTGCCAGTTAAGGTTTTTGGAGTTTGGATTTTTTTTTTCCCCCTGATGATGTCTAGGCCGATTTTGCAAATCGCCAGGAACTTTATTTCCACTGTAGTCTTTTGGAGAATCCCATGAAGTGGCCGCACTCAGAAAGGGCTTGCCCATTACAAAAAGGAATGAAAATGGGTCACGGGATTGAGTTGAAGGTGTAACAGTGTAATATCCTCTGCATTGGGCGTAGCGTTTCTAAGTGTAAAGGTTTCTCAAAATGATGAAGCTCTGCTATGGCAGTGATGCAGTAGCTTTGACAATCTGTAGCCGTGTAGGATAATCTGCTGTTTAGTGCTATTTTATGAGGAGTGGAATATCTTTTGTCCAAAATGCCAGGCAGAATTCAGTGTTTCTTGTCTTAAAGAAGCTCAACTGAAACGTTTATCAGTTTGTAAAATGGTCTTTGCAGACAGCAACAGAACTGTAGGCCAATAACTAACAGAGAAATTAGTATCCCTGGTTTTACAGGGGGAAAAAACCAACAGTGCAGCAGACAGAAGACTTCCGTTTGGTATCCAGAGTACAAATCACAGTAGTGTAAATTCCCTGAGTTGCTTGTCTCAGAACTACCTCTATGAAGTCCACTTACTCTTCATCTCTTCTCCGTAACCCATGAACTGGATTGACAGCTGCTCTAGTTGCTGTGGGGTTTTTGTGAAGGTTTCACTGGAGCTGGAATTTGACCACTAACTATGTAACGAATAGTTACCTGAAATTTCCATTTTTTCACATGTTAATCAAGTGTCTTTAATTTGAAATCTTGGAAGTGCATGAAAATCAGAACCTTATATGAAAATTACTCATGTTTTATAAAATGCAACCAGCAATGCAGCAAAATCAGTGATGTGAATGTAAAAAGCTACAACTTAAAGCACAAATACTTCTATTCATTCAGCTATCCAAGTAATTGCACTTCTTGGGGAGGTGGTGCTGCTGTGCTTTGTAGCACTGCTGTGTACTGCAGCAGTGGGCATAGCTCAGTGGTTTGGAATTGGGGTCTCCTTCATTTTGGCCAAAGGTGAGCAAAAGGTGACCATATGCTCAGCAGGTGAAGCCTTGCATAAAGAAAGAGTCAAAAGTTTTTAGAATGTCAACAACTTCCTCTAAATGCCACTCAGTGCCTGAAGTTTGACACTGGCACTTACTGCACAAAGAAAAAAATACTGCATTTTCTTCTGAATTATTATTATTATTATACATCCTTTTGGTACAAGCTAGCATGAAGTTCCTCTCGGTTTCCTGACTGATGGCAACATTATGAGTCTTTCACTGAGGGAAAATGAAAGAGAAGAAAACAACTTTTCATAGGGAGACAAGAGTCCATCTTTTTCAGAAGATTTACAAATACTGCTAGTAAAACTTTTTTTTCCCACAGCTAAATATGACCTTCATCAGTTTCATTCTCAAGCAGTTTCTCCCAATATGTATCCGTTTTATTTTGTAACAAATCAATATTTCTCTCTTAATTGCTGCTCATTCAAGTGTAAAATGAAATTTTCATACAGCTCAAAGCTGTGGAAATCATTATACTGAATGATGCACTACACAAAGTCTTTTTGTAGGAATTATTTTGGCTTCAGCATAAGGTTTTTACTAAAGAAACAGAAAGACTTTTAAAGAAATTAATTACAAATTCTTACATCTGAGGTTTCTCATGCAGGTTAGTCTGGCCTGAGGTGTGGGGCATAAAAAACCCCTTACAGGGCTTAGAGCAGAGATACCTTTGAGGTTTTGGGCCGTATTGCCTTCTCCTGCTTCTACAGCCTCCTCCTACACAACACACAGAAGAGCAGCTCTTTGACCTTTGTGTGGGTACAAAAAAGTGGCTGTATTGTATGTTTTCAGTATTACAGATTCAGCACCGTGATTTTCTCTGCAAGTTGGGTGCACATTTCATCACTTCAGCGTGAGTCTGAAAGCTGTTGGATGTGTCATACTCGTTCCAGGCTCCCTAACATACTGCATGAGCTGTTGCAGTGAATAATAGTGCTGTTGGGAGTGGCGCGGCGTTACCTGTGTGATAGCTGTACAGGGACCTGCCTGTGCTCTCTGGAAAGTCGCTGCCACAAGCAGCGCAGAGGTGACAGGTGAATTCCTCACCATCTTTCTGCATCCAGGGTTGTGTGTATATACAGAAATCCCTGGCTATTTCCAATTAGTGCTACAATTATAAGCCTTATGAGGCTAGAAACAGGTAGCTTAAAAAAAGGAAAAAGAAAAGAAGAATTAACTAATAAAGTCAGAAGAGTTGTTGTTCCCGAGTTTGCTCAGCAAGAGGCACAGTATGCCCTGACCAGCTCTGTGCTAGTTTGATTAGTATATAAAAAGGAACGTGATTTATATCAGAGTTCTTCAAATGTGCTTGCTCTACTTTTTATGAGGTAGCGTGAATTATTCTTCTACCTGTTGGCAATGTACAGCTGTGGAAAGCCGTTGATACAAGATAGGTTATGTTAGCTTGGGATGTGGTATTCAGGGAATGTGGGAAGTAGTAGGGCAATAGAGAAGTTGATGTACAGCTGGAGTCAAAGGCTAGACTATTACTTAAGTTCAGACTTCTGTTACTCAGTTTGCTGACAAACAAAACTAACCCCTAAGAAGATCAGCCAAGCTCTTTTTCTTTTAGTCGCCAAACTCCTTGACCTTCTCTTTTTTTTTCTTCCACTTCCTTCTATTTTTTCTGTATTACATTTTGACCATCTCTTCAGGGTTAGGTGATTGTTTTTCCACTTCCAAGCTATTTTTTTTTTCTGGAAAAATGAATAGTAGTCTAAAATCTCTTGATTATTATTATAGAAAACCCGTAAAAATCCATTAAATTCAGTAGACCCTTATGGTTAGGGGCATTGTAATAAAGTTGTTCTTTGTATTAAAATGCATTTGCTTCCATTGTTAAGCAAATCAGATAATATGTTTCAGTATTTAGTCTCCTCTAAAATACATTTTAATTAATTTTCTTGCAGTTCTTCTTTTTAACTGTTTTTCTTATTTCCTCAGACGGTCATTCTTTACCTCTTCCTGTAACCTAACAGAGGAAGTTTAGAGTCCACCAATTGCTCCTAAAATAATTAAAAGGGAAATGCTAATGCTCTTTGTCTACAATAACTCTTCCAACCAAAATAATTTCCTTGAACCACAACAAAAATCTGAGATGTAAAACCATTCAGCAGTATGTATATCTCTAAAGATGGAAGGAATTGTTCATTTGTGTTATTGTACATTACTCAAAATTACACATTTTTTCATTTTGTATCATCTTTGCATTTTGCTTTGATTTTATTGAACAGTAGTATCAAATCAGTATATATTTGGGACAGCTATATGTACTAGTGGAAACAAGTGACATCTGAGATAACATCAATCCCCAAATTTAAAAGTATAAAGCCTGAACTGAAATACTGTCTTGAAGCCTTATTTATGGACTTTGAGTGATCTAGTATTAATTAACTTTGTTGTCTTACAGATTGGACTGCCCAAGTGTGAAGAGAGTTAGCACTGCATATAGTACTTCAGTATGAACTTGCAAATTAAATGTAATTTTAAATTAATTAGCTTGCTTTCTTTTCCCATTACAGGTGCAACAACCGAACACAGTGTATAGTAGTTACTGGGTCAGATGTGTTTCCTGATCCTTGTCCTGGAACATACAAATACCTAGAAGTTCAGTATGAATGTGTTCCTTACAGTAAGTATAATCTTTTTATTCTTGCTCACTTCCTCTGGCCTTCACAATTAAAGCTGGAGTGCTGTTACATGGAAAAGAAGCATATGTTTATGGCCCACGGACCCATTATGCATGCAGAGCACTTGCAGACTAGGGCCTCCAATTAGCTTCACGAAGTGTGGAAGGAAGCCATGGTGTGATGCTGGCCAAGTGTCTGTCTGTGTTCTTAAGTGTTTGGCTTTTAAGGCTACTGTTTTTCCAGAAAACAAACTCGAATTAGCTATTCAGTAGGCCAGATAGAAATTTGTACTTTTGCCCGCTACCAGTTGCTGACAAATTGGCTTGGCTCACAGACTTCTAAAGCAGGAATTGACTGCAATTTTAATCATGATCTACTTGAAAGGCTACCTGCTGTTGTGGTGACTTTGGGTGCACAGCAAAACCCAACACTGACACTCTGAGGCAAATGCCCCAGCTGGGGGACGTTGTAAGAGGACTTTGTGCTTCAGGGGCACATCATAAGTGAACGCAGATTCAGAGTGAATAATTCATCAATAAGTTACTTAAACTTGGTTCTTAAAAGCAATGGGGAAAAGAGAAAGAAATGTTCACTTCTAATGTAAAGAGAAAATATGAATTGTGCCTTGAATCAACTGCCAAAACAGAATTTTCCACCGAAAACAAAGTAAATACTGAAATCATATGGAGACAGAAAAATTTGAAGTTACGGCTACTTCAGCAGTTTTGTACAATATTTTTTCTAATGCCAGAATTCAGTAGCTTTAGACATACTTCTTATTTCCTTGCAATAATTAATGCTTTTTTTCACTGACATGTATGCATGTTTATAAAAGTTCTGCAGATTCGACACTTTTAACTGGTTTTGCTTTCTTGTAAGGTCATTCTTTGCAGTGACTTCTCCCTCGTCCCATAACTCAACAGAGAAATAGCTGTGTTTGCAATGGCATTTGAGCAGTGCACTGATCATTCATTTAAGTTATTATTAAGCGTGAATTTCTTGATCTGCAGTAATCCTTAACCAAAGTCACATTTTCTGTTGGTACAGGAAACAGGCCAAGTCTGAGATGCAAAAACACTGTGGTGACAGTATATATCCAAAAAGGAACGAAATGAGTTCTGGCATAAGCAAAGCTATGTCAAAACTGTCCATACGGTTTACTGTACAATTTTAAAATTTAGATGACTTAATCCGAAATACTACTCTGTACTGCTTCACCACATTGAACCTTCACTGTTGTTAAAGGCCAAACACAGATCATCTGTTTTTTCTTCATTTCTGCTGTGTCATTGTGAAATGGTTGCTTGCTGATGTTTTTTCTGTACCATTTGTAGGATTGGAAGCCTACTGCATACAGTGATCCCTAGTACCATTCCTCCTGTGTGTAGTTACCGGTGGCTTGTTGTAACCGTTCTTCTCGTGCCACTTTTGAGGAGTGATGTCTTACCCCAATCTAACCAAAGTTTTGTTCCACAAAGATCACTTTTACTTTAGCACTATTTTCATTCCCAAATTCTCAGAAAGAGGGCAGTGCATCTGATTCCAAACCATGAGGTCAGTCAAATGACAAGAGGTTACGTTTCCAGTTCCAGTAGGCTAGCTCGTAGAGAAAAAGTATAACGCAAATAATGTTCAAACATAATTTTTTATGCTGTTTTAGGAAGAGAAGTGTGGATATGTTCTACCAATTGGGTATTGCTATCTACAGGAATCTTTTCTTTTCCAGTTTTCAGAAGTATAGTGCCACAGCGCGGCCTACCCTGTACTCTAACGTGTAGTTATTCTACTTTTAAAATGTTTATTTTTGTTTACTGTCAATTGCATTGGCCTACCCTTTGAATTAATGTAATTCTGTGTCTATCGTAACTCAGGATTCTGGATACTTCTTGTCTTTCAAAGTCTGTAAGTTTTGGAGTTTGTCAGCTGCAGCATGTACAGCGATGACACTGTGCCCAATTCCAGAACTGTACGAGGTATCACCTGTCATTGCCAGCAGTCATCAAAAAAGGTTGCCAGTCACTAAAATCAATTTTGAAGTTTGACTTCAAACCACATTGTGCTTCAGTAGCCGTTTTGATTGTTGACCATCTTTCTTCCCTGTCCCACAAAGCCCATCCTGGTATTTTTCCAAGTCTCTTTTTTTGATGCCTGATAAGCTCCAGTTATCAAGTCTAATTTTTTTCTCCCTTACTGGTTCCAGTGCTCCATATCTAAATGTACGGAATGACTGAAATCATTAGGTTTGCAAATAGCAGCTGTCCCAGCATAAGAGACTTGTTAGGAAGGTGGGATAGGCTTTTGTGGGTCTAGGAAGGGAGGTTTTTAATGATCACAGAACTTCTAACCAAAGTTCAGTTATGGTTCTTACTTTTTCTGAACTTCATCTTCAGTGACTGCAAGACTGCAAAATTTGCTGTGTCTCACTGTGGCACCTTTCAGTCCATGAGAGATTACAAATAGCAATCATACCAGGTGATGTGGTAAAAGTTGGGAGTTCTTACACACTGGAGTTGGTGTCACCCTTGTACAAAACGCAGTTTATGAGCTCCTTTATGTCTTGCTGGCCTCCAGAAATACATAGCTGCTTTGCTGATCATACATACTGATTGAGCTTTCTCTGGGTTCTGTATTCATCGCCCTCATAAGAAAGTACTTAATGAAAAGCTGCTTTTTTTGCATCTCGAAGTGTAGACCTGTTGTTGATGTTTTTCTAATCCTCTTTAGGAAAAAACAAAACAAAAAACAACTATTGAGATACCCAGTTGGATCTCAACAAAACTAAAATTCTAGACAAATTTGATAGACATTGCTTTGTCCGAAAATAAGAGTGTTATTGATTAAATTACAAAGAAATTGAGAGTACCATACTTGACATTTCTCTCAATTATGCTGCACAATGTATGTTGACACTTTGACTGAATAACAGAAGTCAGCCCTTTCATGAAGAAGAACATCAAAAGTACCATTTTGTACATCTGTGCATTTTTATTTTAAGCCTCTTTTGGACTCAGGAATTCAATAGAAAACGTTTTAAAGTGTTTTATTCTCTCTCTGTCTGTATTGATTGGACTTCGCAGCATTTGTTTATTTCAATAAGCCCATCTGTCTCTGAAAAATGTACAGCTGTACACCAATGCACGCAGAGCAGACATGCCAGTAATGATTTTAGTTATCCCTATCTTTTTCCCCCTCTCCTATTACTAATTCTAAGCAGGTACGATATCAATATTGCTTGTTGGCAAGGAATAAACTTATGCACAAAAGTTCACAAACAGAATCGTCTGAAAGCCATCAACACTGATTGTGAAACCCAGGAATTCACCTCAGAATATATCTTCTGTTTACTCGGATAACTCAAGAATTACAAATTGCAGAAAAACAACTATTTTACCTAAAGATGTATAAATGAACAAAGGCTAGGAAAACTACTGCTCATTCTGACAATATTAATCCCCTCCCAGTCCCCCATAAAGTTTTGGAATTGTTCCCTGAAGAAACACTAGATCGGCTCAGCCAATACCATTCTCTCAGAATAATCATACGTAATTTTGTTAAATGAATCTGAAAATCCAAAACTTTATATGAAACGTACAGATGCATTCTTCAGGATAATACAGTAATACTGAAAATGCAATAGCTGTGCAAATAGTTTTGATACACTTCTTTGGTATCAGCAGCTACTGTTACACAGATTGGTACATCTGTCATTTTCCAGGTCATTTTATGAAACTAAGGGAGCATACTTCAAAGGCTACTGAGTATATGAAATAGATTTTATTGCAAATAATTATTGGAAAGCTATTTACTAGCCAGACTTCAGCTATACGTCTTCCTGTAATATGTTCCTTAAAACTTCCTTGGGGAAAAATTGCTATAGTAACGTAACTTTGTTAATCGGGTTCGGTTTCTGTTTTCCATGTATGGTGATGGGATGGATGTTTGTTTTAAACACTTAGTATGACTGTCCTTGCATACTAGCTTGCTGTTTCGGGCTTAATCGATGATGCTGGAGAATATCTGAATGAGCTAAATGTTAATTTTTTTCTTCTCTTTTCCTCTTGCTTACTGTGCTTTTGCTTCTTTTTTCTAGATGTTTTTGCTTATTCCTTCTAGTCTGATTTTGCAGTTATAGACTGGCAAAGTGGCAAAAGTTCTCAAGATTAACGTTCAGGAAAAAAAATAAAATAAAGCCTAAGGAGAGCTAAAGGATGCAAGCTGCTTTCTTTACAAGAAAGAAAAGCAGAGGGATGTCTGGGGCAAAGATGGGGGAAGGTTTAATAAGCACACATACAAACCTATATAATTAATATACTGCATTTTGGATTTATAATTATCTAACTAATATAATATGTATATGTGCCTTCGCACATATATGACAAATCATTGTGTCACTTAAAAACCAACTTGATAAGCATTATGCTTTGAGAAGAAGAGTATGTATAGCATGCATTAGTAAAGTAATTCATTATTTATTCAGGTTCACTAAGTGAAACTACATGCCAACATATCTGTATTGCCTCCTTAATCTACTAAAATGATTGATCCATGTTCACTTGTGTAACCGTAGAATCTCTCTCCTGCTAGGTTTTCCTGTTGTCTGTTTCTCTTTATCCAATATAGTGCAGTTCTTATTCTCCCTATATTTAGCGTCTGTTACTAATTTAATCTTTAGATTAATAGTCAATTTATGTTAATCTTCTTTCTTTTTTCCTTGCACTTTTTTATTTTTCTTCCGATGCTTAAAATAGAAGTGGAGCAAAAAGGTAAATAACGTATACAGTCCAAACCCCAGCTCCTTGTTATGTGCCTTATGGATGTTAACCTCTTCCCTTCCCCTCCCCACAACACTCTTTATATTATGATAATCAGCAGGATCTCATAAGTACACCTCATAAAGAAGTCGACTGTTTGCAATAAAGTGACTTGGCTGCTTGAAGTAGGTGGCGGGGTATAGTGTCTGAAATACTTGGGCTGGAGGGAAGACTCCCTTGCTTTTTTCTCTCCCTTTCTCTTTGTCTTTCTTTCCCTCTCTTTCTCTCACCCTTGGGTAAATTCTTGTTAATCAAGTGTCATCTTGCCTGGCTTCCAGAACCCTCTCCATAGCATGCCATGGTTACAGGGTTTCCTGGTCTGTTTCATTCATTGCTTTGGTTGTGTTTTGTTTTCTCTGCTCCTAATTGCTTTCTCTATATACCTGATGATTTGTTTTGTTCCTTTATTTTTAATCGAGGCACCTCCTTTTTCAGCCTCACCACTTCTTAAAGTTCTAAACAAGTCGATGTGATTTTTTTTTTTTTGGACTGAAATGACCTAGCGCACTGCTGCACACCAGTTAAAAGCTCTGGAGCGTTAATGAGTACTCACTAAAAGTCTAAGACGAAAATGCAAGAGTAGCTCTACATTTTCAGCTGTCTGTGTATGCCATTGAGCCTTGGTCTGTACTAGTGAAAACAGTTCCCATCCACTTTCCATACTGGTACAGCAAGAACATGGTAACTTTAAGAAAAGTGGATGATAAAGGGTGATAATTGCATTAATTATAACATAAGGTATAATCTAGTGCCAATTAAATTGATTTTTTTTCTTCCTGACACAGTCATTATGATTTACCTACCTTTTTTTTCTTTTTTTTTCCTTTTTATTATGAGACAGTCTTAATTTGACGTAATTCTTGTCTTACTTCTCTCTGTGACTGTTAGTTTTTGTTTGCCCGGGGACGTTGAAAGCAATTGTGGACTCACCGTATTTATATGAAGCTGAACAAAAAGCAGGTGCTTGGTGCAAAGATCCCCTCCAGGCTGCAGATAAAATATACTTCATGCCATGGACTCCGTATCGCACCGATACTTTGATAGAATATGCTTCTTTAGAGGACTTCCAAAACGGACGCCAGCAGACAACTTATAAACTCCCAAATCGAGTGGATGGTACTGGATTTGTAGTGTATGATGGCGCTGTCTTTTTTAACAAGGAAAGAACTAGGAACATAGTAAAATTCGACTTGAGGACTAGAATTAAGAGTGGAGAGGCCATAATCAATTATGCTAATTACCATGACACCTCTCCATACCGATGGGGAGGAAAGACTGATATTGACTTGGCAGTTGATGAAAATGGCTTATGGGTAATTTATGCTACGGAGCAAAACAATGGGATGATAGTAATCAGCCAGCTGAACCCCTACACCCTGCGCTTCGAAGCCACCTGGGAAACGACGTACGACAAACGGGCAGCATCCAATGCTTTCATGATATGTGGTGTCCTGTACGTAGTGCGGTCGGTGTATCAGGACAACGAGAGCGAAACCGGCAAGAACGCCATCGATTACATCTACAACACCAGGTTAAGCAGAGGCGAGCATGTGGACGTTCCTTTCCCCAACCAGTACCAGTACATCGCTGCAGTGGATTACAACCCCAGAGACAACCAGCTGTACGTGTGGAATAACAACTTCATTCTGCGATACTCTTTGGAGTTTGGCCCACCTGATCCTGCCCAAGGTAAGAATTTGGTTTTTCTCATTTTTAATCTCTTTATACTTCCATTCATATAGCTATGTTACAATATCTTTGATCTTAGACTTAGCTCTTGGCGGAAAGGCAAAGCAGGGTTGGTTGTCTGCGCTGTGCTGAGCAGTATAGCATTACATTGGTGCAAGGCAAATTCACAGAACCTGTGAGGAGAGGTAGAATTACTTTATTTGGTTTACAGGCTTGTACTTTTCTTCTTTTTTTTTTTATACAAGTGTTTAGCTTTTCTGGGTTTGAGAATGAGTTGGGGAATTGTTTATTTACTTTATACCATCAGTCAGTTTGAATTCCTATAGCTAAAGTAAGTTGAGTTCATTTACGCTGAGCCAGAAGCCTGTTCCTGTCCGTTCGGTGTTACCTGACTTCTGAATCGATTACAACATGCATGCAGACCTTTTAACTTCTTGGCGCCAGCAGTTGAGAATGATGCGTGCTGCGGGGTCCCAGAGGAGATGTATGGGGTTAATGTGCAATACCAAGCATAAATATTTTTCCACAGTCCTATTTTCACAGTTTCTAATGCCAGGTTAGACGAGATTATCCAACCTCTTTTTAGCAGGTTTCTTGGTAAGTCCATTACAATTGCAATTCAGCTCACTTGAAGTTAGAACAACTACCTAAAAGGAAAGACACTAACTGCCAAAAGAGGAGAGAAAAACAGAGCTCTTTAGGCCTCAGAAATCCCTCAAAATTACATGAACAGGCATAGCCACATATTAACATCTGCAGGGGAGAGTAAATACCAAGAGAAACGCTCTGTGGCAGAAGATGCATGCAGCAAGGAACAGAATGTTGATAAGCTGCTTTAGCAATGAAGGTAACACTTCACTTCTCTCATCTAACTGGTATGCATGTTTAGCAGCCGTTTTTTCTACTTCAAAAAAGTAGTAATAATGGCTTCTCCACATGAAAAGTAGCTATCCTGCTTCAGTGAAGCTGATCCATGCACAGCGGTGCAAACCACATAGTGTGCACACAACTGGATCAACATACGTATAGCTTTTCCTAGGTACAAAAGTACGTAAGATGCAGCAGAACAAGGCAGTTTAGAACCAATACATTAGTGATCTCCAGAGCCAAGTGAAGATTTGTCCAATCTGTCTCCTGCACACCTCCCTGGCATTACATGGCCAGGCTCAGGCGGGTTCCAGGTGTTTGGGGACTGAGCTCCGGCTGTGAGGGCAGCTATCCTGGGAAGCTTTGCTCTGTACATCAAGCTAGTCTGTTCCTCAGGGAGGCTTTGGGGCTGCTCTTAGCAGAGACATACCCACCTATGTAATTAGAAAACATTTATAGCTTTCATTTTCATACATTCTCATGCATGTCACTTTTCATTCGGTTTAACTGAGATGAAGATGCATTTTAAATTCTCCAAAGCTTTAATAGTTAGAGGAGAAAATGGAGGTGCAGGCTCTAAGTAGCTTTCGCAGTTCAGGCAGCTCCCATGAATGTGGCAAAAGCTAATCTTTAAACCATTGTATTGAGGGGAAAGTGTTGAGGAAGAACAGGGAAAGAAAAAAAAGCTTTGTGGAGTCCTCTCTTTGCTTTAATAAACCACTAAAGGTCTCCAGTAAGACATTTCATAATGTTTTTACTATGAGAGAGTCTCCAAGATCCTAAGTTATGGTACATGTGCTGGCCAAATCCCATCTAATATCAGAAGGAGATCTGGGCATCCACAAGCACCCTTTCATGTTCCTGGGTTCTTTGCTGGCACGCATGACAGGGAGAGAAACAGTGTATTCCAACCAGACCTAGATGAGAAGGGGTCCAGGGCACACTGCAGGGTGCTTACCTCTCGTCTGAGCTCTTTGTCCATGCACCCATGGAGACAGAGAAGGAATATTTTTTGAGTGATTTATGAGTTTGGGTTTTAAATGCATTATGACATCAGTAAATATATTTTGATTATTTTGATTATGGCCTTTTAAAAATATAGAAACCATATGAAGACACTAGGTTTATGTGATGCATATATTCACATAAGGTTTTTCCTTATATAAAGCCAATACCCCATATTTTAATTTCGTATGGGTCTGTACATAGCAGATCTAAGAATATGTTTCAGTTCATTTCCTCTTTTGCCTAAGCCAATTACCTGTAGTCAAAGACTACTAAATTAAAGGAAAAATTATCTAATATGATTGTCCTTGAGATGTACTGCTATAAAACCAGGAAGAGATTCTGTACAGTTTCTAACTCTGTATTTTATTTGTATTATCAGTTCCTCTTTGTTTCAGCATAAAGTCTGTATAAATTGAAGATCAATTCTTCTATTGTTGCACAGTTAAAGGATCTATATGTGTAATACACATTTGGATTTTTTTATCTCATATGGAATTAGATTTTCAGCACATTTGATAAAAGGCGTTTTTGTGTTTCTTTTGTTCTGGTTTGGTTTGGGTTTTTTGTGGTTGACTCAGATTTCTTAATCATCTACTCAAAGACATAGGTGTTAGGGTAACATTCATTAAGTCACCTAACACAAGAACCTTCTTTTAGTGTCTTTTGCAATGGTACTTTAATATCAAGTATTTAATGGTGTCACAAGGTCAGTGCCTCAAAATTGGAAGTCATGGCCTTTTCTGTTCGAATGGTTAACTTGGGGCCATTGTGGGAAATTCAGCAATCTGTGTTCCTTCTGTTGCCGTGGGAGCAATAATGATATATAGACACCCGCTGATGCTTTTTTTTTGCCCATCTATCTGTCTTGGCTATCAGTTCTTGTCTACACCATAACTTCCAACTACCGAGTGCTTCAAAAACAACAGTCTTTCTTCCTACATGAAAGATGAATTTGTCACATTTGAGTCACACTTTTGAGCTCAAGGGTTTACATTTGCTCCCAGGGCCAAAATCTTGGACTCATCCATGACCCCAAACCTGCCTTTTTTCTCTCTGTTGTTTCTTTCATTTTTAAATCTGCCTCTGAAACCTCTGAAATACCACTATAATTAACCTAATGTTGACCTTGCCCTTGCTGCAAACCTACGCCATTTTCTCCTCTTGCAACTGTCCATGCTATGTACTCCCCATATCCTTCTTTTCTTAATCTTCAGGAGAACTCTTCAGATTTCTAAAACTGTGGATGCTGCAGCCAGACTACTGTTCTACCCTGACAATGGGGTCTGTTGCCCTTAGAACTCACCCCTTAACCTCATTCTTCATGTGTTGTTTTTTCTTCTCTCTTCTCATGGGAATTATAGTATATAGACGTAGAAATGGTTTTCAGAGCTACAGCTAACACATACCACTCAGATGTTGCAGAAGAGCTCATTTTCTAAGGTTAAGTGTAAAAATTACATTTAAAAATCAAAGCCTTAATTTAGAAATAAAATAAAATAAAATATATCAGGCCCTGCAAAAAGCCACTATGAAAAATTCGAAACAAACCTAGGTTTTTATACCCTTGGTAAATTTAGTGGATATGTCCTGTTACATTCTTTCTAAAGAAGGTATCCAAGGGACCAAATGAGTCCTCGCTGAAATAGGAATTTTTAAAGGAATTTTAAGTTAAAAGATCAGGAAGAATGAAGGGAATTTTCCCCCTAAAAAGTGAATATGAGCATTACATTGTAAGGTTTCCTTGGTAACAAAAAGAAGATAAATGCTTTTGTTCTGTGTTAGTGCGTTAGGGAGAGATTTCATCTACACTCATCCCAATTTGCGCTAACTGTGCAAACTGTTCAAACTGAAGTTGTCTCCCCTTTTGTACCATGATACCCATCATTAAGTTTTATTGGATCACTGCAGGAGAATACGGATGTTGTGAGTGTGGACAGAACAGAAACTCGGAGAGTACTGTCACCAAGGACTTGAAATAATAGGAAACTAGTGCAACTAAATCTTTGTAAGACCAAGAATCTACGACAAAGTCATGCAGCAAATTGTTGTTAGATCTTTACTATTAGATTGAATCTGATACACTACAGATTGATTAAACAGTGGTTGTACAAGGAAAGACAACATAACAGGGACCAAATAGCACAGTTCTTGATCATAGATATTTTGCTAATTTTGTGGCGTATTTGTTACCATTTTCAGGGTATAAATTTATAAATGGCTATGTAAAGATTTCGCTTTCAACTAAACGGGATTTGGCAGGGTCAATAGAGTACTGGCTAGCATAATAGCTGGAACCTATAAGTAATTAGGTGAGTCTTAGTGACTTCCCTGCTATTCACTGAAGCATGAAAACAGGCACACAGCTGTAATAAGCAGTAGGCAGGGAAATCTGGATTTGCACAGGTTTCTGATCTCCGTTGCTTGACACGGGAGCTCAGTGTATGACACCTTTTGAAAATGAAGGCGGGCACATAGATTTTCACGTGTCCGAATACATTGAAATACCTGAGCTATAAGTGCATACATTTAACTGAAAAATCCATGCAGCCGATTTCTAAAATTACCTAGATGCCAGAGATGAAAATGGAACCATTAGTATTTTCAGAAGTGGCGCATCATCTGGGCATTTCAACACAAGTTTAAATCTAAGGTCAGAGTTGTATTTTGGGTGGGGATTTTTTTGTTTTGGCTTGGTCTGTTTTTTTTAAAACGTATTCTATGCCTGCTTAGTATAGAAACCTGTTGGCAAAGAATACTAGATAGCTTGTGTGCCTTCTCTAAATCTACTCTTCACTGTCAGTTGGGGAAACAAAGTTACTATTCCCCTGCTGTCCTAGGCAATTGCGTTATGTTTTTTATAGACATCACACTGTTAAACAGGTGTTAAGTTTTACTCCAGTGGTGTCTTCATTTTTAGAAACAGATAGTATGCGTAACTGTTTAAATCAGCTGTTCGGAACTGCGTGAAACAAATGTAAATTAATTACCCTCAACTTGAGTCTTTGGATTTACTTCCTATTGCTCTTTTTTTTTTTTTTTTTTTTTTTTTTTTTTTTTTTTTTTTTTTTTTTTTTTTTTTTTTTTTTTTTTTTTTTTTTTTTTTTTTTTTTTTTTTTTTTTTTTTTTTTTTTTTTTTTTTTTTTTTTTTTTTTTTTTTTTTTTTTTTTTTTTTTTTTTTTTTTTTTTTTTTTTTTTTTTTTTTTTTTTTTTTTTTTTTTTTTTTTTTTTTTTTTTTTTTTTTTTTTTTTTTTTTTTTTTTTTTTTTTTTTTTTTTTTTTTTTTTTTTTTTTTTTTTTTTTTTTTTTTTTTTTTTTTTTTTTTTTTTTTTTTTTTTTTTTTTTTTTTTTTTTTTTTTTTTTTTTTTTTTTTTTTTTTTTTTTTTTTTTTTTTTTTTTTTTTTTTTTTTTTGATTTTACAAAGACACTCTTCAGCTGATAATGAGACACACCTATTCCTAAAAAAAAGGAAGAAGGCAGAAGAGGTTTTTGTTTTCTCCTCGGCATGTCAAGCCTACTCAAAAAGTCCAAAATAGAATCTCACATTGTAAAAGCGGCTTTTTTGGCATTGGACAAAAATATCATATCTTCAGCCTTGTAGCAGCTCACCCCTGCTGCTTGGAACAATAGGTTAATAACCTCGACATGGAGTTTGTTCTTCTTCTTAGCTGCGGCATATTAATCATCACTGCCATTATCTTATATTGGTAAAGCGCTCCGCAAGACAGTGCATGCGAGCCGGCGGATGCCATCACCCTCAGCTTTCAGAACGAGACACGTCAGGTGGTGGCAGCTATCATGTGTCTTCTTGCAGCTCAGGAGAATGGCCTTGCAGATTAAGTTCCCCAACAGGTCATTAAAAACAAAATGATCTGCCTTCTAAAAGCTAGATGTATTCCTTAAAGTGATGTGTTTGGTCGTTTATTATTCTTTCAACCTTCTTCTTTCGCAGCCTTCCAGCACTGTCTGAAGTTTCCTGGTACATTCTTAAATACGCTGACTTGTCCTTTTTTTAAAAATTTAATTCAAGAGAAAATCTCTTAGAAATTATCTGTATTTTTCTCAGTTTTGTGAGAGAGGTGGTTTGAAGTCTTTCTCCTAAATTCTGAGATTATAAATATATTTCTAAAGTATATGCACGACAACTAAGCTATGCAGGTCATTTTTGAATCATAGGTGATATGCTTTGAAATTTATTTTAATGGATAGCAATAAAATTGTTCTACCTAAAGTTGCATAATGACAGCAGGATATTTTAGGTCAGGGTGCAGCTACTACTGAACTTCAGAGAGTTGTTATGAATTCCTACAGTGATATGTTGCTCCTGAGACAAAGCTATCCTAAACATTATAGGGTTTGAGTAGTAATTGCAATAATGCTAATACACATTTCAGTGATTAAATATGTACTAATTAGCACAATGTGTTAGGGGATGGATGGTAATAATTGGTTGTCCCCTGCATCATTCTCCATCCTCACCAGTTCCCCGTTCCCCAGGACCTGATTCAGCAGGCGTTGCCTGACATTTCTGCAAGTGATTGCAAATGCTTTTGACAAATGTTAATTGGGAAAGCACTAGAAGGCTGGATGCATTGTAATCAAAAGAAAATTACAGCAGTTTCACAAGATGTCAGGCAAGTGCTTGCAGAACAGATCTGGGGATTTCAATAGGTTTCATAGTAGCTGGCTGCGCCATGAGTTCAGCACAATTACACAGACTGTATTCAAGCAGCCAAGAATGAGACTGAAGAGAAGACAGCCTCTGAAGAAGTTTCTCATTTGTGAGCAAGAGAGGGATGAAAAGCACATCTTTGCATTTAGTCTTTAAAAATAGATTGTGATGTTCAAAAACTCCACTCTAAATGCATATGAAAATAAAAAGATAAATTCATATTTGAGACTCCTAATATATTATAACTGAAATATAATTGAAAAAGGATTTTGAAATAGTTGTTATCTGCCAAACTACTGAAAGTTAATCTTATTCAAAACACTAACTTAAAAAACAACTGCTGAAAGAAAGCGAGGCAGCTCTTCTTTTGTTTTTTTGTTTATGATTTAATTTAGAGAAAATGCATTGTCCGGTAAGTCAGAGTTCAAGGGCTTAGCAGAAGAAGAAAAAAAGAAAGAAAAAAGCCACTTTATCCGCTGAAGTTAATCCTAAAATTAGCTTCACTTATTTCTGTATCAGTTAGGATTTAAAAAATACTTGAGATGAGCTTATTTATTCTAAGCACAAGGATCTGTGCTTTTATGTGCCTATAAAGCACTGTGAACACTAATGAAGATTTGGAAATAATTAATGATAACTGTTTCAGTTACGTTGCTCACTTGCATTGTTTCAGCTGTTGCTCAATATATATTTGAAGGTGATGAACAGGAATTCCAGACTGTTACCTCCACTAGCGTTAACTAGTCTTCTCTCTCCGAAGCCTCAAAACCGTGGCATCGCTCGGGCTGTACCTCAGCAGCTCCAGGGATGCGCTCCCGACGTGGGTCAGCGGAGCGAGCAGCTGCGAGTCCCAGGCAGAAGCGATTTGGCCTAAGCCGATCCTAGTGTTTCATAAAAGATTAAACTAGGTTCTTGCCACTGGCTTGAACGAGTTGTGTCTTCATACCCGCTTTATCAAAAAAGGATGTTGAGGCCCGAAATGTTCAAACACGAGAACACCACGTACGTGCTAGGCGTTGCTTCTGTTTGGAGCTAATCGGGCATGCTGCAGCTCTCTCAAGCAGAATGACTGCGGGTAGGAAGATGTTATCGTAATTATTTTCCTGGAAGGTGTGTAGTGGGTGACTTGAAGTTTGGAGATCTGTTTTCTTTTAAATGGTCTCGTTAGTTACAGCCCACTGCCTTTGTTGTTAAAGCTGGACTGCATTGTTTATGGCACGCCGATTCAAATTATTCTATTGAGTTACTCCTTCTGCAGAAGTGATTAAGTAATCTTTAATTGCTTTGAGCATGTTTTTTATATACTGATAGCTCACTAGTCCTGCCATTCAGCCTTTAGAAATGTAACTGTCAATTTTATTACGGAAGAGATTATTTGGAGAATGTGCTGAAACATCATAGTGGTATGAGCTGGGAGTAAAAAAAAAAATAGTCAAAATTGTATATTAAGCACACAGAATAGCAATAAGAGTAATATTAAGATAAAGGAGAAGAAACACCAGAGAATCCTTTAAAACTGCATAAATAACATTTAAAGAACTTTTTTTTATAATTCTGAAGTCATTTACTTTATTATTACTCTATTTTTCTCTGTGCAGTGCCTACCACAGCAGTGACAATAACTTCTTCAGCAGAGCTGTACAAAACCACAGTGTCAACCACTAGCACTACATCACAGAAAGGTCCCGTAAGCACAACATTAGCTGGAGGAACAAAGGAAGGAAGCAGAGGACCCAAGCCACCGCCACCCGTTTCCACAACCAAAATTCCTCCTGTGACAAGTTTTTTCCCTTTGCCAGAGAGATTCTGTGAACCGACTGAGGCCAGGGGGATTAGCTGGCCTCAGACACAAAGAGGAATGATGGTTGAACGCCCTTGCCCCAAAGGAACACGAGGTATTGCCTTTAAAAATATATCTTGATTTCAAGCAGACATTTCAAAAGCAGTGTGCCGCTCTCTCATGGCGAATTTTTTTTTAATCTCAAGTTGTGTGTGACATGATTTTTTGTTACTTGGAGAATGCAGTATCTACAGGCAATGGTCAAGTTTTAATCTGCAAACGGCATTTGAGCGTAGCCGCAGAATTACCTTGCGCATGCGCTTCTGAGAATCTAGGTCAAATTTTAGGGCTTTGCTTGAGGACTGTTGTGAAATATGCTTACAGCTGCCTTTCTCATTATGAGCTCCCCTCTGGATGAGCTCCAGGAAAAATCAAGGGCTTTTTGTTTGTTTGCAGAAAACGTCTGGTACTTTTCACTGACTTTTTTATTGCTGTTTGTAATCTACATTATTTCCTTACGTTTTTGTCAATTATTGTCAACTACTGCCATTAGCGGCATTCAGAGTTTAACATTGCTTAGGAGCACAGTGTAGCCGGTTTCCTGAATGCATGCAGAAGAACGGTTTCCATTTCACGGTCGTTTTCCACATCTGTTGTAGGAACTGCCTCGTATCTCTGCGTGGTCTTAACGGGAACGTGGAACCCCAAAGGCCCCGATCTCAGCAACTGCACCTCACACTGGGTAAATCAGCTGGCTCAGAAGGTTGGTTGAAACCTTTTAATCTGGTGTACACTGATGATTAAGGATTTTAACTCTGAGCATTAATACTTCAGTTTGTTAAAGCCGTCTTTATTACTCTGCATTCATTTAAAGTAGAAGGAGTTACGTGTACTTTGCGTACAAAGCATTGCCCAACAGTTAGGTTCATATGTGTGTTTTGGTATGCTCTCCCTCTAAGTTCTTGTACTGAATCTGTGATTATGTGTTTTCATCTCTATTTAAAGCAAAGTAGCTTTGCTGGTGTTCAAAAAACAAAAGCTATATTTGCTTAATAAGTCAAATATTACAAATCACGCAGCAAAAAGTGTGGTATACCGCAAGGTTTTTTGGTTCAGGAAAAATTATACTGTAATAAATAGATTTTTGTCTGAGTGCATTAGTAACAGTATGATTAGAGCACAGAGCCACTTTCTGTGTTTTCCCTCCCTACTGAGATGTACTAAGTTTATGAAAACTGGATAATTTGTTGTCAGTACCAGGCTACTTGACTTTCAAATGCCTCAAGCACTAGTATGAACAAATAGATTTCTTACTGTCTGATAATGGCGATAAAATAAAAGTAAGAATGAATAGAAGATCTAGCCCAAAAGTCCCAGTCTGATTTCTGGTTTTGATGGCTGTTAAGAACTGCTTTTGTGTGTCATGGATCTAAGAACCTTTAATCTTCTGAGATAAAGAGAATGTCATTGGTCTCAATTAGTTGCAGATTTCAATGTATGTGCAAATGGTTATTTCACCACAACAAAGGTACATGGGGAGTTGGAATTAGGAGCCGCAAGCAGAACAAGGGGCCCTGCTGAGATAATATAAATTGTCATTTCAGATCAGAAGTGGAGAAAATGCTGCTAGTCTGGCCAATGAACTGGCTAAACACACCAAAGGACCGGTCTTCGCTGGCGATGTTAGTTCATCAGTGAGGCTGATGGAGCAGCTCGTGGACATTTTGGATGCTCAGCTGCAGGAATTGCGGCCCAGTGAAAAAGACTCTGCTGGAAGGAGTTACAACAAGGTACACACCTCCCGTCATCTCCTCCTGCTGGGATAACCATTGTCCTTGTTTTTTTTTATTTTTTTCCTTTCAGAAATATTAATCTATACTTTGTTCCTGCGTGCTTATAGTTCTGGAATAAACGTGTAAGAGAAAACAGCAGTAAATATACAGCGGAAAGTTGCAATTACCTTCTTTAGGGAATAAGATATAATTCACAATAGCTGACTGGTCCTAAAATACATAGCTGTGTTCCTTATTGAAATCTGGAATGCGTTATAACTAGTGTGAGGGAAATGGGCATTAGCTCTCAGAAATTCTGTAACAAATCAGCATGTTTATCCAGTGATCCTTTTAACCCTGAACGTGTAATAAAATCAGCAGGATTCTGCATAGGTGCAGGGTTTTATTTTAATCTGACTTCCTGCAGAATAATAGCACTTTTTTTGCTTTTTAAAGACGCCAACATCACTTATAATTGATCTTTATAAAAATGTCCTAATACGCATCTCTAAAACACGAGTAAGTGTTTTCTCTGGAATGATGTTCAGAGAAGCATTTCAGAGAAAACGTATGTCTTTGTGGTTTAAATACAAATCACAAGTGTTATTACCATTACTCTTTTCCTCAGAGGAAATGCTGTATTTCTCGGCCTTTTCTTTGCGTCAACTTAGTCAACAAGCTACAAATGAAACATTTTTTCAGCCTCCTTTAGAGAGAGAGCTCCACGCACTCCTCCGTTATTTTGGCAATAGTTTTATTTACAATCCCTAGCTGCCCTTAAAAGAGTTTTCCCAGAGACAGATCAAATGCCCACACAGGGATTTTCTCCTTTGGCCTTTTCACACAAATCCCACCATTTGGGCAAAGATATCTGGGCACCTGTATAAAGGTTGGGGAAAAACGTTTCCTGTGTGATGTTTTTTTATAGTCATCGCTGGACAGAAACTAGATTAATGTCCAGGCTATAGTTCAAATTTGGGATTTGGAACACCAGACTAATTTTTTTATATTTCTGAAGCTTTCCAGAATGTGTCTAACTTCTGATTTTCTTTTTTCTTACTAAAAAGCTCCAAAAACGAGAGAAGACATGCAGGGCTTACCTTAAGGTATCTCTCCTGTGCTGTCACCCTGCTTTCTCCCTGCTTCAGCAACCTGCCACGCTTTATCATCTTGCTGCATGATCCTATGTATTTCAGTCTTTGATAAATGTGTATTGTGCCCCATATCAGCTGTACAAATGTTGGCTTTGCACAGGTATAACACTCAGAAAAAAAAAAAAAAGAACAAATTTTATACCTCTTTTACCTCAACTTGTTCAAAACTAAAAGAGCAGAAATGGTTATTATCTGAATTGGAAGTAACATCTCTCTCATAATACAACTTTGGGTAGAGTAAAAAGCTGGCAACTTAACAGAAATTACTTCAGCTTGGTAGTATTTTATATCAAAGACTGTTTAGAGTTAATTTGCTTGCATGAAAAATGTACATTATATAGCCTGCTTTGTTCTTTGTTTATTCTTATACCTAGTAAAATCACTTTTACAGTTTTAAGAGTTGTTACAAAGGCCAGATTCAGTGACTTCAGGATAAGATGTAAAGATGAACATTTCTCTAACTTTGCTAGTAAAATGTGTGCCATGTGTCCCATTAACCAGGCTATTTGGAAGGCAGGTAACACATTGCTACCCGATTTTCAGTTTCTTTCATCTGCTGTAGAATGGTTGTCCATAGTGGCCAGCTCCTGCTCTGCAATACAATGCCAGTAATGCCACCTTGCGCCTGTGAAGAAGAGAAAAAAGTCCTAGAACAGATCGTGTCTGGCTCTGAAAAATTTTATTGCACATTTTTTCAAAGTTTCTTTTAAAATACTGATTTTTACTTGTACCCTCTGAGATAAAATGTAAAATGATTTTTGAAAAGAACTTTGAAATGCTTTGCAACATAATAAAATAATTCAGGCTCATACTGAAGAGACATTTCTCTGTACAGGGCGCTTCTGTCTTTTATCCTGCAGCCCAGGAAGTGGATGGGAGAAGTCCAGTTATGCCAAAAATTGACAAAAAGAGACAAAGATCTGGAGAGAAATTCACTTCTCAAATAATAATAATTGTAATAGTATTATATTAGCAAATAGTTTTTAATAGTAAAGGGAAATCCAGCAGATACGGTTTGAGTACACTGAGTTTTCATACTTCATTTTCAATAGTAAACATGAACGTGAGAAGAGCAGTAATGGGGTTGCTCCGACAGCTGCATCACAGGGGCCGCATGGTCTTCCCACCGCCGCTCACCTCTGTCTGAGAGGAGAGAACGCCTCAGAAATATTACTGGGCAGGTGATCATTTTCCACAGCAAAAGTGCAGAGTTAGATTATCCTGTAATAAATAAAAACCATTTCATATTAATGAATGCATACTGTCAGCGCTATATGGAGATATACAAGAAACCGTAGCACAACCTTAATTTCCGACCGGTGTCATTTTCTGTAGGTCTCAAATGGGCTTCTCTGCTTAGATAAGACTAATAAACCTCTTGAAATTACAAATCAAAAGCTGACTTACACTATGCAAATTAAGCAAGTTCCCACTTTGTGACAGAGGATTCATGTGTACCTCAGATTAGAGGCTCCAATCTGTATTTCTTGGTGACTAATGAATCTGGCCTCTGCAGACCAATTTCTGTTCCACTCTAGTTAATGGCTGTAGCAGTATCAGTGCGAGCATTTTGACTATTCTGTCTCCCATTAGAGAAAGAAAAAAGGCTTTAATGCCACTTCGAAGTATCTTCCACCTGCCAGGAAGGTCGTGACGGCTCACAATGCAGACAGAAAGAGGATATTAAAATGGATTAGGCTAATTAATATTGCTCTGACAATAGCCTTGACCAACTTTTCCTGTTCGTTTATTTGCACAATATGGTATTCCAGACTGACATCTTTCTATTTGTACAATGTGTTCTGTTTCCATTCCCAATGCTTTTAAATTGATCAAACAAATTATATATATGCTTAATGACACATTATGACTAGGTAAATGGGACAGAGTAAACAGGGTGTTTCAGCAATGCATGGCGTACTCAATGCACAGCATACTCAATGCACAGCTCCATTATGCATTAATGTAAGAGCCTGCCTTCAATTGATTAACTGATTACTCTGATTGATTGGATTATTTTGTAAAAATAATGTAATCATGTCACTGAATTCTTCTTCTTCCTTATTTACTGTTACTTTATATGCAGCTTAATGAACCTTAAAACATGATGATAGAGTTGTTACAAGAAAGACTTTTTAAAATAGCAGCTTTATTCAGTTTTACAGTTTTGCCTTCACTGATAACAGGGACAGTCAGTGGACATCTTGTTTGCTCTATTGATTTCCTTTTTTGACTGACCTTTGTGCAGGAATGGGAGTTAGTAATCTTTTTAAGTATCTATGAACAGGTACAGGAACAGGAGGGGGAGTGAGAGTGTCCCGGGCTAATTTATATCCACTGAGTCAGCTTCATTTCATGCCTCCTGTAATAAAGAAGGCAGTTTGTCATAGACAAGTAGTTTATAGTGCTATGGCTGCATGAGTTGGGCTAAGTTTCCAGAAGAGTATTATTGTCATTTTAGACTAAGCTGCAGAATGCCAATTTTGGCATTAGTATTTTTAAATAGAAGTTATACATTTTGACATTAACTTTAAGATGAAAGCTTCAGGCAAAACTTCTGGGGTTTATTTTTACATTTTTCAGCACATCAATAAGACCGTCTTTATATCTGACACGAGACGAGTCAAATCTGCATGTTTACCACTTAGAGACCACACAATGCTACTGGCTAACTGCACTTCTATTAATAGCTAATCCAGCGAGAGGATGGAAAATATTTTTATGTTGAAAATAGTTTTCTAGTGCCATTAAATCACAGTAAATCATTCTGACAGTTAAGTATTATAATTGTCACCAGATAACGTTGGAAATTTTCCCCAGCTGCCTGGGGCAATCGGACCTAATGGTAGTTTTCTAATGAATGCAGGCAATTGTGGATACAGTGGACAACCTGCTCAGGCCTGAAGCTCTGGAGTCCTGGAAGGACATGAATTCTTCAGAACAAGCCCATGCAGCCACAATGCTACTTGATACGTTAGAAGAAGGGGCTTTTGTCTTGGCTGATAATCTCTTAGAACCAACTAGAGTCTCAATGCCCACAGAAAATATCGGTAAGTCAATTTCTTTTCAAGCATATTTTGAAGTGCTGTGCATTGCTTCATGCAAAATCAGGAAAAAGTATCCCAGATAGTGACATGCTCTTTGAAAGCTGAGCTGCGCAACTTTTGGTGGAAAGGTAAATGCTTCTAAGTGGGGGAGACACGCCTTTCTTGTTTAGTTCTTCAAAATTAGCACTCTTCATTAGTGTCATTAATACAGTGTAAAATGGAAAGCAGTTGATGTTGCAAAGTTGATTTACCACTGAAAAATCATTAGCAGAAAGTATGGATATGAGGAGTGCTTAAATGGCAGAGTATGGATTTTTTGAGGCAACTGCTTTCTGTAGAGCTGCAGAAATGCTTTCCTGTTATATATAAACTGTTCCTAATGAATTTAAATTACTTTTTTGCAACATACTCTGCCAGTTAAATATTTTAGGCACTCAGAACATAGGCCAAATGTTTATATTAAACATGACTGCCTTCAGGTAAAAATGTGTTCAGTGAACTACATCTCCCATAATGCAGAATAGCTATGCTCCAGAGACTGTGGAATAGCTGAAGATAGTTGGAGCATAATTTGGAATTTAAGTGGTGACAGAGAAATGAAGGGGTTTGGTACTAGAGATGTGCAAATAGTGATACACGGGATGTGTTAAAGCAAAAATCATTGCTATGCATAAAATTAAAATTCCTTCATTTTATTACAGAGATTCACGTAGTCTCAGAGAGGTACAAAGAAGCTGGAAGTCTGCTAATTTGAGGGGTACCGAGATGGAGAGTTGGAATAGACGGCAGAAATGAGACTTTTCACGTTTCAATGTCTGCATATTTGTAACTGTAGAAGATGATTCTGCCTAGTTTTTAATTTGAGTAGATAGTGGGAAAGGATGGGGAAAGGTGTTACAGTCCATTATCAAAGTAACAGCACCAGTTGTTTCTGAAGGAATGTGGGTAGAACCACAGAAAATCTCTCTCAGGATGTACACGAGCAGTTCCATGGAGCTCAGTATACTGTCTGAACATCACTTCTTGTGATAAGCTGTCTTCAAGTCATAGTTAGTAACACATTTCTGATGCCATGCAAGACTGAATTCCCAGCGCACGTACATCTGCGTGGCTTAGGGAAACAGAAATCATTCCCTAATTTCGTACCTTTTGTCGGTCTATAGTTTAGACCTATAGTTAGACCAGTTTAATATAATGCAGATATTTGTCGAGAAATTGACTACTCTGACCTACATGATTTTACATATCCAAGGGAATCCAGCCTGCGATGGTAATCCCATCAAAGCTTCCCAATATACAATGTGTTATAAAATTAAATCTTAAGTAAGGCTGAGTGGCATCTAATTTTTCAATTTAAATATTTTTTAGCAGAACGAATAAAATGGTTTCCTATAAACCTTTATACAGAATTAGATTTAGGAAAAAAAATAGAAATTTTTTTTTAGATACAAATACTGATTTAGCTAAATACACAGCATAAGTATACTTAGGTATTCATTTGCTGACTGTTTTAAAAACTCTTTATATCTAAATCAATACTTAAAGTTCTAAATTTATTAGCAGAGGATACTGTGTAGATGTTAGGAGCTTCAAAATGTAACATTTCTCTGCGACATATGTGTGTGGTATTTTTAAGTGGATGTTTTGGGGGCACAAATTAAAACAAGGTTTGATGTCATGTTATCACTATTAAAGTGCTGTCATTTTAGTAGTGTGCACTAGACACTAACTCTGTGTGCTTGAAACATGCAGTACAGATCTGTCTTATGGTGGCAAATGAGGACAGCAGTGTGAGAAAACTAAATGAAGAGTGGGGGGAAATATTGTCATCTGGCGTATTGCAATCTGGCCAAGAGACTTTCTCTGCATTCTCTTTTTTTACCACTTTTCTTTTTTTTCTGGTCTGCTTAGTTTTGGATGTTGCAGTGCTCATTACTGAGGGCCAGGTGCAGGACTTGAAATTTCCTCAGGGCAGTAAAGGAGGCAACTCGATTCAGCTCTCTGCAAGCACTGTGAAACAGAACAGCAGGAACGGTGAGTCTTGGGCACGGAGCACTGAAACTCCATTAACTTTTATAAAACCTACATTACCTCCCCCAGTTAAAATATCAAAACAAAACACAACAAAACTGCTCTGTTGTTTTTTCTTGAAGATCGTGGGTACCTGAGCGTTTTTCTTCAAATCCGTAGCCTGAAAATGCCTCTCTGTTCAGTGATGCTTTATTGTCAGTTCATTAGAGTACAGGTTGCTGTCTTTCTGTAGACCTCTGTGGCGTGATGATGGGATTTTTTTTCTTCTGTAGGATTAGCAAAACTGGTTTTCATCATTTACAAAAGTTTGGGACGTTTTCTCAGTACTGAAAATGCAACCATAAAGCTAGGCAGCGACTTTGCTGGGCGGAATAGCACGATCGCAGTCAACTCCCACGTCATTGCAGCTTCTATCAACAAGGAGTCTAGCCGGGTGTACCTGACTGATCCTGTGCATTTTACACTGGAACACATTGATGTGAGTTATACTAATGAATTAATGGGAAGGTCATAAAATCAGCAAGAGAGAAAAGCAATGCAGAAAAATAACCTTTTTTCCATTTGAATTTTAAATGTTGGACTAGGTCAGAGACACAAGCTTAGTTAAGTCTATGAACATAAAATTAAATGAGCCTGGTTCAGTGATTATTAGAACTTAAGTGTATTCTTAATGAAAGCTAATTCAGTAATCAACATGAAAATGTAAATGACTAATTTGTTTCTAACTGAAAATTAACTCTTACTTTAGTAGCAGGGTAGGAAATAACTGTTAAGATTCTTGATGGTCTGATGTAGCAACTTTTAATGACACTTTAACTTTTTACACTAATTTTGGACCAAGTTCTGGAAGCCTATACAAATTGTTTAAATGCATTTATTCAGTGAAGAATAAAGTATTATATCTTGGTTTGTTATACTTTAAATTTGTGTATATTTTCTTCATGGTAACTTATTTGATGAGTTTCTTTGCTTGTTAGTTTGGTCCTTTCTGTTTTCATGTCTCACATGGGGAAAGTAAATAATTACTATGTGATAGAGAAAATATGGTTGTATTTTCCTCTCATTTTGCCTCTTTTTATAAATCTGTTTTGATTGGTTTTCATCAAAATAGATAGGCATTGAGGAATGAACTTTTTCCTGATGTCTGTTCACATGACTTTGGCCTGACCAAAGGTGAGGATCAAAGGAAAAAGATCATCTTTTCAAATTCTCAATTATAGGAAAAGTATCCTCAGAATAAATTTGCAGTCCTAATTTTGCAGAAAGCAAAAATGGCTATAATGTACCATCAGTGCATAAAATCGTAAGATGGAAATTGTAATTGTTTAAAATTGGGTCTACAGTAATTGAGACTACACTTAAGAGTGTTTCGGACTATAAAGTCCCTTTTAAACTAGATGTCTTCCTTGTATAACATAGTCCACAGTTTTGCTGATGAAAAACTTTATTGTCCGAAACATGCAAAGTTTAATCTAAATTACCCTTTACACATATTAAACAATCGTTATTGCCATCTTAGTGTGTAAAATCCTCATTTTCTGCTATCCTTTTATCTCCCAGCCTGACAATTATTTCAATGCAAATTGTTCCTTCTGGAACTACTCAGAGAGGACTATGATGGGATACTGGTCAACTCAAGGCTGCAAACTGGTTGACACAAATAAAACTCATACAACGTGTGCTTGCAGTCACCTAACCAACTTTGCAATTCTTATGGCTCATCGAGAAATTGTGGTAGGTAATGATGTTTCTAGCCATCGGCAGGGAACAAACTTCTAAAGATTTAGCTTTAAATTTTTAGCAAGATCCAAAATTGCTGAAGTTTCTTAAGTATTTATAGCTTCTACCCCCTCTTTCCAAAACAATTTGCTTTCTGTAGCACTTTCCTTCCTCACCCATGAAGTTACAAGCAAAATAACAGGAAAGAAAAACAAGGAAGGACAAGAGTTTACTTCAAGTCATATTTTAGAGTTACTGACCAACCTTACAGCTGTTTTACAGACTTCCCCTCAGTACAGCTGGAGAGTATCTGTAGGGGCAGCTGTGCAGGCTGTTCCCTGGAAGCACAAGTGTCAGCTCTCTTTAGAGCAGGAAGGTCAGGGAGCTTCCATACTGGTTGTTTAAATGCCTCTTCATGCTCTGAAGTTTTGTTGTCTAGTTAAAGCACTTGCTGGATGTCAGGGGGCCTGGAGCACGCAATATTTGCAAGGATATGAGACTTCTCATAAAGGCGTTGTATTCGGAAAGGTCGCTGAAAAGATAACAGAGATGACAAAAGTGATTCTCTCGCAACTGAAGCAAGGAAGCTTCTTTAGCTAAACGTGAGATTAGAGCTGGAATTACACGTGGAACATATTCTGCATTTTGTCCTAATTGGTGTGTAAATCGTTGCTTTCTTCTCCGCTGTGGAGTTGCAGGTCTGTAGGAAAGAACATGTACTCTTATAGAAGGTCCCAGGGAAAGCTCTCCTCTTTGCATCAGAGTCCAGTGGCACTTTCACATTACTCTCCTTGTTCATGTCTGACAAGTTTACAGCGAGCCATAGGAAAAGTAAAAATGCTATCTGATCTGGCTAAAATAGTTACATTTTTCTCTCAGACCTGTTCCTCTTCTACTTACCCTAATCTTGCTCTTCTGGGAAGCTGACCTGAGACTGAGAAATTACTAAGTACATTTTGCCCATCTCATGTAAAGAACAAGTAACTTTTCTGGATGCTACGTGTGAAAATAGGTTTTTGTTTATACTCATAAAGAGTCATATTAATTTTCTCCATTCTTGGTTATTTCTAGTACAAAGATGGAGTGCACGAATTGCTCCTCACTGTCATCACCTGGGTGGGAATTGTCATCTCTCTTGTTTGCCTGGCCATCTGCATCTTCACATTCTGTTTTTTCCGTGGCCTGCAAAGTGATCGTAACACTATTCACAAGAACCTTTGTATCAACCTATTCATTGCTGAGTTCATTTTCCTAATAGGCATCGATAAGACAGAGTACAAGGTAAGTTTTCTCTGTGTGTACTGATCTTGTTCTCTGAAATGACTGTTTGAAATGGATTTGAATTAAAACATGACAACATGCCAAGCTTTCAGCATTCTGACACAGCAAGGCTGAAATAAAAGCTCAGTGTGAAAATAAGATAGACACGTTCATAAATAGTATTTACATCCATAAAAAATATCACTGTGGCCTTAATTTCCCACTTACTGCAATGTTTTTCATTTTCAGTTGAGAAACATCAGCTGTTAACGAAGCAGGTGGTTAAACTTTTGAAAGAGGAGATGAAATTAAATGTTGACGTACTAGGAACATCTATACGTTTCCTCTATATATTCATATGTCTCAACAGCTATTGACTACTTTTTTGTGTATATATATTAGTACAGAGCCTCATCTATCTATTTACATATTTTTTGCACTGCACATTCATGCAGGTTTTTTGGCAGTATTGGTGAAATTAATTCTGAAACGATTCATTGGATTGAAATCTAATAATTCAGTATAGTTTCATCCAGAACTCAGCCAAAGGGGAGAGAATTCAGATTGATTTCTGTTACGACAATAGAAACTTCCAAATTACGGCAGATGAAAATGGCTTGGTGGCCGCTTCACAGTTTTAAATAAGCGGTATTACATTATGCATCTAGAACCAACTGTTCATGTCTCAGATTATCTAAACTGTAAGTCCTAAAACCATATCAGTTTCAAAATTTAAGAGTTGCTTATAAAATTGAAAAGTCCACTCTATAATTGAAGACTGGGGAGTGAGGGTGTGATTTCCTTATCTTCATTCATGCTGTTCAGCTAATTTACTTTCTGTAGCTACTGAGCACACATCAGTATTTTCAAATGTTCAGTTTTCAGGTAGGGAAAATGCTCCTGAATTTGTGAAAGATCTCTGCTAGAAGTATATGCTGTTCTATTACACACTATTTAATTGGAGATGTAATGATGTGAAGATTTTGTGGTTTATATTTCCATCTTTCTTTTTCTTTGCAGATTGCATGTCCAATATTCGCAGGTCTCTTACACTTTTTCTTCCTGGCAGCCTTTGCCTGGATGTGTCTAGAAGGAGTGCAGCTTTATCTAATGTTAGTAGAAGTATTTGAAAGTGAATATTCTAGGAAGAAGTACTATTATGTTGCTGGCTACCTCTTCCCTGCTACAGTAGTTGGTGTCTCAGCAGCTATTGACTATAAGAGCTACGGAACAGAGAAAGCGTAAGTAATTGCAAGTGACCTGAGTGTTTTTCAAGTGAATAATTTTTTAAAGCCTATTAGCTGTCAGAGGGTCCCTGACAGACTGAAATACCATCTGAAAGCTTTATTGGTAAGAGAATGGCAATGCTGTGCACAAATTACAATCAAGTCTTTTGTAATTCTCTAGGTTCAGAGGATTCGTACTCTAGAGAGACCGATTCTAAATTATGGTCTTTCTTTCAACACAAAAGATTGACCTGAAACAAATTGAAAAAGTAAATAACTTTTTGGCCTCAAATGTATATTAAGTAAAAATTCTCAACTTAAAGTATCTGACAGGCCTAACCACCCAGTTTTAAGCTAATGCTTCATTAGATCTCTTTGTTCAACTGCCCCTCTAGCTAACTCTCGTCCCGAATTATGACAGTACAATATTCCAACCCATATGTTTCACTTTGATAATATTTTATCAGGCGAGTAGAGCAGGATTAAAATTAGCCACTGCCTTTGATTTACAAAAATACAGCTATATATAGGAAGTGACAGAAGGTAGACAGAAAACATTTCTGAGGATTTGAGTTGCTGGAGGCATGAATTTGCCTTCCAGTAGTGTTTACTTTGTCCTTTGATGAAATTAGTTACAGAATGGGAAGATACTGTTGACTACAAGAAAGCTGCTTGATTTTGCTACTGATGAAAGACAAATAAGAGCTGGTGAGCAGGGAACTGGCCTGTATGAAAAACAAACCGCTAAGTGAAGTCAGCCCTGATAGGTTTATACGTTGTTTAGTCTGGTATCATATGTGTTCTTTCTTTACTGTTCAACTGCCAGTTGGGGCATTTTATTTATACCATATTGTTTTTCAGCAAAACATGGCATCTGAACATTTTCTGTCTCTTATTCCTCAGGAGTAAGCACTGTGCATATGATACAAAGTTAAAAGCGGATTTTGAAGATTACATGGAAAACCTGTGAAAAATATTTATTGATGTTAGATTCATTAGTCCATGATAGCACCTGTGACCAAATCTTGACTGAAAAGAGAGAGAGCTCATTTTGGTTTTGTTTCTTCTTATACGTTAGCCATTCTGATGATGTATTTTTAAGTTCAATAGTGTTATTAAACAGGACTCATCAGAAGAGTTTCAGGTTAGGGAAAATTATCCATGGACTAAGTGGTACTGTGCAATGTTTATCATTGTTTACTGGTAAAATGTTAGCTTAAGAAGTATTTTTGCACTTTCCATTTATTGGACTGAGGTGCTAATGCAATTGTTCACTTTTCATTCTCTTTTTTTCCATGATAGTTGCTGGCTCCATGTAGATAACTATTTTATCTGGAGTTTCATTGGACCTGTTACCTTTATTATTCTGGTAAGAACTTTGTTTTCTCCTTTCGTTTTAGGTTGCTTCACAGCAAAGTTAAAAAGATTGAATAACATCAGTCAATACCACAAGACATTTCATGAAAATGCTTATAAACAATTTGTAATGTGACCAATGGTTATGTAAATGTTTAGGAATCTTTTAAAGAGTGTGACCAAATGATTATTTGTCAAAGCTGTGGTGGCATTTCAGCATAGCCATTTTTTCCTAATGGCTTGAACTCTGAAGGTCGTATTGACATGTGTAGTCATATGAAAAATCAATGAAGTACTAAACACAGTTGTTTTTTTTTAAAGGAACCATTATTATTGCTTTCAATTGAGTCACTATTGTACATGTTCCAGAATTTAACTGCTAATTATCCAACATAATTATCTCAAAAGGGTGTTCTAATGCATTGGATAATTAAATAAGTCTTATATTTCATTACACTTACACAGTATTTGTATGTGTATTTGCATATGCATATGCATATTTTTCCATGACTACTTCTGTGTGTATTTATGCTACATGTAATGTGTCAGACATACAAGTTCATCTGTTTTAGTATAAATAATAGAATATTATGTAACCAGTAGAAAGCATATACACGTTCTTGCAATCATTTGAGTAAAGTCTTTGTATGCATGCACACCCATCTGTACACCCACAGCTGTGTGCCCCATTGTCCATTTAAGATTGAACATTGTGTTCGTACATCAATTATCCATTCTCTGAGCGCTTTCAGGTAAAAAGCGTGTAGTCATCTGTCAACCCAGGGAAAAAACATCTGCCGTTATTTCAAACTAATAATACCAATACTGCACAATGTAGGAATTTGGAAGGAAAGTGAATGCAAGATGTGTATTTTGGCTCACCTTGTTTTTCTCTGCTAGTTCAGTATCTTTAAAGCCTGGCTATACTTCGGAAATATTCTAGATGGCTGGTGCTGGGGACATAGCCTACGTACATAGAGAGCTTTTCTCATAACTGCTGATAGTTTGGAAGGATGAATTAATTTGTTTTCATGCTTTTGAAAGTCTAAATAGTTACCTGTTCCCCTGCCTTTATACAGTGGTAGAGTTGTGAAATGTTAACAGAAGTTCAGTTCCCTTGAATTTCCAAATTCAGGAATTGTATTTTTGTCATTATTATTTTTTCAGCCTGAAGCACATGCACCAGGCATAATTTTGAAATTTCTGACTTTTATAGATCTATACGCCGGACGTACGCTTTCAACACTTTTTGTAGCTTATAGTTTACATTACTTCTCCATGTAAAAATAAACTGATACTTTGATTATGGAACTTTCTATAAAAAATGTACCCAGCCAATCTTTTGGGGGTACTTTATTCCTTCCTGGTAACTTCAATATTGAAATAAGCTTATGTATATTTAGGTTGGGTTTACTCTCTGTTTATATCAAAAACTATTTCAATCCTTGAGCAGTCACTTAAGAAAAGATAGTTGTGCAGTGTAGAAGTTGTTTGAGTTCGTTGGCATATTTTCAAAGAAGTAGGCGTAGATGCCAAAACTCATGTGTGTATGAGTTGAATTAGAAAAATTACAGTGTTTGTAAGATTTAAGTATAGACCATAATAATTGTACAGAGTTTATTCTAAATACATTTAAATTAAATCGAGTCTCAGGATGATAGGGACTTTTTAATTAAACCTACAATTACAATTGAAAGATATACTTAGTATTTTCAATATGAGAGACAATATTTTTCAACACGAAGTTGCTTCTTGCAGTTGTAATCGTTACTAGAAAATTGTTCGAAGTTTCATACCACAATAGTTCAGTTACCTCAAGTCTGATTGTGTGGTGATAATTTTGCTTTCTGTGCCTAGCTTTTTATTTTATTGTTAGTGGGAGTATTTTGCTGTTACCTCTATTTCTCTCCCTCGCTTTAAAATAAAATTTCACATGGGAAGCCTTGGGCATTGCTGACGGCTTTTTCACTTCCTCATAACCAGGTCAGAGTGAGAATAGAGGTGAAGGACATTTAATCATATTGACCATGTACAGACATAGTTCACTATTATTTACTGGCCATGACATTATTATCCTCCAGCAAATCATTTAGTCTGAGACGCAAAAGGCCTTTGGGAGCAGTATTCCCAACTTCAAAAATATGAAACAGCAGGTAGCAATCACAGCACAGTTCCTGGGAGTAATTCTTCTCTAGCAATTGCTTTGCCCTCTAATCGTCCCAACTGAGAAAGCAAGAGAGACTGGAGGAAGAACTGTGAGAAGTGTAATGGCTGAAAAATAATATGTCATGGGCAGTGTAACCGAAGAGCCATATTTGCAGTATAGCTTACTTAGTGTCAGCAACATGTGAGAATTTCACCTTGATAAGCTTTTTAACATGTTAATCAAATCACTTTTATGATTCTCAGTTTAATAGTACTGTCAATGCACATAAACTCTTTTTTGACAATATTGCTTACTACTTTAATTTAAAGATTTTTCTCTGAGTTTATAAGCTTGTATCTGTATACAGGTTTGTACAAAATGAGGATGGGAAGTATGGGGGGAAGTATGAAGTTCCTTAGTACGTCTTCTGAGGAACTTTCAACTAAACTATTTCCATAGCCTGTCATGCCTTTGGGCACCAGGGTTATTATATCTATGAGAAAAGAGTATGTAAGTAATGAGCGGTGGGAAACCATTAGTATGCCTGAAATGGTTTAATGAAAGCTTGGATCATGATGCGTTAGGAGCTGTTCTTATCATTTGGACAGCTCCATCTGCATCTTTAATAATTAATTCAGTTCAGTAAGAGTTCAGCATGCACACTCATTTAGAAGCCTTCTTCAGAGAGCACCTTTCTCGCTGCCAGTCCCAGGGAGAAATAGGCTTCTGCATGGCTAAGAGCAAAGATCTGGAGATACAAGAGCAGTTTTAGAGCTGCATTTGCCAGGTAACAAAAGCTCCGGGGAGTTCAAAAAGGGTCAGAACATGTGCAGTTCAGCTAGGTTACTTCAGAGTGGTGTTTCTGTTCTTCTGTCTTATCATATCCATGTCAGCACTGCAGGCTGTGTGGAATGAATTTTAAGCTGCTAAGCTCAGGCAGACGTGATTCAGTTGAGCAGGTTGATGGCTATAAAACAAACAATGCACTCCTGTAATGTAGGGTCAGAAAAGCCTGAGTATTTTGACTTCTATGTAGATCCATATTCATTCATATCCAAGGAATGGGTGATACTGGTTTGACGTTAATTCAGCCAAGACCACTGGAGTTTGCTTCTCACAGATGGAGCCAATATATTAGGCTACTGAAGGTTGTTTAAGCAAAAATTCCTGGGATGTCCTGTTCCATTAACATAGGAAAGATAGTTTCTTTTTTCACTCAGGTTGAGGCATTGCTTCACCAAAGTCAGTGGATGTATACATACAGATGCACACATAATCTAGTTCCACATATGAAAAGGGACTGTATTGGTAAGCTTATGTATATAAATAATACATGTATAACTTTCTATAGTGGATACTTGATAAATGGTATTTATCTATTGCTCACAGGGGGAAATTTATCATAATTACTGCAAAATCTAGCTTTATTTGGCTACTAATTCATTGTACCTGCAACTAATTCCAATCCGTTAGTCTTCTGTGCAGGTTATTACATCCACTTTTTAAAAAAGTTAAAGTGACTTGAAGACACTCCCTCTCTCAAAATTACATAGGTTTCAGGTGCCAGAAAGACAAAAATCCTACTTACACCATTTTTCATGTCCAGTACCTTCTGATTTCCAAACGAGAAATGGCCCTCTGTGTGTTGGCTGAGGGAAGAAGCATGATCTTCCAGAGTGCTGCATTTGATTATTACCATAAAAATTCTTCAAATTTTATATTTTAAAGTAGTTACTTTTTATTTTTTAATATATATCCTGTCTTTCTTTTGCTCCGTTCTATCCAATTACGCTTGTCATACTAAGAGATAAGTAGAAATTGGTATCTTAAAATGTGCTCTAATTACTTTTTTTCACTTTTACCTACATTTCTAAAATCAGAGTATAGATTAAGCTAGTTCTCTATGTAATCCAGTATCTTGTCTCTTATAGTGGATAATACATTTTAGAAATTACAGCAAAAACCTAGTATAAACATTAATGAAATACCATCGATCCAAGTTTTTGCTTATTCTTATCAGCTAATGTTTTAAGAGACCTCACATTATAGCTCCACCTACTGTAACAGTGTGTTTTGTCACTCTCGGTATCACAGCAGAATCTTCAAATCCGAACCTGATGCCTGACCAGACTTTTAAATTCTTATTTTTAGCCTCCAAAAGAGTGTTGGTCTGATTTTCAGAAGTGCAGCATGAAAAAGGTTTTACTGACTTCATCAAGGGTATAATTTCACGACTGTTTGAGATCTATACACTCTGGCTGTGTGTGTGTGTTTACACGATGTATTTATAGTTTTTATTATCATTGAAGGAGAGCGGTACTGTTCAGGTGCAGATTTTGGTTCATCTGGGGTGGATGCAGCCCAGTTGTCAGGATGAGGCCCAGCCATCAGTTGCTACTCCTTTATGTTATATGAAGTGATGAGAAGGTCGTCATTGTCAGAGGCCCATTTTTTCCCTTACAAGTTTGCTTTCAATAACCCATCTTGCCATTCATGTGGGCCTTTAGGTGACCCCAGAGTACTGCATGTTAGTGGAGAACATTCTTCTTAAAGAAAGGTGTCCTGCTCAGACCATCTGTCAAGCTTGGAAAACATCTACAGATTCATTTGCTTAGATCAGTAACAGTTCAATCCTCACACAGTCATGAAACAATTCAGGTTGGAAGGGACTTCAGGAGATCTGTGGTCCAACCTCCTGCTCAAAACAGGCTCAGCTCTGAGCTCAGACCAAGTTGCTCAGGGCTGAGAAAGCTTTCCTTATGCAAAGTTGGTACAAGTGAATGCAAAAGCACTAAGTGGGTTTCCTTCTCCCCCCACGTATTTCTCACCAAGAAAAGTAATTCAGCCATCCATTCTAAAACCAATTATTCTCCAGCAAGTTCCCTTCCCTCACTGCTTAGTGTCTTGTGTAATAAAATGGCAGGATGCCCAAAAGTCTTTAACTCATGAGTTCCTCCCAAAACAATGAATTCTAGATGAAGAGCAGTAAGGGAGCCAAAAGCAAATCTATAGAAAGATTCGGTTACAGTATTTGTAAGCGGGCAAAATAGGCTTTTGATAACAATACAATGTGTAACACAGATGCCAGCATGTTTGAACAAGTGGCAAACCATGATCTTTTGACTGCTGAAACTGAAAACTATGCAATATTTCACAGTGATGGAGAAACAAGTATCATATGCTCTGTTGTCATAGCTACTTTGTCTTCAAAGTACAATATTTTGCTTTTTTTGCTTTTTTTCTTGGAAGGACTTTTTCAGCTACTGTGATACAGCAGTATTATTTCTGTGGGCTGCTTTTGGGGTTCTGTACCTAAATTAGAATTAAAGTGTCTATTAAGAAACTGCTATGTACAGTTATTCCCTAGTCCAGCAAGGACATATATACAGACAGAGCTGAGTATCTACATAAAACATTAATACGCTGGAGCTTGGCTCAGGCTCTGGGGTGGGGGCCCTGTCTGCTTGCATGTCACCGAAGGAACATCAGTATGTAAATACAAGCTTTTGATTTTTCATAGTCAAACCGGCACTTCAGTTGTACAAAGAATCAGAGGATAAAAACCTCTCGTTTCATAAGGCAGTCATTTATGGGCTAAGCCACGTCTATGAGTTTTTGATCCAAGAACGATGTTGCTAGTACAATACAGGATACTCCAGGGTAGCTACTTAGGCAAGGATTAGCTTCCAACTGTGCTGTAAATACTATTCTGAACTGGATTGTGCACTCCCAGTTGCACAGGTTGCAGCCAAAGTTGATTTACGTGTTAGGATTGGCATGAGGCATGTCTCTTAGCTCTTAATCTGTTTGTTTTCACAAAAAGTAAATCGAAGTTATATTTTTTTAAGCAGGCTGGAGAAGTTCATGTTATGTCAGCTACCAAAATGTGCAAGAAACTTTTTCAAATACATAAGAAGAAAGTCTGCCTGCAAAAGCATGGAACTGAGGGTCAAGTCACGCGCAGAGCCCCCGTCCTCTGTCTGGTGCAAAGGCCAGCGAGAGAATCAACTTGTTTTCTCACCCAAGGAACTTACGCAGTACAGTGAAAACCTAGATAAGAGGAACAAAATGATTACAATGTGTTGTGGTTGTCCTGGTTTCGGCTGGGATGGAGTTAATTTTCTTCCTAGTAGCTGGTACAGTGCTGTGTTTTGGATTTAGGATGAGAACAAAGTTGACAACACACCGATGTTTTAGTTGTTGCTGAGCAGTGCTTACACTAGTCAAGGACTTTTCAGCTCCGCATGCTCTACTGACTGAGAAGGCTGGAGGTGCACAAGAAGCTGGGAGGGGGCACAGCCAGGACAGCCGACCCCAACTGGCCAAAAGGACATTCCATACCGTGTGACGTCATGCTCAGCACAGAAACTGGGGAAAGCTGGCCGGGGGGCTGCTGCTCAGGGACTGGCTGGGCATCGGTCGGCGGGTGGTGAGCAACTGCATCGTGCATCACTTGCTTTGTATATTCTTTTATTGTTGTTGTTGTTGTTATTCTTATTTTATTTTATTTCAATTATTAAACTGTTTTTATCTCAACCCACGAGTTTTCTCACTTTTACTTTTCCAATTCTCTCCCCCATCCCACCGGGTGGGGAGGAGTGA
>NW_008824053.1:8179951-8229519 GCF_000699105.1 Pygoscelis adeliae | reverse complement strand
AGACAGTTTAATAGGAAAAGCAAAAGCCACGCACGCAAGCAAAGCAAAACAAGGCATTCATTCACCCCTTCCCATCGGCAGGCAGGTGTTCAGCCATCTCCAGGAAAGCAGGGCTCCATCACGCCTAACGGTGACTTGGGAAGACAAAACGTTGCCCCCTTCCTTCCTCTTCCCCCAGCTTTATATGCTGAGGATGACATCATATGGCATGGAATATCCCTTTGGTCAGTTGGGGTCAGCTGTCCCAGCTGTGTCCCCTCCCAACTCCTTGTGCACCCCCAGCCTCCTCGCTGGTGGGGTGGGGTGAGAGGCAGAAAAGGCCTTGACTCTGTGTCAGCACTGCTCAGCAGTAACAAAAACATCCCTGTGTTATCAACACTGTTTCCAGCACAAATCCAAAACACAGCCCCATACTAGCTACTATGGAAAAAATTAACTCTATCCCAGCCAAAACCAGCCCACAATGAAACAATGAAGTGTTTCTCAACTGGTTAGTCATTACCTATAAGAATCATAAAAGTTAATCAGCAGGGTCATGAGATATTGATGCTTCTATTACATTTTGCAGCAATGGAAATCGTGCTTAACCTACAGCATGTACATACCTCCACTTAAGTTCAAGTATTTTCTGTCAGTTCTTGAAACACAGACAGAAATAGATTATAAAAGCTTATTTTTTTGTATCGAATACACTTTTTGTATTAATCTCAAGATACAGTTGTAAAAATGTTTTACTTTGAATCAGGGCTGATGAGGTCAAAAGCTGCCAAACATTGTTCTGGTGTTGAGAACTGCATTATAGTTCATACTGTCCATCCTGATTTTGAAACAGCAGCAGGAGTGATAACTTGATTGCCCTCAGCAGTAGGAATTATTTCTATAATACATGTCTTTATTAACAGACTCTGATCAGAGCCTTCAAAATGCTCCTCTTTTCTAGATTGTTAAGACCTGCTCTTTATTAGGATTTGAGTGACATTTCTGACCATTGTGGCACAGCTGTAGGAACATGTCTGGTATGAACTGGTATCCCCAGTGTTAACAACAACTCTGAGGATTTTGATGCTGTCTCAAACCAAAGGCTCCCCAAAATGAGAGACTGGGCTTGATCATTCTCCATCAGTAACCAGTTTCAAATATATACGGAAGATTGTAAGAATGGGGTTATAATCTGTCTAATATATGTGTTATAAGGATGTCCAAGCATATTCCCCCATCTTCTCTTAGCTATCAGCTCAGCCATTTCTTGTGGACCATTGTACTAGTAGATAAGGATGTATGTCTTCTCCCTGAAAGGACATAACTCTTACTGTTTTCAAACATACAATTTTATTTGAATTGTCTGCATGATATAGGACAGCACGTACTACTTACTCAAATTGACTGTATACCACTTTTCAACCCATATTCTACTGGGAATCTTGTATTTGACTTGCCTATGCTTTTCACATGCTTTGAAATCGATAGGAGAAAGGCACCTAGTATCTCTTGATACCTCTGAGTCTGTTTCACAGTAGGAAAACCATAAAAAATTACCTTCAGTGTCTTCCCTGGAGTTATCTATATGAATGACACAACAAGAATAAGACAGCATAGTCCTTTCCTTCAAGTGGCATGCAGTCTCGCTTCGACAGAGTCAAGACTACAAAGGTAAAGAGGGCAGTAGGGGGGTGCACCACCAGCACATGTCTATGGCACTGTTAAGTTTGATGCATTTGCTACATCTTTGTGTTTCTTTTTCTTTTTCTTCAGTTACATTTAAGCTGTTTTCAAGACGCCAGTGGGATTTGTGAGAACAGAAGGGAATAAAAAAAAAGAAAGGGAGAAACCAGCAAAGGCGAAAAGCATTCCAGAAGCAGGATGGGGTGATAAAAAGACAACTAGTATAGTACAATAAAGGGGTAAGGTAACCATAGACCTAGGAGGAAGGCGGTGAGATGGGGAACAGGGCCAGAGGTGACAGGCGAAGGTGAACAGGGGCCGAGCACAACATGCTGGAAGACAGAGCTAGACTGACAATGGCAAGTGTTGGACATGAGTTAAATATGGTGGTTCATGATGATGAGGTGAATTTGGAAAATTAAGTGAAACAAGGACTCCTAACATTTTTTTTACCCTCATCCGTATTTGCAATCACCTTTTGCAGACTGTCTGATATAGTTACCCAGTTTCACTACATATTGAAAATAAACTACGGGGGTTTTGTTTAGTCTGTAACATCATCATTATTCAACCTATTACTCGAAGTAGTTTAATTTCATTCTTATCTGTTTTGACAGCTGAATCTTATCTTCCTGGTGATCACATTGTGCAAAATGGTGAAGCACTCAAACACTTTGAAACCAGACTCTAGCAGGTTGGAAAACATTAAGTAAGTGCTTTGTGTTCAAGTATGAGAACTATGATTATTTTCTGATTGCTGAACTGATTGAAAGCCACTCTCCATTAGGAGCACATGTCATTGTCTCCCAGCAACTGCAGATGTCAATTAGAAGCAAACAGAGCCAATCCTGCTTTCGTCACATTGTTGCTGTAATGTCACAAACGCTGGTCAAAATTAGATAATTTCAGCCTGGAACTAGTGCCAAGAAACTGTTTCACGGAAATGCCACAGCACTGTAGTAATTTCATTTGCATTTAAAATGCAGTTCAAAAATGATGTTCCTGTTTGCATGGCTGATATGATTATATTAAGTTTGTTTTGTTAAATGACTTTTTGATTTAGGGATTCTGAGCAGTTTCTACTCGTAATCCTGTTCTACCAAGGGAATTGACTCTATTATTATTGTTAACTTGAAGATTATCTGCTGTTTTCATGCTAATTTAACAAATGTTTACTTTATCATGGTGCTGTACTGCAGTATCCCTTTTGCAGAGTAATATAAGTGTTATATAATTAACAAGGCTTTGGCAGCTCTTGCTTCTTTAGATAGTCTTTTACTGTATTCTGTATAGCTTTACGTTGTACTGAAGGTTTTTGTTACCAAGACTGACGGGATGGTGCAACTTTCTAACACTGAGGGTTGGATGTGAAAGGGTCTACAGATTTGCTCTGAATGTTGAAAATGGCAAAGGGAGATTTTTAGCAAGGCTAACATTGTGAACTAGATGTTCTAGATAGGTCAGTATCAGCTTCATTGCATGTTGCATGATGAGAGAGAGAGCTAATCTTTAGCATCTCTCTCTTTTCTTCCTTTTCCTCTTTCTGTCTTCTCATCCACACCAGTAATTACCGTGTTTGTGATGGCTACTATAATACGGACTTACCTGGGTAAGATAGAACCCTACATTAACAAATTTCTAGCATGATTTTTAACTTTACAAACTCGGTCAATATTGTGGATTTCCCTTAATTTTAATTAACTACTTTTGAGATACCTGATTTGCTAAAGAATTTTTAACTATTATATGCCTTTATAATTTTAAATTGCTTGCCTCTGCATTTTGAATTTCCTAATTTTGACTAATTTTTATAGACAATTAAAAATGCTCTTATTAATTTCTGTTTCAATTCTGTCTAATAATTTTGTTTCTCTTTTCTGCTTATAATGCTTTCTAGCTATGAAGATAATAAGCCATTTATCAAGTAAGATCATTAGTTAGATGTGGAATTCACTGACTAAATTCCCTTTCCCTTTCATTCTGTGCCGTTCTCTACAATTCCTTTTCCTTAACCTATTCATGATGGAATCTTTTTTAGACTATTCTGTAGAGCAATATCCATATTTTTGTCACATTTCAGCAGGGTTTCTTCATGCGGAAGTTACATCATCTAGCTTCAGTTTAGCTGAGTTTATCGGAGCATTAAAGATTTGGGCTCTAGGCTTTTAATCTGCTGTTTAACCTTTGTGCACTTGTGTTACATTATTTGGTGTCATATGGCAGCACCACTGTTTAAAATCTATGGTGTGATTAGTGGCTAAGCCAGATTTATCACTCTTTTGTAGAAGCAGATAAAGCAATGGAGTAGCTGGGGCTTGCGCTATACTTATGCATTTCAAAATAGTTTTGATATCCTATGCAGTTCTTGAGAAAGAAAAAGGTCATATCTACTCTTGCTGTTTTCACTGGAGACTAAGAGTACCAAATGGAATTGTTCTTTCTTTAATAGATAAAAGGTTAAACCCAAGGAATTTTTACATTTGAAAATGAACCTAGTAAAAGTCAACTGCAGGAACTGAAATGTTGCTATTGGATTTGGCGACCTGCATTCTCACAAGTAATGTTGCTAAAATTAATTTTCTTTTACAGATCCTGGGTCCTGGGTGCATTTGCTCTCCTGTGTCTCCTTGGCCTAACATGGTCATTTGGCCTGCTGTTTATCAATGAGGGGACTGTTGTGATGACGTACCTCTTCACAGTATTTAATGCTTTCCAAGGAATGTTTATTTTCATCTTTCATTGTGCGCTTCAAAAGAAAGTAAGTTACTGAAAACACAGATGTGTGTTCCCTAACTCCTTGAAAATATCACATATATTTCTTAAAAAATAGAGAAAAAAAATAACAATGTCAAGACCTGGAGTATTTTGAAGTAGTTTGAGGAGGGGACTAGGATCCAAAAGCAATTCTTGCTCTGTGTGTTTGTGGGAGTCACGTAACTGTTCTGTGGCCTGGGCGGGTTTAAAATGGATGCAGCATTTCCAACCTGGGCTTGGAAAGTTTTGAGACTTCGGGAAGAAAATTACTATAGAAAATGTACTGTTTATCATTGATAATGTGGTACGTATTAGTCTGGACTTACAGCCAAAAGTCCTTTATGTGCACATGAAACAAATCCTGCCTTCGCTGCAGCACTGCAAACAAAGGATCATTTACAATATCAAGCCCATCTCAGCCTGGAAACTCTCTCTCTTTCTCACATCAAGGCAGAGGACCTCTCCTGAGATCCCATTAAGCTGCCACATAAAGCTACGGGCGTTAGGCAAGGATTGTACTATAAGTGCTCGTTCATTACAAAATTAAGCGAGACCTAAAAATTAATTCTATTATGAACTTCAATGCACTTTAGAAAAAAGTAGTCATTCATGCTAGACAACTGCTAACAGGGAGAGTTTTCCAAAGGTGCCAGCATGAATACTTTTTTTCCAAGTGTTTGCCTCCCCCAGCAATCCAACAGCTTCATGCTCTTAACTGGAAAAACTGGAATCCCCTGGTAAGAGCCTTCCCTCATGAGTGGGATGTGCTAAATTAGTTCTGCTCCCCTTCGCCCGATGGGAGCAGAGGGGTCCAGAAGGAGCAGATCTGCTGGGGAGAGGGAAAGCTTGCATGGGAGAGAGGAGCAAGCGGGAGAGAAGGAAGTGAAGGGCACAGCCGGGTGGGATTCTCTTCGGGTTCCCTGCACCCCTCCTCTTCCCCAGACTGAGGGTAGAGACTGCTTTCAAGGATGCCTTAGAGGTGCTTTAGTGTAGAACAAAAGAAAAAAACCTCATAGCCTGTGTTAGAAGGCGTAGCAAATGAAAGTAATGAGAGCTGAAAGGAAAAGTCAAAAAATCCCACCCAAAAAAACTTAACATAAAATGCAATACATCCTGCATTTGGAAATACCCAATTTGCAATATTTAGATATTTAGATTCTAAATACTTTCACCAGTTTCAGGCTGGAGACCTAGCAATTATTAACCCCCATTATAATTAGCTAACCAGAGATATAATTAACTGATACTTATAAAATGGTTTGAGAACATTGGGTAAAGCGTGGCCATGTAAGTACAAAAATCACAACTGTACCAACCCTAACAGTATCAGCATCTCTAAATTTGGTGTAGACAATGGCATTCAGCCATGTTTTAGGAAAAGATCTGGTAGACAGAAAGAATTTTATCCAGATGAAAACGGCACTCCTCTCATTTTGAGAGAACAAAAGCACACTTAGAGAGGAGATTGAGCCTAAGAAAAGAAGAGAGGGAAGAAAATGCAAACATTCTCAAAATGCAAATAATTTCTAGATTAGGGTTTCATATAATGTTGCCCTTTCTACCATTTGTATTGGACTTCAAAATCAAAAACAGATTCCTTTTTTATTTCTTTTTACAGCTGTGCATTGTTTTTATATTAAGTGGAGTCAGCAAAAAGCAATATTAAAATACCATTCAAGTGTGAAAAAGCATAACCTAGAGCAATAAGGTTTATACCTGAAAGAATGTTAAAGCTGCCATTTAAGATTTTTAAGTTTCCATGCCTTTGACTGGATATCATCCTGTCCTCTGTCTGCATAGCTAATGCAGTCTTTTTATTCCGTTATTACTAGTTGGTCACTAAATTGAACAGAGAAATAGAATTGTGAAAGTGAAAACTATTACGTTTCCAGTTCTGACAGGGTGATAGTGCTGTTGCTTCCATCAGTTTCCAACAAGCTATAATTTAGAAATAATGACAGTGGAATGCGCAGTACTGACAGATAATGTACATTCACTGCAATATAGGCATTAGGCAAAACCAGCCCTGGAGGGTGGTATTTGGGTAAAAATACAGTTCTGATTGCTATTGTCTCTACTATGTAGTGGTTTGGAGCATTTAATATCCATTAGTGGTCAGGAATGTATTTTCTTAGGTGTTATACCATCCTAGTGATGATATATATAGACTTACGTTTTTCAGACTACAGAGTTAAAGATTATAATTCTATGTCCGTGCATTCCTGTTTTCTTTTTTTTTGTGTGTCTTTTGTGCTGATATAGATAGGGGTTCACTTAGAATATGTACCATATACTTTTATAAAAAGATGAGTTATTGTCCCTAGCTTGAAGTTAAGGCACTTACTATTCAAATTTTCTTCATCCTTGAGGTTTATAGAAACATCACAGTTTATTCCATGAGTAAAACTCTCGTAATATCGAAGACAGCACATGGCATATGTAAATCCACATTATTAACTCTTTGCATTTTCCCCTCTTCCCTTTTTACATACCCATAGCTTCCTTTCTGTCCTATATATATTCATAGGTCAAGCAGAACTTCCGGATTAGCTGAAATCCCACTTTTCCCAGAAACTTAGGAGTCTTATTGATGTAGAAGTGACACTTAGATTCCCAAGTATCTGGTGGAAGATTTACGAATTTAGACTTGTGCATCTTTAAAAATTTTATCCCGTGTCCTTTCACTGATGCTGTCACGTTGCCGAGATGCGTGTGCATTCTTCTGTTACCTGAAGGTACTAGTCAGTGTAGCAGTCACCGAATATGAGAGAACTAACTGCTCTGAAAATTAGTCCTGATTACTTTCATGACAGATGTTAACACACATAAATTACAAAACTAAAGTTTCCAGTAGGTCACTGGAAACAGAAGGTGAATAAATGCAGGCCAAATACTGGAATCATTAATTAGTTTTGTTGCTCTGTCAGACAGAAATCTCACGTACATAGGTGTATTCAGATTTCTAGGTTCAGCAAAGACAGTAATGAGGATTTTATTTTTTGGTCCTAAAAGTGAAAGATGCTTCATTTCCCAGCCTTTATGGTTCAAAATTTGGCTCTGAAACACTGACGGTGCCTCCACCAGCGTAGCTGGTGCTCTGCCCGGAGCCGGGCAGGGGCGTCTGTGAGCTTCGTGCAATCCCGAAGCGGGTGTGACCATATCAACTAGCAGCTGTGTGAGTAACAGAGTAACTTAATATGAAGATGCCTTTATAGTCATGGCAGGTTTTGCACACTGTCTTGGAAGGGATAACTTAATGGGCAGTACCAAGCAGTGCAAAGGCTAGTTACCTCAGCCCTTCTTGCGTGCTAAGATGGGAAGATAGGCTTTCTATGGTTCTGCACCAAAAGCTCATATAAAAAAAGGACTGTTTGCAGCCAGCATTCAATTCAGGTGAACTTAGCTATATTAATCTACAGTATGAAGATGAAATAAAAATAATCCCGTAAATAACTCAGTAATGATTATTCAGGCACATCTAAATGAAGCGCATGTAGACTTTGGAAATAATTTGTTCAAAAATCCTGGATAGCTGATAACGCTGCTGCTAAGTAGGGAAAAATACCTGATTTTGCTAATGGCCAACAATTCAATAGACAAGAATCATCTATTTGCTTGAAAAGTGTGTGAGTAGTTTCAATGCAATGTTCTTGTCTTTCTGCCAGCAGAGATATTTGACACTATTTTTGTGCTAAGTAATTTTCCCCCCCACGTAGGTACGTAAGGAATATGGCAAATGCTTCCGACATTCCTACTGCTGTGGTGGACTACCAACTGAGAGTCCCCACAGTTCAGTGAAGGCATCAACAACAAGAACTAGTGCTCGCTATTCCTCTGGCACTCAGGTAACAAAGATTTTGACAGCATCTTGTAATTAACCTTATTTATAAAAAGCCTACTGAGATGTGTTCCAATCAGAAGCACTAATTGTCTTCTCAGTATTATCATTTAGATGGCAAATACATACTTCTGCATAGTAGAATTGGTTCTTCTTAAACATTTCCTTTTACTTTGGTCTAATGCAAACACCTTAATTAGGGGCTGGTTTATAGGAAGGCTTATGCCACCATGTTTCATCTAAATGAAATTTAATAAATTAGAGTTTTAATAACAACAGAAGGAGTTTCACTCCGTGCTAGATGAATGGCTTACTTCAGGCCGAAATAAACACAAATATTCTACATAATAGCACATAAGTAGGAAAAAATCTTTTTGTAACTTACTATGCTTCTGTCTCACTGCTTTATGTTAACAGAGTCGTATAAGGAGGATGTGGAATGACACTGTGAGAAAACAATCTGAATCGTCTTTTATCTCAGGTGACATCAACAGCACTTCAACACTTAATCAAGGTCAGTCACTGGGAACATTTCAGTTTTAGAAACCTTAAATTTTATACAGATTTTATACCATTTAACACAGAAGAATTGAAAAGAATGTTTTGAAAAAAAATTCTGGAACAAATGTTCTCTAAAAGCAGAGGTTTAAAGTCATCCACCAGCACATTTTAAAACCGTGTTCCCTCAACTGGCCCCCTGCTATAGAAGTTGAATTCCTCCATTTGTGGGAATGTATTTAAATAAGTTTCATCAATAATTTAACTTAAAAGCAAGATCATAATTTTAAATCTTTCCTAACCTTTATAGGTTAAATCTGAAACAGAAATATGAGTGCAGTAACATTTTAATGCATATTTGACTATGATTTTTAGGTGCAGAAATTTTCCCAGTGAAATCTAATTGATATCATTTCTATGCAAAAGATGTCTGTAAAGCATTTATCTTTTCTATTTCAAAGAGCATCGTATCTGTCACATGGGATAGAATCCAGATTTTCAGGCACAGAGAAGCCAAAACTCCAAATTTCTCAGCTCAAATAGACTTTGAAATCTATAACCTCATTCTCACGTCCAGTTAGAAGACAAGGGTATTAACTGAGACAGAATGTCCCTTCCTTTCTGCCCTTCCCCTTGTATTTTTTTAAGGCAGTTTGAGCTAGCAATGGAGGGAATACTGCTCTGTGCAAGCCAAGTTCAAAGCCTGTTCTTCCACCCATATCCCTAGGAGAAGAACACATAGCCCTGATCGCATTGCGACCAGTTCCTGCTCAACTCAGAAAGTTTCAAACAGAAAATTCATCACTGTCAGGGCTGCTGTAAAGCCCTCATCAACCACAACTAGCAAATTTTCCTCCCTTGTTTTTTTCAAGATTTGGTAGTAGGGACATGTGCTTAACTCGCATTTATTGTGGAAGTAAAAAGTGTGGTATTTTGCAAAAGAAAAGGTTTCAGAAAGCATGATTCTATTTTTGCTATTTGGCATAGAGAAAGTGGATAAGACCTCTGTGTCTCACTGCTCCCTCCATCTGAATCTCATATGTTCCTCTGGCAAAATCAAAATTAAGTAACTTCTCCTAAGTAGAAAATGTATATTTTTCATGCCCAAGAAAGAAGTACATTCCCTTCCAGTGTCTTACTAAAACCCCATAAATACGCTATAGATAAAAGTCTGGGATTTCACCCTAATTTGATGTCTCTGACTCCTGAGGTTTGCTCTAACCATGCTGCACCCTCAGTTAATTCAGAGTTGAACAGAGGTCTTGGAAGCTTCTCCCTGTTTTGGAGCTCCAGTCTCAAGTCACGGGAGATGTTCTGCCATGATTAGAAAAATTGATACCATCTTTATTCAATTATAATACTGTCACTATCTCAGTGATACATACGTATAAGGGTAGTTTAGTAATTAGTGGCAAGTGTCATTTTTCCTTTAAAATAAAAATCAAGCTTTTAAAAGTGGCAAAAAATTTTGGCTTGAAAAAAAAATTCTCGTAACTATAAATTACAGGTAATAATTCTAACCAAGATTAAACATAGTACACAAAAGAAAACCCAAGCAAAATATATTTCAGTTAGTATTTCGAGTAATAAGTACATTACAACTGAAAAAACTACAATAAAACCTTTTTAGTTGTTCACTGATACAAACTTTCAACTAAGATTAGCATAATCAGGCAATAATCCTCTGAATCTCAGAATTTTCTGCTCATTTCTGCTACCAAGTATCGATGGTAGTACAAAAGCATTAATATTTGGAATATATACTGTCTTTTCCTTGCCAAATAAAAATATCCATACTATAAAAATATAGCTGGCTCTTTACTTGTCCTTGGGTCTGTAATACATTGATCCTGATATACTGCTGTGCAATGCAACAGAAAAGAAAGGGAAATTTTACCCGAATGAAATGTTTAAAGTAAGTTTTAAATCACAGCATTTTGCGTGGGATTTTTTTGTCATTATTCCAAACCATTTTTCTTCCAGTAATCTCTGGAAATCAGAGATCAATTGACTTTTTAATACTTTCTCAAAATATGCTGATTTTTTTCCTAATTATTCCGAGAGTTGTTTAAATGGTATTGCATTAACATGTAAAATGGGTTTAAAGAAAATCTGTTCTTGTAGTATTTTGCTTCATCTTACATTGTTTGTAAACTGATTGTTTAAAGAAAATTTGTCATTCTTTTTTAAAACCTGGCAGATAAATTTGCAGCATGAATGTCCCAGGAGAAAATGTGAATGCTCTGATTTCTTAGAGCAAATATTTTGCTTTCCCCTCAGCATGCATACTTTTACATATACTAAGATATGCTTCTTGCAGTTTGTCATCCACTGTCTGTTCGAAAACAGCAATTCCCTTCCACTCTCCGTGTGTTTTTAATAAAGTGAATAACAGCTCTGATCCTGTCATAAGAGATTTTTCAATACCTTTCAATTTGAGCAATTCAGTTCTCTCAATTCTGGACAGAAGTGTTCCATATGATCATTTTTAAAGTTATAATAGCTTTATGTAGTACCTTGATCTCTACACATTTAATTGCTATTCTTGTGTAACAGTGATTTTGTATACATTAGTAAATGTCACTCTCACCAGATGTTTACTTTGGGGATTTGGACAGCACCTGTGAATTACTGGAATCTAACTGTATTTTCCTACTCCCGTTTCAAATACATAGCTCAAATAAATTCAGAAATTTTCAGCTGAATTACATTTGACAAGTCCTACATGATTCATGATGAATAAAAAATATTTTTTATTGAAACTGTCAGCCTAAAATTAAAGAACTGACATTTTTTTCTGTTTCTTTTGCTTTAGGAATGACTGGCAATTACCTACTAACAAACCCTCTTCTTCGACCACACGGCACTAACAACCCCTATAACACATTGCTCGCTGAAACAGTTGTATGTAATGCCCCTTCAGCTCCTGTGTTTAACTCACCAGGTGTGCTTATACTTCCTGAATAAAACTGCTTTTCTTGGCTCGCTCCAAATCCCTTCTTTTCCCTAGATAGAAACTCAAGTTGCAATACCCTAGCCATACATTCTGAATTTCTGTCAGTTCGAGAAATACAGTGTTGCCAATGTCAGCTTGTAAAACTGCACTATATTATAGTAATGCCTTTGCCATAACAGTATTTACCAATAATTATCCATGTTTTTAACACAGGTGGCATAAATCTTAATATACTATTACAGGACTGACACCACATGGTCCGAGAGCCCATCTTCAAGATATATATCACTTAGAGGTATCATGTCTATGCAATATAAGGTTGACTCTAAAGCTTGCTGAGAAAAACCTGCTTATGGAACGGATTAGATACTAAAGCAGCGCAAGGCATCTTGACACCTTTGGATACCCCAGTGTAGAAAATTGTATCCAGCGTCAAACAGATCTAAACTATAGTATAGTGCAGCTTTATGGTAGATCATTTTCCTGTAGGAGAATCTTGAGATTAACAGTTAGAACAGTTTAGTTCTGTAGGAATAAAGGGTGTCATCACTTACCTAACATTTTGTTGTTACATTATCTAGTTGCTTTTTTTAACTGCGGTGCAATTCATCAGTAAATATCTAGCAGTTACTGTTTGATGAGTCATAAGATCACTTTAGCATAACTGGAACGCTAAATCTTTGATAAAGAGTTCATAAAACCTTGTTTCCAGTTTTTATTTCAAGTTTCCTTTTTAACTGAACTGTAGTTTCTATTTTCATTCTCTTGTTTTCTTACTTTCCTTATGCTTTCCTCTAGCAACCTACAGAGAGACAAGTATGGGAGTAAAACTTAACTTTGCCTATCAAATGTAAATTTTTTCAGCATGATTTTTAATGGGCACAATTAAAACATAACTAGCGGTCATGAAGTAGACTCAGCGGGCAAGTGGTTCACAATTTGCAAATGAAATGTTTCCACATTCAGAAAGCACTTGCATACTGCTTTTTGGGAAACAACATGAGGTCTGTAGCAAACCCTATCGGTAACAGAAGTTATGCAATGCTGAAATAATTTGCTTTTAAAACCAAAGCAGTGTCAAGCATAAATGCTTAACAATTTGTTTATATTTTTACATTCCCACAGTAATCTTGCTACAGGCTATGGAAAGATTTCGAATGAATTACCTGATCATGGGCAACAAAATTTGCCTCATCAAACCAATTTGAATATATTCTAGCATGCTTAACTCTGCAGTATATCATAGAAAACTCATTTTGGATTATCAGATATATTTTGGTATCTGTTTAGCAGAAGAAAAGAGAATTAAAATTATAGAATTTAATCACTTCCATGAGGAAAATGAATGCCAGCATGTGGTCCATGTGTTGTCTACTTTTATAAATGCCATATGTTCTGCGCAGCTAAATCCATTGCAACAAAAATCTTGGAACATATATGAAATTGCAAAACTACAAAGTTGTTTAATCAAAGCTTAAAGAGACCTTTCAAACAACCCTCATCACTGTTTAAATCAGTACACATGGAGAGGAGTTAACAATAACGCAAATACAAAATGATTTGCAAATTACTCAATTTATTTGGAAATTATTACTCTTTTTTAAAGTTGAAGACAAAAATCTTTTCATGAGAAAATGCAGTTACTTTTTAATTGAAAACAATATTTTCCAGAGAAGATTGAATTTTCTAAGATAAGCTGCAGCTTTAATTATGAAAAAAAAAAAACAAATGGGAGAATGTATAATCTTTTCCAAAACAACTTTTTTCTTATACTCCTCCAAGCCTTGCATATGATGCAGCAGCCTCACAGTGGTCAGTCTCATTTCAGTAAAGTCACTGCATTCTTTCTTTACTTCCAGACATATCTGTAGATAAAGTGATTTTCTAGGAATGCTCTAACCATCTGACTTCTCATGGTTCAGACTGTTTAATTTCTTTCAAAGTTTTTTTTTCTTTTTCTTTTTCCTTTGCTTGGGAAGCACTGTGCTGTCATAGTTTACATGTCTTTGTGTCTATAGGAAAACCTTTTCTTTATCGTGTTACCAAAAAAAAAAAAAAAGCCAAAACCAAAAACATAAAGACCTTAATCATCGTAAGACTTCATTTTTTTTCCCCTGTAAACTTCCTTTCATGTTTCCAGCAGACTTACCCAATCTGTCATTCCTCCAGCAGCTCTGAGATATCAGCCGTGGCTGATTTCCTCTTCCCATTCCACGACTAATATTTATTCTTTGGTTTAATTTCTGTGACCCATACTTACAGAAATTCCTAACATTTCTGCATTTGACTTCCATGCCCATGGTAACTGTGGGCCTAACTCTTAATTAACTATTCTGATTCATTCAGCGCTGTCACTGTGACTGATGCAGACTGCAGGCAAACTTTGACCTTTAGAAGCCTGGGGCCGTTGTTGGCAGACAGAATATTAGTGCAAAAAATTACATTAAGTGGGAAAAGAAAAGCTGTTATTGCTTAGTAATCTAATTTGCTGAACCCTTGCTCTGACTAAGTTGCTGAGAAGCTCAGTAATTCTTCATCATGTTACAATAAATCATTTTACTTTCTTTTATATATCAGCTACTCTTAGGCCAGATAGCCTGAGCAGACAGACATGATGTGAGTTGTCCAAAGTGAGTCATTCCACCTGCTGTCTATCGTGTTGTTGGATGGTGCTTGTGGGCCCTGGTCCCTGTAGTGTGAAAGATGGCTGTCTTTGTTTAACATAAATTCTTTGTATTTATCCATTTTTTTCATTCTTTTCTTTACTTCATCTCAAAAAAAAAAAAAAAAAAGGAAAAAATGTTAGAAATGTTGTTAAAGTAGTTGCTTGCCAGTTATGTGGGTTTATGTTGTACATTTACCTTCAGTTATGTCTGTGATCTAATTCCTTTTTAATTTAGTGTCGTTTAGGACAAATTCTGTTAATTTTCTTTTTCTAAATCATGGTGGTGTACTTCAAAACATAGATGTTTCCAAATGAATTGCTTTGCATTACATATGCAAGGGCATGGAGTGAACAGTTCCTTGTGGAAGAGTCACAGAATTGACATTAAATTAAGAAATTAAAATGCCACAATTCCCCACAGGAAATACACGTTACTATTTTTAAAATGCATCTTTCCTATAAGGTGTGCAACTGTTTACATTTGGGAATGTTCAATAACCTAACTTTTCTCAAGCCCTACTTCCAAGTACAACTTTGTCCTGAACTACATTAAAGAATTTTGTTAAAAAACAAAAAAAAAAGTGATAAAAAGCACATCAGGCAATAACCAGAGCTGTCCTTTTCCATTTCAGGACATTCACTGAACAATGCCAGGGATACAAGTGCCATGGATACTCTACCGCTAAATGGTAATTTCAACAACAGCTACTCATTGCGCAACGGAGACTATAACGACAGTGTGCAAGTTGTAGACTGTGGACTAAGCCTGAATGATACTGCTTTTGAGAAAATGATCATTTCAGAATTAGTGCACAACAACCTACGGGGCAGCAGCAAGAACCACAACCTGGAGCGCACGCTACCAGCCAAAGCCGTGATCGGCGGGAGCAGTAGCGAAGATGACGCCATTGTGGCAGACGCCTCATCTTTGATGCACAGTGACACCCCTGGGCTGGAGCTCCACCACAAAGAGCTTGAGGCCCCACTCATTCCTCAGCGGACTCATTCCCTTCTGTACCAGCCCCAGAAGAAAGTGAAGACCGAGGGAACCGACAGCTATGTCTCACAGCTGACAGCCGAGGCTGACGACCACCTCCAGTCCCCCAACAGAGACTCTCTTTACACGAGCATGCCCAATCTCAGAGACTCTCCGTATCCAGAGAGCAGCCCCGACGTTGAAGAAGATCTGTCTCCCTCCAGGAGGAGTGAAAATGAGGACATTTACTACAAGAGCATGCCAAACCTAGGAGCTGGCCATCAGCTTCAGATGTACTATCAAATCAGCAGGGGTAATAGCGACGGCTATATAATTCCCATTAACAAGGAAGGATGTATTCCAGAAGGGGATGTTAGAGAAGGACAAATGCAACTAGTGACAAGCCTTTAATAGTGTAGCAAAGAAATATTAAAGGTCACGTACAAGTATTAAAAAGACTTAATTGGCCCCATGCAGGCTCCCTCATACCTGCTTGAAGAGACAATTCTGTTGACCCTGTGGTTCTCCAGTAACGGGGATGACTGGACCTCACAGTTCTGTGAATTTTTATAAAACAAAAACTTTGTATATACACAGAGTATACTAAAATGAATTATTTGTTACAAAGAAAAGGAATACCGACAAGGTATTTTAAGATATCTTCTGCTGCTGAATTTAACAAAATTGTGAAAAAAAGAGAAATAAACACTTCCCAGCCATTTTACTGCAGCAGTTTGTGAACTAAATTTGTAAATATGGCTGCACCATTTTTTTTCCTAGGCCTACATTGTATTATATACAAGACGTAGGCTCTAAAATCCTGTGGGACAAATTTACTGTACCTTACTATTCCTGACAAGACTTGCAAAAGCAGGAGAGATATTCTGCATCAGTTTGCAGTTCACTGCAAATCTTTTCCATTAGGGCAAAGATTGAATACATGTCTAACCACTAGCAATCAAGCCACAGGCCTTATTTCATATATTTCCTCAACTGTACAATGAACCGTTCTCATGAAAAAATGGCTAAAGAAATTATATTTTGTTCTATTGCTAGGGTAAAATAAACACATTTGTGTCCAACTGAATATAATTGTCATTAAAAAATAATTTTAAAGAGGTTGAAGAAAATATTGTGAAAAGCTCTTGGTTGCACATATGTTATAAGCTGTTTTTCTTACATTCTGTTCATAGTACGGTAGTATGTTTAAAATGCAAGTTCTACCCGTTTTCACTTATTTTTCACTAAACAGTGTTCTGCTTTGACAAGTTAGTTTTTATTCTTACGTTTTGAATTTTTATTGCCAAAAAACATAATTTGGGGAGAAGATTGTTTTAGAAGCCAATTACGCCAAGCCTTGCACAAATTTGGTATAGCTAACAAAGATTGTAACTCAATTCCCTGTTCATTCTTTAATCAGGGTTGGGTGGTAAGGGGTAAAGGGGACACTGGACACTTCTCACAAGCTTTCTCGTGAATAAAAGGTGCCTGTCCTTTAAAAAAATAAATAAAACATAACTATTACTCTTCCATATTCCTTCTGCCTATATTTAGTAATTAATTTATTTTATGATAAAAATCTAATGAAATGTAAATTGTTTCAACAAAATTCTGCTTTTTTCATCCCTTTGTGTAAACCTGTTGATAATGAGCCCATCACTAATATCCAGTGTAAAGTTTAACACCTGTTTGACAGTAAATAAATGTGAATTTTTTTCCAAATAGGTAAAATGTGCATTATTATGTACGAAGCATAGTTGGCACCAGCAGCCCTTCGACCCGGCTGTATCCTGCTTAGAATGGCTTCTTTACGTTTCATGATTTAAGTGTCGAGAATACAATAGAAACTGTCTACATAGCTCTACAGAAAAAAGGTCATCTTTACTATTCATTACTCTAGTCACAATTGAATAGGATAAAACTCAGACATAGCAGGGTCATTAGGAAAATGTACTGTAATTTCATATATTTACATAACTTTTAAGTAGGCATCTGTACTGAAATTAAAAATAAGGTGGTAAACACCACTATCATATTCTCAGCAACAGTAATTAGCAGTTAATTATTAGTGATGAAGATACATTGTTGCAGTGGGGAAAACATTAATAAGCAGCATTTGGATAGCACTCCAAGTGCTATCCAAATAATTAATCCATCATGGCACTGTTTTGAGTTAGATAAATAAGCTTGACTGGCCCCATTTTTATCAGACTAAAGAACTGCAGAAGGCAGCTGATGCCCAAGATGTTATCGACAAAGCAGTGGCAAAATTGGAAGTCTGGAGTCTTTGTTTTCTTGATTCCCAATCCTCTTTTGTCCCTCTCAGCCAGGGCCCTTCAAAGATAACGCCAAGGACTTCATTTGTCACAGCTTCCAAAATTGTGTTCTCCCAAGTAACTCTAAAGTTAATGCCCCGTCATCACAGAGGCCACAGTTTCGTGTGTGGCCACTGTGACTGTATGTATGAGAACAGCAAAATTTCATTTGAAAGCTGTATCAGTTCTGTTACCTTCTAATGCATTGGAATATATAAAGACCATTCGGAAAATAAATCGATGCATTTTGAAAAAGCTTGGATTTCAGAAGAATATTTTGGGCAAGACTTCCTGCTGTTGAGACAATGCAAACTCTGTAAAAAAAATAAAATAATCCAGGTTGAGGTGGAACCGTGGGGTTCAGGTAACCTCGATATATCTGTAGTTGGGACTGTGACACCGTAGCAATTGTTCTTGAAGAAAAAGGCATCTTCACCATCGACCCTACTGGTAACTCTTGCCAGTATGTTCCTTAACACTTAAAAGTTGTTATGTTTACAGTAGAGTCACTGGAACATTTAAACTTTAATCAGAAACTGTTTACTTCTGTTTAGTAGAGATGCTTTAAAAATCTGAAATCTCTATGAAATAAGAATTTGTTCTGATTCAGGGTATACAGCAGACTCTTTGGAGCAAAAATGATTCCCTTGGTCTGTCTGGCAACTTAAAAGCATACTTGCTGCCTTCTACCTAGGAAATCATGTCTTAGGGATTTAAAAATTGTGGTGCTCAAGTAATTACAGTACACATGACCTAATAAGATCACCAACTTTCAGCAGAATCTTCAACCCTAGTTCGAGCAAGTACTCCCTTGTGTCTAACTAAAGGTGGCAAAACTACTTGCTGGAAAAAGGTTTGTAGCATTGTGATCTTAAATATATATTCAATTGCAGATGTTACAAGTATTCATACAACAAGAAAATGTAGCTGATGAACCTAAGATGAACCAGCTGAACCTAAGTATCATAAGGGAATTCTTTTGTTAGCTTCTTTGTAATGTAGATGTTGCTTTTTAGTGAGCCTGGTTTTTTTAATGTTATGCTAGTGAGTGTCCTGTGTTTAGCTAGCAGCTAGCAGCCGAAACCTTGCCAAATTTCTGTTGGTGTAACTTCTCAGTGTAGTAGGTTACGATATAATTATATAGCCGACAGCTTATTGTAATTTCTTTATGTTCTCTCTCACGTTCCTGCCATCTTGTCTTGGGATCAGAAGGACAGAAGAATTCAGAGGAAGAGTTCGAGAATAGCGAAATAATGACAGCAGAATTAATGGAAACAAGTGTTTCTTCAGGGTCATCAGTTAACCAGTTCCTACGATGGTGCCAAGAATATGCTGCTATTTTAGGCACTGTCTTTCAGAAGAGCTGTAATTTTCTTATGGCTAGTAATCTCCTGTTAGTATCAGTGTTAACCCTACTGGCTCAGTTCAATTCTTCCTTGTAACTTCAGTCCAGTTATATTAATTCCTACAAAAGATTAAATGGGATGTGCATTTAGTGAACTGTTGTATAATGGTGCTATGCATTGTTTAATATAAAATACATCTCAATTCTACATAAGTGAACCATAACATGAAGAAATGCAACACTGGTAATACCTTTATAGTTAAAATTAACCTTTATCTGTGAATTCTACGATACACCTTTGCTTCTTTTAAATTGGAAATGAAATTACTAATAAAGTTTACATATATTCACTTATGTAGGCAATAAAAGGTGTTTCAAATTGACATAAGTTATGGATAAAATATGTGTCATATTTTATGTCCTAATTTTTAAGGAAATTTTTTTCTGAACTACTCAGAACGGACATTAGCAGAACAAAAAAAAGTAAACAGTCCCTGTGTACTGTTGTTATCCCACTTTGCCTCAAAACTAACAAAACTTGTCTTGTAGACTTGATTATAGGACAACATACGCTAGTGTAAAGTTTTATCCCTGAATAAAATTAATTTTTAAATCAAGAGAAGCTACAGGTAGACAATTACATATATACGAACACCTTCACTGGGGTTTTAACTCACTAATTCTAGGGGACGATGGAGAATGAAAAGTCACGGGACGCAGCAGTAATTCTTCAGTTCCACCTCAGCTGTAGCCCTGCTGAGACACTTCTGCCAGGGAGGTCACAGTAAAGCATACCTTAGATTTTTTTAAAATAGCTGGCGACAGTCACCCTCCACATTTATGAAGAGCATTGCTACCAATTCAGTAAGCTGAATGGCTGTATGGCTGCACTATGAGATAAGGACCCCAGACTCATGGATGCCGCTGGCATGCTGGGTCTCTACTCCACAACTACACCGCAGGTTGGAATCCAGCTTTGCATTGAGTTGGGGATAAAAATTAGCACCACCACAGCCCTGGAAGCGAGAGATCTGTGCCTCTCATTTATATAAACACTTTGTAAATTAGTAGGAATTCAATTAATGGATCAGCTCAATCATCCAGCTCTGACAAAAACCTGGAGTAAACGTTCATTAGGACCCCATCTATTTCAACAGAGCGTTTGGGGTTTTTTCAGTAAAATCCTTCGTGTGGTTTTTAGAACGACAACTTCCAAATCCTTTTATTCATGCAGGATAAATTCTCAATGGTATTTCATTAATTCATGCCTAAGAGCATTACTATCTCTTCTTACTGTATTATGTCATCATTAATCTCAACCGCTCCCCATCAAAGTTCCTGGCATGTGAAACGGATCACACCATGGTGCAGCCCGAGTGGTTATAAATGCTACTGAAAATCATACAAGCCTCAACTCAGCAGCAAGGAGATTTTAAAGGTGCATTCCATACAATGCACCAGCTCCTGAAGTCATCAGTCCAGGATCCCAGACGGGGCAAGTAACAGTTGCAGAAATAACATTCGGAATAGGTAGTTTTATCAAGAAAACTCTTCTACCGCAAAGTTCGTGTGATTCTTAACCATTTCTTCCTTGGATGCACACCTCCTTCTGTGTGTTGGAGTAGGAGCCCTGGCACAATGTAGACTCTGCGCTGCCAACCAGTTTAGAGTTTAAAGTTCAGACACAGCAAAGCTGAGCACAAAAACATCTTTGCACATTAAAAGGTCTGATTCACAAATAGGAAGCAGCAGGTTAGTATCTGTACAGGCTTTTCTAATGGAGAAGCAGGATCTCTGAATAAGCAGCATTGAATAGCTATCTGGAATAACTGTTCCAGTCCTCTTGTAGCATAAGAACTGCTTCAAAATAGCATAATGCTGCTGAACTGAATCAAGGCCTCCATGATTGCTTAAGAGAATGAGTCCCGAAGGTTAACGAGGTTTTCATGAAAATAATTCATTTTCATTCACTTTAAATGTACCACTTTGCTGCTTTTTTGCATTAGCAGGATAAATAGAAACTTCTTAGCTTGTATTCATTATTCCACTCATTGTTATAAATACTTCCCCTCCGTCTCCTATTACTTGACTCCTTTCTAAACAAACCCTTGTTTTCAGCCTCCTCCATTTCTCTAATCATCTAGTTGCCAGTCCACGGAATTACTTTTTGTCAGTATGCTTTAAGAGATAGGGCAAGAACAAACTTATGGGTGAATTGTTATTGTTGATTTGTGGATGGAATTGTATTTTCTATTCTGTGCTTCACACACACACACACACACACACACACCCCCGCCCCATGGTCTCACGTCATCTTTTTTTTTCACAGTATCCCTTCACAACACAATTTTTTCCACTAAGCTGATCATAGCAAGTAATGACCTAAATAGTTATGGTTAATTTAGAACCCTGCAAAGCCTACAAATACTTCCAATTATTCCCCTAAATGTGTGCCCAACCTTGTATTTGTCAGCATTGCATTTCATCTGCATCACACTGCCCATTTATTCACTTTGTTAACCCAGGTCATTCACAATCTTCCCTAGTTCTGATTAACTGAAATAATTCTCTGTTAACAGCAAACAGTGCCACCTTTCAGAGAGCATGTTCATCCCCTTTTCCAGATAGCACCAGTTTGAATACAGAGTGTTGGGGCACTCTACCATTAGCCTTTCGCCGTAATAAAAAAATTGACCATTTAATCCCGCTCTACCTCTTAGTTTCTAGTGCACAACTACTTTAGCTCTCACTTCCTCACTACTGGTTTGCTTTAATGGCTTCTTGGTAGGGATATTTTTACAAGGATTTTTTTTTCTTTCTTAAATCCAAATAAATTACATCAACCATTCCCTCCACTCTCAGCAGCTGCACGATTGACTTAATTTTACTATGTTAGAGGGGCACAATTTTCTTGCCGTAAGCATTTACATCTCTTTCAGCAATGTTTCCTCTGCACTATGTGCTTAAATGTGGAGCTGCTAGATGTCAGACCCCAAAAGCACTTAACTGTTCAAAGTGAAACTTAGGTGGAATTTAGGCACTGAAATCCCAAGGTACCTCATCCACAGGTAAAACGGGCATCACTTCAGGAGCAGAAGTAATTCTAACCCTGTAGACACATACATTTTTGTCACTAAAGACATTTTGTCATCCCAAGTTCTGCTACTGCGCGTGTGCAGCCATGTCATCACGGCGGAGGTGAGCCACGGCAAGCCAGGCACCACAAGCAGTGTCACTGCCTCGTCGCGTGTACCAGTGCAGCCTGCGAATGCCACAATCCAGAAATTAGGTTACAAAGGGGCTCCTTCCCTCCCCCTGCTTGAAGCTGCTGTCCTGAAAATAATTACAACTTGTCTGGAGATAAGAGATAAGCCCTGTAAGTCTGTGTAACTTTGCTGTGTGAATGCCACCATCGAAGCTCTGCACCACCCGCTGATCTGCCCGTACTTCAGCTGGCTCATTGCAGCAAGAGCCGCATTTGCGAATCTTTCCAAATCTCTGCGAGCCTGTGTGTATCCCTTTGCTATGGAAAACAGGCTGTAAAATTCCTCCCAGCTCTTTGTTTTCACCACATGGCAGCTGAAGGCTCTGACCACACCGGGTTTACTGTTCGCGTTGCAAAAGGGTCACAGATCCTGCCTGTGCAGATCCAAAAACTCCACGGGTTTTGACGTAACGTGCATCACACGTGAGGGACTGTGTGAAGCTGCTGAAAGGCCATGTAGCACCATGTTCGCGGTACCGGCCATGCCACGTGGCCGGCAGGGTGGCATGTAGATGCTCTCTGGCCAAAGGTGAGCACCACAACACCGAGGTGCACTCAGGGCCCTCCATTTCCCACACACAGCGTCTAGCTAAGAAACTCAGAGTCAAAATTGGGCTGGCCAGAGTAGTTAGCCCCTCAGCGTGCCACTGAAGACCTGCTCACAGTGGCCTATTTCTTTCAGTATCTGTGCTGAGTTACAGTCATGCTACTGCTGCAAATGTTGACCTGGGCACTCAACTCTCTATTTCTCTCAGGCAGGAGTAGCTTAATGTGAAGCTACTGCTAAAAACCTTCCTGAGGAGAGCGTCAACCGTAGCTGAAATGGCTGGTGACAGGGCTGTCTCCATGACAAAGCACAAACACATGCAAGTTTATACGAAACAGTGAAGGTTTCCAAGCATATTAGAGGCTGCTGGAAGAGCCTGAGCCTGGACTTTTTTCAAAAGCTGGTGTGGGGAAGGGAATACAGACAGATGGAGAAGAAAATAAAAGGATAATGTGAATCAAATGAGGTACAGAATTAATTTTGCTTTTTCTCATTTCTCTCCTTTCCAGCACCACTAGCTGCTGCCTCTTCAAGGCAAGAGAGAAATATCTTACTAGTGTCCATCTGACTGAGTAATTTTACAAAATACTTCAGTTTAGTGAAGCATTTCTAACTCTTCAAACTTGTAAATTCATGTTTGCGGCCTAGCATTGCCAGATCACTATATGCTTCCAGAAAGCAGTCTAGAAATTTATCATTCCAAGCACGGCGCGAAATTTTCAAAGCATGCTTTCAAAACTGAATTTAACCAAAACAACTTATTTCAATGGACCAAAACTCTACCACTCACAAAACCACTGAAAATGAAGAAAACAGTCAATACACCTAGCGAGAGAAAGTTGGTTAGGCATTTGCCTTAGCATAGGCTTCCCGTAAATTATCTAGCCCAGTTTTCTAAAGCTATGAAAACCACACCTTTCCCTGAGAACAAGACTGATCAGTACCAGCAAGGCAGTGTTACCTATCCAGAGGTGCTGGTAATACACACAGTATCGTACTCCTCAGCATCACTTAAGGAATCTGGTCTACGTCCACTCTTAAAAGCTAGCTCTCTGCAGAGACAATGTTTGTCTCATATTTAAAGGATTGCTGGCCTGAATGAATAGCAAGGGTAAGTAAGCCGAAGTGTAACTAAAAGTGACACCTATATATAAAGAAGGCTAACCTACATCTATGGACAAAACTGCTCCTGCAAAGTGCTGTGTAATTTGCTGAGGACCTTTCGCGATCCAATTCATGGTGTGCACACAGAAGTTGCTCTTAGTGCAGCTGCAGAGAGTACAAGAAGCTACATTCCGGATAGTCTGACATCTAAAGTAAGCAGGTAGCTGCTGCAGGGGGTTTCTTCTAGGTCTCAGCAAAAGTTTGTTGTAGATTAACTGGCACTTAGGGGACTACTTGGTCTCCCCACGTCAAGATAAGAACATGCTACATGCTGCTTATAGTTATAAGTGTTCTAATTAGGTTGACTTGATTATTGTTCTGTGGTTTGATAGATGCTGTATTTAAAGTAATTTCAGATACTAATTTTTAGACCTTTTTTGTGAACTAGTAAATCAAGTGCAATTTATTCACGGAATTATTCTTTTCTTTCTTAATGCCTATTCCCTCTGGCTTGTAACTTTAATTAGAACCTGCTATCTGTTCATATTGGTAATGGTAACAGTTGTCACTAGAGTACAGATGCATAGATTCAGCTCATATTGCCACTTTGACTTTATACTTAAAACCTAACAATCTTCCTGGCTATACATCTGAGAATACCGTCCATTAATGTTTTATTTCACTGGCACCCTGAACTCCAGACTCTAAATACTAACAATCTGATTATTTTTTAACCAAGCAATAATGCATTTTCTAAAGAATAGAAACTTTACAAAAAATAGCTTCATTTGGAGATAAATATCTGCCTGAAAAGGTTATTCAGCCCATCCAGATTTCTTTTTTATTACTATGGATTTTCCCAAGGCAGTATTGTTTCTTGAATAATTATCGATCTAGGCAATTGTGTGCTAAAGTAGGCTGATTCATTCATTAAACATACACACAGAAAAGCTCTTGGTTGCTCTGGTAAAAACAAACTACTCCTCTTCTTTCTGTCTGCTTCTCAACCCTTCCCTAGAATATGATGATTTACACTGAAATGTAATCAGTTAATATTTGATTTCTATTTGTCAGGAAAAGGAAAGAAAATATATTTCTTCGGAGCAGAAGAATTAGGATCTGGAAAATTGTTCGAAAAACACTAGCTTTATTTAGTTTGCTTCTTTACACGCTGATTTACAAGTTTCAGTAATTTGAAGGGAGTCGTCCAGCAACTAGTTGCAATTGGTGATGTTCTAAAAGCTTGCTAACTTATTATTTAGATAAACTTTTCATTCCAATAAAAACTAAGTCCTTTTTCATTATGTGATATAGAAAATCGCATCTGTTTCACATTTTTCTGATTAGATATATCAGGAATAGAATAGCTTTCAAGGCCTCTGTTCGCTACAAAGATACAGACAGACTGCTCTTGAAATGGTCTGCATACTAGCCAGTATACTCTGTGTAAGAGTCAGCAACACCAGCAGGGAACAAGATTAAGAAGGTATCTGTTAGCAAATGCTGAAAGGAAAAGTACCTTTCTTTCATTGACTTATGTACTCCATGGATGGTACAAAGTTGCATTCAGCCTAGCAAATCCACATATCTTCAAACTCCCAGCATCACTTGCTCACAGAAGAGCTGCATTTCTCCTCAATGAATGGTGATGATCCTTAAGCAGGTAAGGGGAAGGGTTCCTGCATGTCAAATATTTAGTATTTAGTTATCCTCCAAAACAGGACAAAGGAATGATCTGAAGTGTCCCCATGTGAATGGTGGATCAGCATGCTGCTGCCTGCTGTGTGCCCCAGAATGAAGTACAATAGGTTATACTCTCAGCGAGAAAAAAGTGGTAGCTCCAGCCAAACAATGGCTTTCACAGCTGCGAAGCCGCTCAGCATACTGCAATTTGTGAGTCCTGCATGCTAGAGGCAGCAAGACTTACGGAAAGCATCCAGTTGAAAAAAGTCAGTATAAGGAATGAAATTTGATTCTGTAACAACGCCTCCATTTCAGAGATTGTGAAGATACCTGGTTGGCTTTGGTGAATTATGGAAAAATGCTCTGACCTCCTGATACAGCTCTCTGTGAATATTTTTCCTGAAATACTGAAAAATTATCACAATCACTTCATTGTAGTTATGAGGCAGTGCACAAGCAGGCATTCTGTTACAACAGGGAGTAGCAGAGCATGCAGGATCTGCCCAAATAAGTTTTGACTCAGTTTATGCCAATACGAAATTAGCATATTTTGATTGAGGTCTGTGAAGATTATTCCAGACCTGCACCAGTTAATGGGAACAGAGTGAGGTTTGCTGTCTGGTACTGTCTTTATCCTGCCATTTCTCTCTGTTTCTCATCCCCTCTGTTTTATTACCTTATCGCAGAGCCAGTGCTGTTCCACATCCATGCTCTCCTTCTTGTAGCATCACTGGTAGATTTAATGCTCACTACTTAATCACTTTTCTCTCAACAGGTAAGGCATAATTGAACAGTTGGGGGTTGGGGAATGACAAGATTTAGTGCATTATTTCCTCTTAGGAAACAAGACAAGTCACACATTTATATTTATGCATATTCAACTTCTTCCATTAGACAAATGACCCTACGAGTAAAGGAATCCAGGTCAACTAGTCCAGTTGGTAGAAAATAACAGGTACCACATACTCCAAGCCCAGCACTGGGCCACAGTAACGTCTTCAACAGGAGGAAAAAGTGAAGAGAGCAGATGACAGGAGCTTTTGCAACATATTTCCTGTTGCCATGTTTTGTTCTGCCATCAGCACCAGACGGCTGTTCGTAACAGCAAAGCCTGTAGTGAAGCCCTGGCCCCACTTAAATCAATGGCAAAAGTTTTTGTTGACTTCAGTGAGATTATGATTTCTCTTCCGAATAATTAAGAGGATCTTTTCGTATTTCAGTTTTTTGATTCTTAGACTTGGGTACTGGACGTTAAAAATAAAGACAAAAAAGAGCTCAATTTTTAAAATGCTTTCCAACCATGGAAAAATGCTTTGTTTCTCTTCACTACTTGTAACCTTGTTCCTGCATGCATCACCCCCAACAAGTGCTATTTCACAATGGAGAGCATACGCTGTTTTTCCCCTACTAGATCAATACTCGTCTAAAAGTCAGGGACTGTGATCCTTTTCTTTGTCACCCTTGAACTTCTGTTCTGCTCTTGAATTTTTTTTTTTGCTTTTTGGCACAGGTTCTTCTTTTACTTCCTGGCTATTGCTTTCCTTTAATAGGATGTTTTTTTCTTCTTTGCTCTTCTTTGCTCTGACATTTATTATAGAGTATACATCATAGCTTTTCCACTTGTCTAATCAGAAGGTTGGTCCAGCACTGAAATTGCAGCTGTTTTAAAATGCTACCTATAAACACACATTTTATCTTCAGTTCCTGTTCACAGTAGCTTAAAGGAGACAAGAAGATGATGATCAAAATAGGAAATGGGAAAGGCTGACTGGGAGACTTGTTTTATAGAAACAGAAGAAGAGAAGAAGGGCAAGTAAGACATAGAGGTAATCCATTCTATATTGGAATAGGGCAGAAGTTATTGTATCATACTTCTGTGAATGTATTCACCTGAACCACTTATATTTTGAATAGCAAAGACTAAAGTGATGAAAGAAGCTGGACTAAAAGGATATTAAATAAGCCCTGGATAGTTGACTGCAATATTTGCAACTTTTGGAATCCTTTCTCTTTCCTGCAGTTGGCTGCTGACATGCCATTTGTCTTTAGAGGAGCTCGTGCTTCTGCCCGGCTGTCTGAAAAACAGATAAACCGTGTTCATTGTCAGTAGGGACTTAAAACCTGTGTTCTTAAAGCAGTATCTGGAGCAAAAAACCAGTTGTTCGCTTCCTCCAGTCCAACTGAAAGCTTCTTACAGAGATGGAGATACAACAGGAAAATTAAGGCAGTCACCTCGGGGTTGAAGTCCCTGCTTTGAATTGGCTAGAAAGGATTTAACAATGGATCCCTCAGCTCGAGGAAGAATAAGCCACTTACAGCAACACTGGGTGCCCAGTACATACTGCCAGTGCTCCCAGTCCTGGGCCCCAACGCGAAATTACCACCAGAATGCCTGGTTTGGGAATGAGTCTCACAACAGAGATGTTTCCTTTAGCTAGTGCCCCAAATTTGAAGTTTTTTGTAACGTACATCCTACCTGAGAACTTATCTGCTACAGCTTATTCAAAAAAATGGTGACAGTGTCTTATTTTCACACTCCAGACAACATCATCTTTACCTATAGCCTGACCTCACTTCTCCTTATGCTGATTTGCTTCCAGAGGCTACTAACCTCTGTTCTACTGCACAGAGGTAGCACCATTTACAGCCCAGATTTCGACATGAGACATGTATATGACTTCGGAATAAAATCTGAAATGAAACTTTGTCAATGTCGCTGAAATAATAAGAATACCTTTTTCTTTCAAAGGGCAGCATTTTAGCATATCTCTGAACTCAACATAAAATGGGAACTTTGGCAGTGCTCTCTTACATAACGAAATGTATTAATTAATTCACTTTTCCAGATTTCTAGTGGCAGTTACCTTTTTCAACCTTAGCAACTAGTCAGATTGCCATAATTACAAAGAGTACACGGTGCACAGCGTATGATCAGAAGCATATAATATACTTGAAGTGTAAAATGCTCCAACAATAAAGCTAGAATAAATGTATTGTTTAGTTATTGGCACAACTGGTACATTTATAGCTGCATCCAAATAGCTCTGACTCTGAAACGAATGCCTGCGCATAATTTTTGCAATTTGGTGCATACTATTTTTCATTTATTAAGCCATAGGTTAAAGCTTGAGAGAGGAACATTTTAAACTACAAATATATTGTGGCTTATACTATTACATTCATATCAAGGTTTTTTTTTACTGCGGATGTGTGTAGGAGGGGGGATAATGAAAACCTTTTACCTATGCGTGTCAGACATCATGTCGAATAACTGCATAGAAATCTAACCAAATCAAAACAAAGGTCAACTGCCTTCCCAAGTCACTCACCGTATTTTCTGCTCAAAGCCTATTGAAAGATTAGGTAAGTTGATATACAAAAACTGAGGCGTCATCAGGTTTTTTTCTTGCATCATCTTTCTAGACTCCAAAGACAATTGCAGTTAATGAGCATATTGCTTTTGATTTAAACAGGCTTTAGGTCATCATACTGTTACTACTTCAACCTCTTTGTGTTCTTATTTGCTACTCACTCGTTATACCTCATCTACAAATGTCGACTGTAAGCTTCCTGGGAAGTGACTACATCTTTCTCTGTAGGAAGAGAAAAGACAATAGACGTTGACAACCTAAACACAAACAATGATGTGCTGTCATTTGCATTCATTGTCTGACACTCCAGCAACAAAGTCTGAACAGTCTCAGCATCTGCTCCAGTCCTCATAACAAGAAAAGTTCATCAAGTCAATGACTTTGCCAAAAAGAGCCAACAGTCTGGTGTCTTACAGCACTGCAAGAAGGCTAAATGACATTAGCGTAGTGGGGGTTCAAGAATACTTTCAGTAATCAGGACTGTAAGAGGAGAGGGCAGGCATATCAGTATATTTTATACAACCTCTAAGCTAGATTGCCAAACTTGTATACCATAGCTGCTTTCTTTCCAAGTTTCCTCATTCATTCCAGAGCCAGGAGCAAACCCAGGTAAGCGTTACCAGGCAGAAATGTACTCCTGGTTTGTACCGTTTTCTCTCTAAGCTCCTGCAGTAGCAGTGTCTAATGCAGCACAAATGACTTGAAGCACATAATACCACTTGTAACCTAGCAGCTGCATGGACCCTTTTCTCCCCTAGCAATAAATGGCTGCAGCTGACCTCGTATTAGCCTGGTTTTAAAAGAGAATAGCAATGAGAATAGTATCATATCAGGGCCTTCATTCTACTGCTGTAGAAATTAGCCGCTGAAGTCAATACAAGTTCTACCAATGTCTCTTTAACTTCTCTTACAACTTGGTTTTCCACCACCTGTCTGCCACAAAGCCTCACCCCTCCGCCCTCCCCAAAGAAGTATTAAACTTACTCTATGCATGTAAGATCTGGTAAGAGAGAAATCCCTGATTTCAGAATTAAAGGTTTGATCCGATTTGATCACCCGAAACCCAAAAAGAAAATATTCCACAATCTATCCATAGACCACTCAGAGACAAATTTCAGTCCTTCAGTACTTGGGACTATATTATCAATAGTATCCTGTAGGTTACAAGCTGATTTGCCCACGTTATTTCAAGGTGACTGCATTTTTATGTAGCATACACCTAACACCATGGGTACGGTTACCACTACCATATAACGTCAGTTTTCATGGGTAATTAATTGATAAATGATAGCCAACTCCTTCTTAGCTGCTACATAAGTCCTTTATTAACACATTTAATTCAATAAAGAGTGGGATAGCACAAATCATAGTGAAGGACAGAGAATCAGTTTGTTCATTTTCATACACTGACTTCTGCAGCGCTCAGTAACAAGGCATGGCTCATTGTGTTCCCTTACAATGGGTCATCTGCACTCAGGAGAAAACAAAAAAAATAAAACCAACAGACACCATTCTTTTCCCAAAATAGCTTAAAATTAAGCTGAGGAAAGGACAGGAATCTCAGAGGCTTGTCCTTTAAGATTATTTACTGTGGCTGCAATGTTACATGAGGAAAAGCAAGTGAACACACTGAACATAACATGAGCCCCTGGCAAATAAAAATTGACCAAAAGGAAGCACGATGACAACAGAGAAACAAAAATCACAGAAGAAGAAAGAGAAACAAAAATCTGAAAAAAACCCACCAAACCAAAAACCAAAATAGAATTGGAGTGTGTTGGCTAAAGAGGGTGAGAATTTTAATGATGCACTAAAGTAAGCACAAGTATTTGTCCAGTGAGAGATTTAAGCATGAAGACATAATGGCACTGAAGGAGGGATCCAAAATAAATCCTCCTTCTGTGGTGCGAAGAACAAAGAGCTGGTGGAAATCTTTATTGTAGCTAATTTGGTATATTTTAAAACAAACCAGTCCTGCCAAATTTCTAATAAAAATCGTCCATTAGCGTCAATATTGCAAAAGCTCCTGTTTACTTCTGTGAATCCAAATTCCAGTTCAACTTTGAAAAGGGGCTACCTAGCAACATTGTTGTATTGAGGTTGTTGAGAAGATGTTTCACAACTGCTGCATGAAACTAATATTCATATACCCTTCTGAGGTTAATACTTGTAAAATGAAGTTGCAAAATTAATATATGCATTTATAAAGTGTGCTAGAGCTATACTCCTGACAATGCTAACTACAAACCGTGTCCTTCCCTGGAAAAATTTTAAAGAAAGTCTCCCCTGAATTGTCATTCTATACCTAAAGAATAATACAAAGCTTGTCTACCCGCTCTTTATTCTAGAATAAACTGAATTTGTTGACCTTCTGACAGGCTGCAAAAGGCATCTCTCGGACTGAGTTTTTGGTAAAATGCCAAAATGAAAGAGGTACATTTTAAAAGGTACCTTTAGGTAGCTAAATAGCTTTAAAATATTTACAGCAATGAAAAGCTATTGGCCAAATTCCTGCCTGGGTCATTATCACAGTCCTGCTACAATATTGTGGCACTATTAATTAGAAATCATAATAACTTGGCTCAGATTTAGGAAGATAGTCAGGCACCTATCTGTCATCAGCCTTTTAGAGCTTTTTGATGATTATTTCAATACAAAATAAATAAATGATAATTGAAGCAAGTTATTTTAATGCATTATACTTTTTCTGTTTTTGCTATACAAGTGTTTCTTTGCTGAAAAAAGTCTAAGTTCTGGAATTCCGGTTCAAAACAGAATGAATACAGATGAGCTGCCGTTGCGTTTTCACTTCTGAACCCGATTTTGAATTCTTGTTTTACCTCTTTTTATTGAGATGTGAGCCAGACTCTCTTCTCACATACTTCTTCAAGCTTGTGTGGAGGTTCAAAATCATAGTTATTCTGCTGTATTATCCCACAGAATACAGATAAATTTAATGTGCACTTGGTGGTGTAACTCAGAAGTTAAGGCATTTGGGAGAACACAGTGCTCATATACCAGAAAAATCTCCCTCGAGATTTTTGTTTTAAATACTTTTCCAGAATTATGAGACAGACACTTTTACTAACGCTTATTTCGTTTAACTGTGCATGTTTTCTTCCCTGGACCAATTCACCTGAAGAAAGACTTGGACAAGCAAGTCTCTTGCAACATGTTCTGGATCAAAGGCTGTGGGGCAAAGTCCTTTTGCACAAAAAGGATGGATCAGCATAAGCACTGAGCAAGCTGGGGAACAGTCCTCTGGTGCAGGTTCCTTTTAAAACAAGACTTTTAAACAGCTGCTTTCCACCAGACCCTTTGCAAGCTTCAGCTTCAGGAACAGCTGGGGAAAAGCCACAACTTAGATCTGCACTCACAGGGCAAATCTCCAGGGCTGTCTAATTACATCTGAGATTTCTCTGCCCCTGTAAAACACAAGGAGCAGCCAAGCAATAAACAATGAGAATAATTCTGTGCTTAAACAACGGTATCTAGTGTCATTTTAGACGCTAAGCGAAGACATCTGCCCAGAGAGCGTCCCAGATGGGACTTTAGGGGACCGTTCTAAGAGACAGAGCAATTGCTGTTACGTGTCTAATTCCTTTAAACAGAAAACAGAAGTTTACAATGTTTCCATATTTATTAGTTGAGGCCATGATCCTTAAAACATCACACTATTTAATATTAATCATAGCAAAATTATACTCAAAGATAAGGACTTGCACTTGCTGATTTGAAGGCATTAGTAAAATATATAGCAGTGCTTGTGAAGCTCAGAATTTTCAGAAAATTCACAAGACTTTCATTCATTTAACCTCATCTTAGAACTTCTCGCCTCTCAGACATTTTCCTGTTAAAGATACACAACCTTATGAAGAGGTTTAGCAGAAAAAAGCAAGCTATTACAACCTTTGCGCTTTTATTTTCAAAAACATTATCATTCTACTGAGCAAGGAGATAATCATAAAAATCCTTTATGTTTGGATTTAATCCTGAATGTGCTTGCCTGTACTTCTGGAGTTCAGGAGCAGCCAGGGAGGAAAACAGACATTGTTCCTCCTCTTGTAAGCTGCGCCTTCCTAAGTTTGCCTGCTTCTCCGTACAGACTCAGGTCACTTGTAAGTGTCAGCTGAGTCCTCCTCAATCACAAGCAAGCGTTTGAGAGTACGGTTTTTCTATTCCAATTGCCCACTCTAAAAATAGGGGATTTGGAAGACGATAGCAAGACCTACATGCCTGCTCTCTAGCGCCTGCAAACTATGGCATGGCAACTGCTTCTCCTGTTGCTAAGAGAACAAGCTGGAAGTATTGGGTTGGTCTCAAGCTTCGTTCTTCATCATGAAGATGGGGGGGGGGGGTCCTCTGGGAAAGGTTAGCCAGGTGTGCTATTGCCACCTTTCAGTATATTTAGGAATGAAATGGAAGAAGATGGACTTTAATTCTGCTGATGTCTTCAGATTCTCAGTTTTCATCTCCATCTTCCTCTTCTATCCTACAATTTTATCCATTACAGTGTGGGGGGAAAAAGTTGGGAAAAACACGACCTGACAAATTTTAAAGCCAATCTTGGGCTGCAAAATAAATCCCAGGTCAGGACTATTGATAACTCGGCAATCATTGCTGACAGTGTCAAATAAGTGAGGAAGATGAAAACCTTTCTTGAAAGCATTGTTATTAAGGTTATTAAAATAAAATCCTGCAATGTCAAATACAACTGTAAGAGAATGGATTGGAATATATTTGACATTGCATTGCCACTGGACTTCTTGAACCTGTGTCAAATGCTAGAAATAAATCTACTTTCAGCTGTAATTGAAGATTCTTTTTTTCCAGGTAACTGTGCAGCCAGATAAAAGCTGATCCTTCAATTTTACAGGTGGTAGGAACTAAAAAATCATTGCCCATGAGAAGACAGCAGGCTGGATTTAAGTCTTCAGGAAGATTTTTCAATAGGGCTATTCCACTTCTGAAGGAATGTGTCCATTCATGCTACAATCATTCTGTGATAGGAACCGTTGTCTGTGTTTTACATGACACTTTAAGAACTACATCAAAATATGTCTGGTCTATCTTTTACCGAGTTCTGCTGAATTATCAGAGGTACCTATGCCATTGTGTGTATATATACATATATACCTTTTCACCTTTGGATTTACTGGTTTTGCCAGGAAAAAAAGTAAATCTACTCCAACAGCAGAAGATAACTTTCAATTCCAAAGTCCATGAGTTTCCAAACGACTTAGGTGATATCAGCTTGTCAGCAGCTGCTATGGCAGAAAATGCTATGGTCTGAGAATCCATTTCATAACTGGTACACTGTAATTCTTAGCCACAACAGGCCATACAGCATTGCCTAAGAGGTGACGTTCATCCCATGCTGCTAGCTGATATAAGTGTAGGCAGCTTTCAGGTCACCTTCAGTTCAATACAATTAAGTGAAATTCAGTGGTACATAAACTGCATATAGGCTGTTTACGCAGAACTAACATTTATTCTGCACATAAAATACAAGCTGAGGAATGAAAGAGGTGAAGGAAGAAAATACAGCAAAGATCAGAAATGAGGACAGGTCTAATTAATATAAGCAGAAGTATAGTATAACATACAAAGACAAAATTGCCCTTTGGAGACCATGGGTGGTGGTTTATTAGCAGTTTCAAAATATGATTTTACACTTTAAGATATCGGCTCAGTAGTCTCCAGAGTCGAGGCTTCTGCTTTCACTACTGAGCTGCTGTTTGGCTAAGCGTTACAGTTTCCAATTTCATCCTGCCTGAAACAGAAGCTTCCGTGGCTGGTAGCACTGAAAACACAAAACTTTGAAAAATTATATTGGTGGAAAAGAAAACATTCACTCTCATATACCACAGCTTTGTTTTGAGTCAGGCTTCCTTGAACACTCTCAACTTAACAATTTACATCCTAGAATATTTTCCATTCTCCATACTTATTCTTAAGAGGCACCATCACACGTTCTCCACTGTTGCAGACACTGAAGGAACTAAGATGATTAACATAACTGTACCACATGAGGAGGATGTTCCCAGGATGAGTATATCTTGCACAATGCATTTCCATGAATAATTGCTACCTCTGACTTAAATAGCTAATTGCTGGGAGCTGTATAGCCATACCACTGGGAACTTAGATGGGCTTAGCAACTCTGATGAGGAACACAACGTATTTATTCTGGCAAAGGACCACTCTACGAACACTGTACTGTTTCTTACACCAGCACTATCTTAGTTATCTTTGTACAGCATCACACTGCAATGCAGTTATGTTTGTGTGATTATGGAATGGCAAAGGGTAGAATTGCTTTCAAAACTTCACAATGTCTATCTGAAATTTATTGCTACCAAGTGTAAATCAATTTTTAAAACTGTGCCAGAACTAGCAATTCCCCATGAAAATATTCCCAGGAGAAACAAAATATGATTTTATCTGAGAATAGTTCTGAGCTTGCTAACAGACAGAGAGATGTGTTATCACAGAGTAGACAGGGATAGATCTCGTCTGTTGGGGTTTTTTTTAATGTCCACTCACTGCAAGTGAGTAATAAATGCGGAATACTAATAAATATATCCACTCAAAAAAAGTATTCTCAGTCTTCCTCATCTTTACTATGCATGGAAAGATTTGTTGTTAGGGCAAAGAAAAATTAAATGTCTACTGGAAGTACTCCTTAAACTATTGTAAGACAGCCTTTCTTTAGATGCTCCAAACTTTGTGAGGTTTAGTCTGAAGACTGTGTTATCACAGCCATGTCAATTTAAAGAATTGTTTTGGTGTCCCTAAATGTTGTTACACAGCATTCGGTTAAAGTCAGTAGGATGCTATGAGACCCTTGTCTTCTCTCTGTCTTGAGCAAGAGAGGTGTATTTCCTGATTTTACTTTCAAGTAGCTGCTAGATATGAGCTTTTCCAAAACAAGAGAGAAAAGCACACTCAAGTAAAAGTCAAGGGCTTGTCTCTGATCAAATTTAGAGGTCGGTGCCAGACCCCACTGTGGTTGACCTTGCATGGTCAGTCTATGAGGCTGCTTTATCTTCAGCCTGCTTCCCCTTACAGTAGTGGGGGAAAGGGCGTTTTTTTAAGCAACAGAGATGCAACCTAGTAAAATAACTGTCACAGAAGAATGCAGTAAAGTGTTGTCGTGGTTTAACCCCAGTTGGCAACTGAGCACCACGCAGCCGCTCGCTCACCCCCCCACCAGTGGGATGGGGAGAGAATCGGAAGGGTAAAACTGAGAAAACTTGTGGGTTGAGATAAAAACAGTTTAATAGGTAGAGCAACAGTCACGCACACAAGCAAAGCAAAACAAAGGAATTAATTCACTACTTCCCATGGGCAGGCAGGTGTTCAGCCATCTCCAGGAAAGCAGGGCTCCATCACGCGTAACGGTTACTTGGGAAGACAAACACCACCACTCCAAACGTCCCCCCCTTCCTTCTTCTTCCCCCAGCTTTTATACTGAGCATGATGTCACATGGTATGGAATGTCCCATGGTATGGAATATCCCATTGGCCAGTTGGGGTCAGCTGTCCTGGCTGTGCCCCCTCCCAGCTTCTTGTGTCCCTCCAGCCTTCTCAGTTGGTAGAGCATGGGAAGTTGGAAAGTCCTTGACTAGTATAAACACTACCTAGCAACAACTAAAAACATCAATGTGTTATCAACATTGTTCTCACCCTAAATCCAAAACACAGCACTGTACCAGCTACTAGGAAGGAAATTAACTCTAGCCCTACTGAAACCAGGACAAGTGTCGATGGCAGCGTAAGATGACTACTTAGGTCTGGAAGATCTCTTCATCTTTTCCTAGGTTTCCTAGGCTCAAAGTAAGTTGCACATAATTTTAGGCACTCATATATCAAGCTTAAAGATTTTGAATATAGTCCTCATTGTCAAAAAAAAAAAAAAAAAATCTACACCAAGAGGATCATCAGGAACTCAGCAGAAGCCGCTACTTGCTTCACATTCCTGCATTTCTAGAACAGGCTACTGGATCCTAACTCAGGCTCTCTTTAAGCTTACCAGGAGCTGAGAAACCAAGTCTCCCCTGACCTGGGGATCACAACAACCCTCCCACTCTTCAAAGTCAAGATCCTCAGGAAGATAAAGTTGTACCTTTGGGAATAAGAGGAGCTAAGAGCTCTACAGAGGCTGTGAAATCAACAGGACCAGTGAGAGATTGATGCAGGATTTCGCCTTTGTAAAAACAGCTGCTTCTGGCTTCCCATCCAAACTGAACTCTGTAGCAGCCCAGTGGCTAAACCTGATTTCAGGACTAAACTCTCCCTTCAACTGCTGCCTCGTATACAGCAAGCAAAGATCACAGAGAAAATAAAATGTTACACATCTAGCAGCTGTACTAATATGGTTCCTATTAACTTCTCTCCCCTCTACCCCCAAAAAGCCTTCTAATTCCTGGATTCCTCTCAGCTTGTAGGGAATTGTGCTGACACAGGTAAAGGGGCAAATAGCAGCAATCATTTGCTCTCTTGCATTGATTCTGCCACAGAGAAACATAAACAAAGCCTTCAAAGGGCCTGATCCAACCTCTTGCTGGAAAGCCAACCCCATTCCTCACTAAATACATAAGTAACACATGTCTATAGGAAAGGTCAAACATCTGTGCACAAGATGTACATAATCCTACACAAACCCACCAATTCATCATCCTCAAGCAGATCATATAGGTATTTTACTATTAAGGATTTAATTTCTTAGCGCAGCTAGGAATTCACATGAGTTACTCCAGGAAACCTAGGGGAGGAGGGAATTATAAAGGCAATAGCAGAAGTTGTATGTGTTTAAACAACTTCTGTAAATCTCCGTACAAAGCTATACATACTGAATGCTAGGGGAAAGCAACTATGATAAAGGGCATCTGGTCTGTAAGTAGCTGTAACACAATGAACTCTTTAAAGTGACAACCCAAGTATGGGGAAGAGAATTGCTTAGACCAAGCCCAAATGATACTGCTGTTAGTAGATATGGTCTATGGAAAATGAAAATTAAACTGAACAGTTTGGCAGGGTGAAAATTTTGTGAAAATTTCTTACTTGTATGCAATAAGGAAAATTCATTTGAACATGGGAAGAGAAAATAACTCAGAAAGTGGCTTAATGGTCCTACAGGATGGGCCAAACTCTCAAAGCCTCCAAGATGGGCAATATTTAGCATTCCACCACTCTGAATAATCACTTTCTTGGACTACAGGCCCAGCTTCGTCTCCTGGGTCACAAATTTATTAGAAAGTTGCAAGCAAAGGATAGCATTGCAATGGTCTGGGTCCTGGGAAGAAATCCTTCCTGTCACATGTAGGCCAAGAGCACCCACATAAGAAAAAAGAAAATTGTATTTGGTGAGAGGTAATATATATACAGGCCTGCAGGATTAATCAAATGCTGTCTTTGTCTGTGCTTAGGTAGGAGAGAAGGAATGAGAAATGGTCATATTCTTTGTTTCTGCTGTCACAAGAGGTGCTGTAGCCAGGCTTCATAGTATATTTTTCTCAGCTTTACTTGTAGCATAAGAACAATAGCAACAAGAAAGAGAACAACTAAAAAAGACTCAGAAAACATGGCAATGGGGCGGGAGAACGAGGTGCCATACAAAATAAATAAGGACCAATGTGTCAGACCACATCAATAATGTAGGTCAGCAAGAATGTCTAGGAGTAAGCCTGTGTAACGTTTCTGCAATTAAGAAAAGAAAATCCTTTGACCCCATGGCATGTCTTCTGAGATTAATATCCCATGGCTACAATTAAAAATCTTGTTTGGGCTCCTTGACCCACTCTGCACATATACCCTAAGCTTTTAAAGTATTTATTCTTTAAGGTGAAAGGAAGAGATCATGATGGTAAAAGAGGTTGGGTCTAAAACTGAACTGAAATGGAAGTTGCTGCTGGCAAATTTCACTTCACTTTTTCTTCTTAATTGCTAACTTGACTGTTTAAAAAAAAAAAAGAAAAAAAGAGTTATTTTCAAGGCCAGATTCATATTGTCTTTTCCTCTCTGTTTATGAATAGATTTAATTTTGGTAATTTGATTTAATTAAATCAGCCTACATGTGTCTTAAGCTTAAACGCCTTCGAATGTTCAGAATGCAGATGTACATCCAGTGACTAGTAGGGCTCTCGTGATAGAGGCTAAATGCTCTCACAGCTACTTACAGTCATGCCCTGCTTTTTCCAGCAATACCCACAAATTTTGCAAGACAACCGTAAGGAAAGCAGAAATCACAGACCACTGTTTAGTGAAAACCAGTAATAAGCTTTTGGTTCTCTCTATCTGTTGTCCAGTGACCTACAGCAATGCCAGCAATGTGTGTAGGACTACATCTGTTTGACATAATGCTATGTGTTTCCTACAGCCTTCCATATAATTCTACACAAACTACTTCAATAGATGAATTAATTATATCTGCAGTTGGTATAAATCAACATAGCTTCATTACAGTTAATAGAACTATACTGATTTATGCCAGCATACATTTTAATTAAAAAGAAGTTTACTGAGCCACAATTTGATGCAGAGTCATCGTTTAATTTGTTCCCTTTCTGCAAATTTTCTTCCCTATGAAATGTAACAGCAGAATGTTCACAATGAAAAATTACAAGTGGCACGGACACACCAAGAAAAGGTGTACGATGCTCACAAAAGATGCATAATAGTGCTGATCTTGCTCATTTTATAAATCACTTTTCTAATCCCACCATATTTCTGTATTCCGTCAACCAAACTAATATCACTAATATTACTTAAGCTTTGAGAGGGGTAGATTTGCAGAGGCCATGGATTTCCTGTGATAGTTCCTTTTACCAAAAACCACCTCCTCTCTTTTTCATTATTCTGTGAACCGAAAAAAAAATAGGGTTGATGATTACTGCATTGCGTCATGTAAATACAAACAAAAGAGAAACATCTGTCCATTAGTCTGGAGGTGTCTGGCCTTCCATTGCTCAGCTTCCCGTAGCATTTGACTGTGCTGAAGTAATCACATTTTAGTTTTTAGAAAACGTACCTTTAATTATATGTTATCTTCAAGACAAAAAAAAAAGTTTTTCTTCGCTCTCAGAAGACAGCATTTCATGCCCTGATGATTTTTTAAAAGGAATTGAAAAAGTAAGTCTGAATAGTTTGAGAATATATTACTCCAGCATGAAGTGAGATATCATTCACCAATACTTACAAATAGCTTAAGCAAAGATAAAATAATGTGTATTGTAATTAATATTTTAATTTGCTAAGAAAAGCTAAATAGTGATTAAACCCCTTCCCCTCCTCCTTCCCCCTGATAATAATGAAGCTAGGCAATTTCAAGAGAAGCAGAGCAGCCAGGAGTTTAATGTCGTTGATTAAGAACATGTTTCCATGGTGGCTATTATGTCCCTCTTTAAAAGACGAAAACAAAACCAAGCCTTATTTCCTTTTAGAGCTACAGGGTTTCTTCTGCCTTCATAAGACAGACAACAAGAAAATGTTTAGGGATAATTAAAGGCAATTAGGCTCATCAAGGCTCATTTCTGGTCTAGCTCCACTTCTTCTCCCTACCATGTGTGCTAATTGCTGCTTCAACATACCAAGTAGCACGGGTTATTTTTTTTGTACTCCCACAAACAAGACTATTTGGTCATTACCAGCTTTGACAGTGTGAATAAGAGACTCCTGATTAGCTTTTTGTTTGCTTTTTTAAAGATTTATACTACATGTCCTATTGAATATGATAAAAAAGGATAATAAATTAACACTTAGCAATTGTGTAGTATCTTCTGCTAGAGGATCTCAAAGTTCTTTGCAAACAGTAATGAATTAATTCTTTCAACAGTTGTATATAATAGGTATCATCATCATAATTTTGCGGACTACTGAACACAGACACAAAGATGTTGGGTAGCACATTTAGTGTCACAATCAACATGTTATGATGTTGGTCCCCTGTTCACACACAATGGAAATATTAACCTGTTTGCCATAAACATGCCTCCTGTGTAACTTCTTCTGTTATATCTGGTTTTGATTCATTGATAGTCAGGTAATTTAAGGTATTAAAATCTCTAAACTTCAAAGAGAAGTTTCTAGTGGGAATTAGTAAGAGGCAGACACCCAGACCTAGATACAAAAATATTCAAGTGCATCTATACTATGTGTTGCAGTAGAGGATATTAGGTAGTTTAATTATTGGAAGCAGGAAAGGTTCATTAGCACAACTCTCTGATTATCAATTCCTGACAGCATAGTCATGACTGCTCAACTCCCACAGACCCCTTCATGTAAAACTGCAGTCCACCTACCCAACCCAACAGCTCTCCAGCCTTGAAAGCAGTTGGATGCCACACACATTTAATTTTTCCACCAGAAAATTTCTTTCTCTACTGCTTCTAAGTCCAGAACACACAAACAAGAAACTTCATGCATGACTTTATGATTTTGAACATGCTTTTATGATTTAGAACATTTTTGAACATTAATCAACAATACATCCTCCAATAGTGAAAGATGGGTAAGATGATAGCTTGCAGGTACAGCACATAAGAGACTGCAGCTGACACATTAATTTCTCTTCTTTTACATAGCAATTTGCTCACGTATCACGTATCCAAATAACTGTGAATGAAATAGGTGCCAAGCCCCCACCAAAGTCCAGTCTGGATCCATAAATTAGACAATTGTCCAATCTTCTCATCTTCTAGACCTATCTAGTAAATATCAAATAGATTAGGCTTTTCACAGAACAGGAGTGCTCATTCATCACATGGAAAACCTGGTTATAATTCTCTGCCTTGGAGGGACTTAAGCTCACATGTCCAACCTCCCACCTCCCTATTTACAAAGTCATGAGGTGGAGGAAAAGAGATACTTAACTCTTGTTTAAAGTGTTTTGTTTTGATAAATATTTAATAATTAAAAATAAAATAAGAGTACAGGCAGCTACATGAGCAACAGCAATAGCACATCTGAGCTTTGCTGCTTAAAAACTGATTGCAGTCCCATCTCTACTACCGATGGTGGCTAGCACACTGTTTTGAGAGGTAAGAGAAGGGCTGAAATCCACAGAAGATGAGGAGAGAGCTGTACCCAGTTTGCCACATGCTGGCTGACTGCTCTGGCCACACAAAAAGCTATGTAACAGGGTGCCACAGTGTCAGCCTCCATTCCACTGTCCTGAAAAGAGATTTAGGATCACAACATTTCAAAGATATGACAACACATGTCATTTCAGGCAGCCTCAATGGCTGAATGGCACAGTAATTTCCTATATCATCTGAATTTGGGTGTTATTTGAAAACCCATCCAATAAGCAGGATCGTGCTGCTACTTATTTGTCTTTCACATTTACTATTCACACCAGTTCTGCAGCTTTTAAGTGTCCTGATTCGTCATCTGCTCCTAAGTGACTAGAGAGACTTAGGATTATTACTGACATTAGTTTAGCTGCACCTACTTATGGTTTCTCTAGGGCCTTGAACAACAAGAAAGGAAACAATATGGACACAGGCGTTCTGCAAGTCTTTTAGCTAGTATTTTAATGCTCATATGGAAATGGATTATATGCAAGTTTAAATAGACATGGCATTACCACTTCCTGTGGTGAATTTCTTCAAGTGAAAGCATTTATCTGGTGCAGAAAAGTATGCTTTACAACAGATACAGTGTAGAGAAGCAGTTTGGCTGGAAATTTCAAGCAGTGAACTGTGCTTTTGTGTAGCCACAAAGTGAGGCTGAGAGCCACAATCTCTGGCTCTGAGCACAGCTGTCTCTGCTGCTACTCCTCTGTCTTTGCTCAAGGCAAGTAAGAAAGACCATGAAAAAATGTCTTGGTTGTGATCAGACCATTTCTCTCCTAATAATAAAAATGAATGTTCTGCACAAACTTTACCGGCTCCACCAAAATCAAGTCATAATTAAGTTACTCAAATCAGAATGAATTTTGTACCTACTTACATCCTAGACCTCAGTTTACCTTCGTTCTTCAAGAAAGTTATATCTCCCCAAAGACATTAGTACAACTGCACATTGCCTTTTACCAAGAAAAGTGGCACAAACCTTGCTTTGCAAGTTTGAATATGAGAGTGTAGTCTATTTACAACTCTCAATAAGGTGTACTTTGTGATGAAAGCAGAATGATTTTTTTTCCTCAAGTGAAATTTATTCTGTTCTACAGGTATTGTGAAAGCAAGAAGCACCCACTTGGATTTTATTAATAAAAGGAGTATGATTTAATAAAAGAATATTACACATTTGAAATGGTCAGAGATGAATAAGACAGCATGCCTCATTTTAAAAATAGAAATACTTCCCTCAGTTCTCAAAAGCTGTTCCCATTCTCAACACATGCCCCTCCACACTAATAATATCTTGGTGCAGCTAAAAGATTAGTTACAAGGTGCACTATATTATTTTGGTTCTTTGACATTTATAACCAGAAGACACAGAATAATTTTTCAGATTCATAAATCGAATCAACTTTTAAAAAAACTTTATAAAAAGACCACTTCAAATATTTCCAAAGTCCTTTTTAGCAGACCTGCTGTGTACCAGGTATCACATCTGATATACAGACTCCCTGAACAGAGTCTGATTTAAGTCCCTACTCAACCACATGCTGCATGAAACCTTCTACATCAAGGATAACAAATTATTTACTTGCTTAAAGTTGTCCTTAACTGAACAGGAGTTTAATATCCTCCTTCCTGTCAGTCTTCACACTTGTTCAGCAAAGAAAGCCTGGCTAGACCAGTCTTTCTAGCTTCCCTTTCCTCTACTGCATCTGTAAACATTTGTTTTGTAGGGCTAGGCGGCATTTTGAGACCCATAGGTTGCAATTTCCTCCTCAGCCACTGTTTTAGACCTCCGTTTCTGAGTACAAGTATGTACCTCACTGTTTGGCTAAGTCTTCCAGATAAGCAGCAGCCTCTCTGGACTCACACACATACTGCTTTGCAGTAGGTAGGAATAAGGCATCTTCAGAAAGGGTTTTAGACCACACATTATGACAGAGATACACTTAATGCAGAAGGGCAGAGAATTAAACAACTTTTGTTATTTGCTAGTCACAGTGACCAGATCCAGTCCAATAGGGCCTTAAGCCCGTTACCATGGTCTTCCTATTGACTCAAAAACCCAGAAATCACTTTGACATTTAAGAATTGAATCCATGCTGCGTTTTATCCAAGACTCCCTGAACACCAAATGGTGAAAGGAACTGGGGGATTTCCCCCATGCAAAATGTCACATGGTTTTCCCCCACTAGAGTGGTAGGATACAGGCAGACTTGTACAGCAGATCAGAGTTAGTCAGTTCAGACAACAGATTACTTGGAGGTTAAAAAAAGTGTTCTGACAATGGTGTTTACTGAATATGCTTCTGAGGTCTGGCTAGTTCACCAGTTACTTTCCATTGTTTTGAAGGCTGTTTCTAATAGATGGTTTATGTTTTCTGATGGTGACAGCTTGAGAAGTCCTTTCACTATTCTAACAGCTGATTAAGCGGCATTCTTGTTTTCAGACAAATAATCAAGGAACCCATTAATTTCTCCTATACAGAAATTAATTTAATACTCAGATATTTGTCTTATCCTGTGAAATCTGCTACTGCACAAGGTAAGGAGAGACAAGCATTGTGCTAATACATCCCTTTTTAGGGTAAGAACTAGAATACTATTTCTAGAAAAGTTGGGGTTTTTTTTGGTCCATTTCTTTGACATACTGGATATTAAAAGTTTAGGCCTTTACTACCCTCTATGGCCTCTTATTGAGATTTCAGGCATAAACATACCATAGGTGAAACATCACCTCTGAACAGTAGTTTCAACTGGTGAGGTACTGCATAAGGATTCAGTCATTTCCAGTGGTGTTCAAATGTCCTGTTACATTTTTCAGTCCTAACCAAAGAACTATTGATTTTAAACTACAGTGTCATGGATTATATTACTGAAAACAAGTTAGGTAGAAACTTCCTTTAATAATTAAACAGAGCTGAAAAGGGAGCTCAGTTCTTTGATTACCTGTGACTTTGCATTCTGCTTCAGCTTTGATCTGGACAAGCAGGTAGATAAATGGTTTACATAGAAGGTCACACAACTTCATTCACTTAACTCTGGAAGGCTGTGATACATACATATATATAAATATATATATTTATATACATACCAGGCATTTACGTGATGTTCACACTCTAGGCTTTTAACTGAATCCAATGTAAGTCTGGAGTGCTCTTTAGCTCATAATAAAAGCAACCTAGGGTAGAATTTCCAGAGCCTACCTCTAGGACTCCATCCACTTCTAAGCTCCCTTTATCTACTATGCTTTTGATCAGGGACAATAGATATTTTCAAAGGCCTCGGCTGAGACGATTCCAAGGTTTTTCTTCTCCTGAGAACACGAAGTCCATTAGCAGAATCCCTGTTCTCATGTACTCCCTTGAAGCTGATCTTCTCAGCCTTTACCTACAGCAAATATCAGCCACAAATTATTATGAAAAGTATGCTCATGTTTTCTAATATTAAACTTGCTGGGTCTTAACTGCTTTCAACTCTAGTACATTGAAAAATGAAAAAAAGTTTCCCTTCTAATCCCCCAAAAGTGATTGTCTAGATGCACAGAAGATGGAGATGCTATGTTTCCAGCTGGAACTGCTCACATATTGCAAAAAAAAAAGAAAAGAAAAGAAAAAAGGTGGGGCAATAGGGTCTCAAAAGGTCTAGAATTTAAATAAATGAAGAACTGCTAGATTACTAATTGCAATCAGTTTGCCTAGCCTCTGCTCCCCAGCCAAAGGGAAAGGTAATTTCAGCATCCCAGACATGCTTTTATATCCCCATCCTTTCAGCCTGTGTATCACACCTCCAGCTATGCATTCAGCATTACCCTCATGTTGACTGTAAACAACATGGCATTTTATTCTATTACTTTGACATGGGTTCCCTATGGGAGTTTATGGTGAGGCATTTTCAAGACTTAACCTGTTGGAAAGCATCACACGGATCTAGTATTCTAAACATTCTTCCCTTCCTTGCCTTTCTTAAGAGTCCAAATCAGTTTTGCTTTTCATGATCTGTATATTGGTCTTTCTGCAGGCAGGAGTCTATAGCTGTCTCATACTCTCCACAACACAGAGAGATCCAGTACAATTTGGACTGCACACAGTTGGTATTATTCTTTCAAAAAATAAAACAGTTTACAGTCAATTTCTCAAAAACAATTCTTTACATAAATATGACCTTAGTACTTATGATGACTTGGGTTTTTTATGCCTTTTCAAAAACCTATCAAATGGACAAGTAACATATTTTCATGCTATAATAAAGGGTATGCATCCCTATTTTATTTAAAAAGAATGTGGGTTTTAGAATAAAGGCTACAGAACATCTGGTGCCTATCACAGAAATCACCCTTACTGGAAAACAAAGCACATACTTATCTATCACTAGATGGAGGCAGTACAAAAAGGGCAAAAATTACAATACCTGTGAAAAAGGAATAGTCAGTGGTTCAGATTTCTGCTTCCAGCTCTCAAGTATGGTACTTCTATCTTTTATAGTGTATGTTTTACTACACATTTCTTACATTACAAATGAATCTATTCTAGGGTCGCAGGGGCTGGGTACAATATGACTAGATACATGGCAATACAGCAGGAGTGATTTACAGCATGTCATTTGTGTGAAACAAATTGGCACCTAACCTATAGTATCTATGTTTGTATCTGGTTGAAGGAGATGATAACACTGTTTGTGAAGTACATCACATTTGTTATCTTACTATAACATGGATTTCCCTTGAAACAACTTGCTCTTGTATCACTTGTGAATAGATGGAAGAAATGGAAGAAACATAGCATGGGTGCTTTCATATGAAGAAAGGAAATGGATGCCCTTACACTAAGATCTCCAACTTAGTTCCTAGCATACAATTTCAACTTGACTTCACCTAGTGAAACAACTCTGACTTATCATTTACAAAAATAGTTCTTGAAGAGATCCATAGCATTTTATTTTTTAATTTGTCCTTAATTAAAATCCAGATTATGATCCATGATCATAACACTGAGTGCTGAAATCACTCATATTATTTCAATTGCAATTATTACTCAATCGCATATGAGTAATTACTCACGAGTGGGAGAAATGGCTGCAAGCATTTCCTTTAATCCTGAAACTTTTCTCTTCAGAGACTCTTTCAGCCTTCATCTTCTAACTCGGTTACATGCTGAATTTCTATTCTGCTTCTTCTGTTCTTCCTTGACATTTTTACTCTTGTTGTTGTTCTTATTGAGTAAACTGGCTTCAGGATACATTTAAGAACATTAATATTGTAACCTGGAGAAGATGACAAATGTTGTTAAAATATAAATTCTCTTATGTAAATCTTTTTTCCCCATTTTAATTTAATGCCAATAAAGGAAAAAAAGGCCCAGAAATGCCAAAATTAATACCAGTAAAATAAAATTAACTGAAACCAGCTGGCAAGACTTACGAATTTAGATTTTCTCCCAGTTTATTTTGTGGTTATTTTTTTTTTAAAAGATGGAGTTTATCAGTCAAAATTTTGAGGTGACTATCCATGGAAAACAGTAATGGAAAAAGAAAAGCAAAAAAAAAAAAAAAGTGAGGGAAGGCTTGAAACTGCACAAAGGCACCACAGTAGAAAGCAACCCACCGTACTTCACTGTGAGTTGAAAACGGCAGCGGCAGAGGCCAGCTCTTTTGGTATGTTTATTTGTTTTTTAAACAAATAAAGCCGGCTAATGGTATCCTGGGCTGCATTTGGCAAAGCATTGCCAGCAGGTCAAGGGGGGTGATCCTTCCCCTCTACTCAGCACTGGTGAGGCCACACCTGGAGCACTGTGTCCAGTTCTGGGCACCCCAGTATAAGGGAGACATAGACATACTGGAGAGAAGGGCCATGAAGATGATTAAGGAACGACAGCATCTCTCCTACAAGGAAAGGCTGAGAGAGCTGGGACTGTTTGGTCTGGAGAAGGCTCCGGGGGCATCTCATCAATATGTATAAATCCCTGAAGGGATAGTGCACAGAGGATGGAGCCAGGCTCTTTTCAGTAGTGCCCAGTGATGGGACTAGAGGCAATGGGCACAAACTGAAACACGGGAGCTGCCGTCTGAACATCAGGAAACACTTTTTACTGTGAGGGTGACTGAGCACTGGCACAGGTTGCCCAGGAAGGTTGTGGAGTATCCCTCCTTGGAGATATTCAAAAGCTGTCTGGACATGGTCCTGGCCAACTGGCCCTAGGTAGCCCTGCTTGAGCATGGGGGTTGGACAAGATGACCTCCAGAGGTCCCTTCCAACCTGAACCATTCTGTGATTCTGTGATCTTTCTGATCTGATCTCCCAACCTTCTAATAGTCCCTGCTATGCTTTCTCCTGCCTGACCCATATAGTGGCAATCCTAGGCATATGTGGTGCTTAGCATTCCCACTTCTGCTTGTAATGTATTGCTGGATGTATTGCCATGTGTTGTCTTTGTGAACAAAGTGCTATCATCTTGCTCTTTCCATTTCCATTCTTTTTCTTGGCAACCTTCTAGACATCTATTCTCTCTTGCCTTGGCATATCTCTGACAGTTAACAATAATAACTTTTGCTGAAGACAGGTGCTTCTGCATCTTTATAGAAAACTTTACATAAGTTAAATGGGAACTATCAGTTTGTCTAGAAAAGTTAGTTCAGAGATCATAATTTTGGATTTCCAGCATTTGGGTGTAGGAGTCCAATAAATGTGTACAAGCCACAAGTTATAGGTAAAATTCTTACTCGAGTAACTCTGGGGGAATCTGATTTTAGGGGATGGGTACAAACACATCAGCTGAGCATTTGCACATACCCGTGATTAGTCAGGCAAATTATTTAAATTTGCTTCTACAAACAGAATATTTGCAACATAAGTAGGTGCACAGAATTCTGGGCATATCATGCATAATTAAATAGCTTTGGCCAAAGGTTTCTTCCTAATGAATTTTCCCTAAGAAGCAACAATCTTAGAACCTCTGTTAGAAATGTCTGGAAGCATTACCCTTAAAAATCAAACCAAACCAAAATTAATTTTTCTTCTAACTGCATTTTTTTCCTTTCAGTATAGACTAGGCACAGCTAGTGTACTTTTTTTCTTGCTGCCTTTACTGCAAAGCTTTCCTAGGATATTGTATCTAGTCAGACCCCATTAAAATCACCAGCAAATAGAAATGTCTTTAACCTAGATTTAAAACCACAGCCTGATCCAGTATTTAAGATCTTGGCCAGGAATTTGCTCCACAGTCACCATCCATAATGACTGAGAGGTCAGAGGCTACTTTGCTACTCACAAGTGCAAATGGAACCGCAAATGTACTGGCGTTCACTTGCTGCCGATTGTAAGGCCAAGGCTTGTTTTGCAATAGGGCATGGAAGATTAAAATAACACGGGAGACTTGGCTAGAGGACAGGTCCAAGTGGACCTTGAAGGAAGTAATTACTTTGTACTACTGTACTCCCTCTTCCTCCCTCTGCTCTTTCACTTCTTTATGTGCTTAATTGTAAAGTACCCTCCACTCCTTCTATCACTGTTTTAGTTTTTCCTTGTA